>NC_083102.1:13825485-14196232 GCF_949774975.1 Lagenorhynchus albirostris | reverse complement strand
TAGACAGCAAGTATATACAGTGTGAGTTTTGAGTAAGTGAGAAACTGACCCAGAGCTTATTACCTAAGCAGGAAGAGGATCAGGTGCTGTGTGAGGACAGGTGCTGACACCCAAATGCCTCTTGGGTATGCTGTTCTCTCTTCAGAACGGCACTTAGGAGTCTGAGGGCTCCTCATGCGCACGTGTGATCCATCCTCTTGTGTGATCAACTGATGCGTTCAGTCCGTGAATAATTCTGATGCTGCCATCAAAACCCTTCACACGTTCCTGTCAGTGGGATCAGGGAGACCCCGGCTCAGGAATCCTGCTCTGCTGACTTCCTGTCCTCACGAGGAAACTGGAACATTTCTGACAAGGCAGCCCAAAGGCACAAAGCACGCTTTAAATATCACTCTGAATAATTCATCTTGTGCATTATTTAATAACTCTCTGCTCTGCAGAATGTTTACTTACACAGTATTTTCACTTCAAACTCAAGCTGAACCATTTCAGAGAACTTTTGACCCTGTAATTCCACTTCTGGAAACTTCTTCCATAGAAATACTTGTACAGGGACTTCCCTGGTGGCACAGGGGTTAAGAATCTGCCTGCCAATGCAGGGGACATGGGTTCGAGCCCTGATCAGGGAAGATCCCACATGCTGCGGAGCAACTAAGCCCGTGAGCCACAACTACTGAGCCCGTGCTCTAGAGCCCACGAGCCGCAACTACTGAGCCTGCATGCCACAACTACTGAAGCCCGCACGCCTAGAGCCCGTGCTCCGCAACAAGAGAAGCCACCGCAATGAGAAGCCCACGCACCGCAACAAAGAGTAGCCCCCGCTCGCCGCAACTAGAGAGGGTCCGTACACAGCAACGAAGACCCAACACAGCCAAAAAAAAAAAGAAACACTTGTACAACGGCACAAAAGTAAATATGCTAGAATATTCATTGCAGCATTGCCTGTGCTATTAAAAAATTAGAAACAATTTAAATGTCCATCCCTAGGAGAATAATGAAGTAGTAATAATTATGGTATCTCCAAACTGTGGAATTCTATGTAAGTGTTAAAAAAGAATGCAAGAGAGCTATATGATGTGACATAAGAAGCAAGTTGCAGAATGTATTAACTTTTGTAAAAAAAAAATCATAAATATTTATTTTACCTATATTAAAAAGTACTTAGAAGCATATGTAGTATACCAAATGCAAGCGAAAGTTTAAAATTAAAAAATTTATATATTGTTTGCATGAAAACAGCTTATGTATTAACTTCATAATTTTAAAAATTTATTTTTGTCATTTTAGAAAAAAAGTACAAAGTCAGATTTGGTGAATACAACAAAGACTTGGTGCAAGTTTTTTGGGTCACTTGCAGGTTCCTGTTACCCTCCAGGGAGAGGGCTAATGCCTGAGACATCATTCTCATTGTGAAGTCAATCTTTTGGCCAGGAACAGTTTTTCTTGCCTGCCGAGGTTGCTTCCATCAGGAAATGCTGAGCACAGTTGCCCTCTCACTCCCAGAGCTGGTAGCCAGTGTGCTCACCAGGCGGCTCAGCTTCCATCCGCTGCTCAGGCTCTCATCATGAAGCTCCGAGGGCCGGGGCTGGGTGTGTCCTTGGCCTCTGTATTCCCAGCACCTAGCAATGTGCCCAGTGTGTATTTGATGCTCAATAATTGTTAAAGAATTTGTTGAAGGAAGAGCTTTTGATCTCTCTTGGCTTGATTTTCAGGTTGGGGAAGTGGGATGTCTGTGAAGGTGGCTGGCAGTTCCTGGGTCACGAGTCTGGGGGTGTCTCCTGGGCTCCTAATTTTGGAAGGTTGTAAGCAGATGGCCCAGCCACCTGAGCAGCACGTGATGAAGTCTTAACACACAGGGGCAGACGCTGTCCCTGCCCTTAGAAACGATACCGCAGAGTTGATTTGACGTTTTAGCAATTTGCTGAATGTTTCTGCTACGCGATATCTAGATGTAAACGGTAATCACCTTATATAAATAATGGTAAGTGGGTTCACGGCCAAGGTAAAATCAAGCACTTCTGGGGGCACCTTTGGGGCCAGGGTGCCAAAGAGGGGACTTGTAGCTGCTCTGAGATCCTTCCAAAGATGCTTTGGACCCCAAATCCAGGCCCACCCAGATGCTAGTTTTCTCTTTGTTCCTGAAAAAGGGAGACAGTGCCCAGCTGTGAGCTCTCAGAGCTGAGTCCCAAGCTCCCCTTTCCCTCTGAAGGGCTCCCCGGCTGCTACCCCTGACATAGAAAACATGACAGGTGGCTCTGCTTTGCCCAGCTCCTGGCCCAGGGCCCTGGGGCCTCGCTATCCCAGACCCATTGCCCCTCAGTCAAAATCTCAGCCAGGCCACAGATTCCACGGACCCAGTGATCTTCCCCAGTTTCTGTGAGGTAACAATTCTAACACAGATGCTCTGAATATGACTTAAAGGTGGGGCCTGGTAAATTGATATTTAATGAAAATGTACACATATTCAGCTAAAAATTCAGAAGGACAGAAAACAAAAGAAGTCCCATGCCCCCCAGTTCTGCTGTACAGAGGTAAATACCCGTGAACTGTTTCTTGTATATTCTCGCAAAAACCTTCATGCCTGTACAAGCACACACGCGTACGTGAACACATACGCGTCTTTTGGTGGCCACAGGTGGACACAGACTCTGCTGCTTTTCTGCATCTTGCTTCCTTCTAACTCAGCTTGGAGATTGCTCCAAATCAACAAATACTGATTTACTTTATTCTTTTTAAAGGGCTTTACTATTCCACTGTCTATATGGCAAACATTTGCTGTTTTTTCCTGCCTAACAGCCTGTCCCCTTTCTTCCTGTGACAGTAGCATTTTCTTTGTCTCTTCCCCACTCTCAGTCGTGTGATTTGGGTGAGGATGACCCTGACCTCAGCTACAGGCTTGGACATATGACCCAGACCTTACCACAGAGATTGGTTCGGGGTGGACACATGACCTGGGTGCGGGCAAGGTCAGTCAGGGCCAGGACTTTAACTGAATTATTTAGGGAAGAGAAGCTCTCTTTTTCCTGCTGACCTTGCATCTGGGGAGGTGTGGTCCTGGAGCACATTCCATAGTGTGGAGGCAGAATGGATAAGAATGGAACCAAAATATAGAGCTGCTGGCCTTGATGACACAGTGTAAGAGTCTGGCTTAGGTCTACCTGGAGCCCTTTTGGGGCTCACGTGTAACTTTCAGTTACATGTGCCAATGGATTCCTTTTTGGCCTAAGCCAATTGGGCAGGGCTTTCTGTAGCTCACCCTAGGAAGAGTCTTGCTATAGAAACTGGCATCAAGAAGGGGGGTTGGGGGCTTCTCTGGTGGTGCAGTGGTTGAGAGTCCGCCTGCCGATGCAGGGCACACGGGTTCGTGCCCCGGTCCGGGAGGATCCCACATACCGCGGAGCGGCTGGGCCCGTGAGCCATGGCCGCTGAGCCTGCGCGTCCGGAGCCTGTGCTCCGCAACGGGAGAGGCCACAACAGTGAGGGGCCCGTGTACAGCAGAAAAAAAAAAAAAAAAAAAAAAGAAGGGGGGTTGGCAAGTGACCCTGGAATATGGAATTGGCTGAGTCAAGGAAGGTGGAGAGCCTTCTCTTCTCGGCAGCAAGCTGGCCATTCTCATTACCCAGTAATGAAGCAACTAATTACATTGTGGCCACTCAGACTAGGTGCACTATTTTACTTATATGAGGTAACTAGACTAGTCAAATTCATAGGGAGAGAGAGTAGAGCAGTGGTTGCCAGGGGCTGGGAGGAGATGGAAACAGAGAGTTGTCTGATGGGTAATGAGCTTCGGTTTTGCAGGATGAAAGGAGTTCAGGAGGTGGATGGTGGTGATGTCTGCACAAAATGAATGTACTGAATGCCACTGAAAAATGGTTAAGATGGTAAATTTTATGTTGCGTGTTTTTTTACTAAAGTTAAAATAAAACATACACAGAAAGAAGAAGATACAGCTTTATCATGAGAGGCCCTTTCTGCCTGTGACCTGCAATCCAATATGGCTGAGAGTCCGGTCAAGCGCTATTGGAAAAGCTGAATTTTCTGCAACAAGCCGAGAGCACAGGGACCACAGGCTGAGAGGCAGAAAACAGCAAGAGAGAAAGTTGGGACTTAGGAGGCGAGTACCGCGAACTGACATTTAGGTGTCTCTCGTACGTGTTCGCCTACATGAACTCATTACTCGTAACAACCCACTGGGGTAGATGCTGATTTTCAGATGAGGAAAACAGAGGCAGGAGGAAGTTAGACAAATAAACCTCGACGAAGTAAGGGACAGAGTCAGGACTGTGAGCTGGGCAGTCAGTGGTTCTGTTCCTACTCCATGGCACTGGGACACAAATAGCCTGGAAGCCCCCTGAAATCCCAAGCGGATCGTGTTGTCAGAGAAACCCACACTAGCTCACAAAGCCTCAGTCCCAGGGTGACCTCCAGGCCCTGCTGCACCAGCGCGGTGCCTCTCTCCCTGGATGCAGAAAAGCCCACGCCGCGGGGATTTTGCAGCTGCTGCCTTGCCTACCCTCCCCTTCACTTTCACGTGCTTTAACTTCTGTGGACTCTCCTCCTTCCAGAGAACAACCTTCGGGAAACCACCGGCCATACAAAATTATTCCGGTGCTTCGAAGATTTGCTCACCACAATCCTCTTTTGGTGTGCCCACGTCCAGGAGCTGATGCTCATTTCCTGGGCCACAGTATCATTGTTCAGTGGGTCTCACACTTGGCTCTGGGATAGGAAAATCTCTTGGCCAAAGTCTTTTGACGACCCTCAGTATTTCTGCTTGAACAATCTGTTTGTGTGCGCTACTTGGGGTCGCCAGCATAGAGGGTGTATTAGGGTTAGGTTGAGGATGAGAAAGATTCAGAGTCATCATCTGGCCTGATGGAAACCAGCGAGGACCTAGGAATCCCCTGGAGGTCCAGTGGTTAGGGTTCCACGCTTTCACCGCCCAGGGGAACTAAGGTCCCGCAAGCTGCGCTGTGCAAGCCAAAACCAAAACCAAACGCAACAAAACAAAACCAAAACCCAGCAGAGGACAAACCACATCATCACATCACTGGGGGCCCTGTGACAAAGAAGGACAGGACAGGGGAGTGGAGACTTATTTCAGCAAGACGAGCCACGCTCTAGAGAGAAATACACATCAACTTGACAGAGGGGAGGCTCTGCCCCGGTGGAGAGGAACTTCTTCACCAGAAGGATGTCTCCTCTGTGCCACAAAAAGGACAGTGTCTTCCTGAACCCAAGGGAGAAGGACCTTGAAGACCCCATGGCTCCAAGCAGCACAGTGAGTTATACAACAACACTCACACGGACTTGGCAATGAGACTTTGATTGTAGACAGCCAAGAACAGACTCTGCGAAGGAAACTATGCCCAAACACAGCCATGTAATAAAATATATTCTACCACCAGCACTTAGTCTTCTCCTTGTGTTGGTTTCACAATTTTTTCACTTTATTAACTTACGGACAGTAAAGTGAATTATTTATGTTTGTTGTTATAAATGATCTGTTCCTACTCCTCTTACTGCCAAGAGCTAAGACCTTCCTGGTGTCCCACAGTAATAGGCAGTCTGGTTGCAGATCTCAAGTGATTTCATTGATGTATGGGGAGTAGGCAGTGTGATTTCTCAAGCCCACTCCAAAGGAATAAGCAGAGAAACCTACAACTCGTATATAGGTTCAGCCCTCATCCATATGGAAATACCTTTCCTAATATCCTCCGAGTTCAGCACCTGCTCGTAACCATGAGGACCCACACCATATCCTCACATAATAAGCAGTGAGGAAGTTTCCTTCCAGACGGGGAGACAGGCCAGCAAATGAGGCCCTTGCCTAATTAGGAGGTATTTGTCTTCAGGGGTCTTATCCAGTGACAATTTATCTACGGGTTTGTGATGTCTTGTGCTACATGGGGTCCCTGACATCAAGTGTATCCTTAAATCAGAGACTGTCAACTGGTAGCCCAGAGGCTGAATCAATCATGTAGATGTGTGTGTGTGTGTGTGTGTGCGCGCGTGTGTGTGTGCACGTGCGCTGTGGCTATTATTTTTGGGCTTATACAAGTTTTCTATTAAAATATGAATTATTTGTCAGAATTAAAAATTATGAAGTTTCATAGGACAACTCATCTTTCCAACCCCTTTGGAAAACACCAAAATGCTGGGAAGCGCTGTTAACAGTGGAGCAGCATGGCCACTTGGCAATAACCCACTGACCTGAGCGAGGGGGTCCCCCACAGCCCCCACTGGTAGGATTTACTCCTTCCTTCCTTCCTTCAAATGTCTGCCCCTGCACATTCGGGTTCGCAACTCTGTGCCCTCCTGGTCTAGTAAACACCAACGTTCCAGAACTGCTCAGTGCATGTGGGGAGGCAGGGCCAACCATGACACTCTGGCAGGTAGCAGGATAACCTATTCTCGTGAAATTTTTGTTTGGCTCTCTGCATGTTTCCTAACTGTAAGCAATTCGCCAGGCTTTGTATGTCTTTGCCTTAATAATTGTGGCGGGGCAGACAGCAAGGCAGCCTGAAAATGAAGCTGATCTGTACTAAAAACCTAAGGCCGCGGAAGAGGTGATGGGGTGTCCTGGAGAGAGGGGGCCCTGGGAGAAGTGGTGAGGTGAGGAGGGCGGGCCCCTGCCCGGGAAGGGCAGAGAGGTCTGGGGGCTCCTCCAGGGCAGCAGGGTCGCTACTACTCCATGGGAGCCTTCCGGAGCCACATGGCTCGGTGGCCAGGAGAGGCAGCTCTGGCCCCAGAGCCCCAGCCCCAGCAGAGACTCCGTATCCCAGGAAAGCCAGGAAGCAGGGCCTGCCCGGCTCGGAGGACAGGTGCCAGCCAGGACCTCCTTCATAAGCCTCAGGGACTCTGATACCACCTTGGAAGGACAACAGCCTTCAAACCAGACCGAGATGAAAAGGAATGAAGGACCGACATATGCTATAACACAGATGCCCCTCGAAAACGTGCGAAGTGAAAGAAGCCAGGCACGGAAGGCCACAGAGCGTAGGATTCCAGTGATATGAAATACCCAGGCTAGGCAAACTCATAGAGACAGAAAGCAGGCTCGTGGTTGGCAGGGGCTGGAGGAGAGGGAGATGAGGGGTGACCAGCTTTCTCTTTAGGGTATGTTCTGGAATTAGATAGTGATGATGGTTGCACTATGTCGTGAATATATTATGAATGTACTCAAAGACACTGAATTGTAGACTTTAGAATGGTTAAACTGGTGAATTTTATCTCAATTTAAAAAATGAGCTGGAATTTGCTACCACCTTAGCGGATGGTGACCTGAAGTTACAATTAAGTTAATTTAAAGGAAAAGGAAAAATTTTTCCCCCCAACCTCTGAGTTTGTGGGCGGGACTCATTCCTATTATCTAACCCTAAGACAAGGAGCCTGTATCTGGAGACATAGGAGGACCCAGGTTTACCTGGGATGGAACTCTAGAGACAGGAACACGGAGTGTGTTAGAAGGTGGTAAAAACACTGCCCAAGGGAAGAAGACTGGGTCCTGATGACCTCGGAGCTCAGCCCAGTCCTGGGCTGACCAGCTCCAGACTTCTTTTATTGGACTTTCGAGGCTAAGCCTTTGTTCTTGGGGTCTTCTCTTACAGTCTGCCGAATCGAATCCAAACGAATGTGGCATCCTAGAGGATGTGTGATCTGAAGCATTAGCAGACGTTACGTGGGCAAACTGGTGTGTGAGGGGCTACAGGTTGGGATGAGAAGGACCAAGAGGAAACGTATTTCAGGCAGAGGGGAGAGAATGTTTCCTGGCCTGGAGGAAAGACAGAACACAGTTGGGTGTGTCTGGGGCCAGCAGAGAAGGGGAAGAAGGAGATGAAGCCTGAAATAGGAGCAGGGCTAAGACATGAGGGGCCTTGTAGCCTTGTAAGAAGTTGGACCAGGGCTTCCCTGGTGGCGCAGTGGTTGAGAGTCCGCCTGCCGATGCAGGGCACACGGGTTCGTGCCCCGGTCCGGGAGGATCCCACATGCCGCGGAGCAGCTGGGCCCGTGAGCCATGGCTGCTGAGCCTGCGCGTCCAGAGCCTGTGCTCCGCAACGGGAGAGGTCACAACAGTGAGAGGCCCGCGTACCGCAAAAAAAAAAAAAAAAAAAAAAGAAGTTGGACCAAGCCCACAGGTAGAGGGGGCCCTGAAGGACTGGTGAGGTTCACATTTTACGAAGATGCCTCTGGTGCTGAGACAGGAGGAAGCAAGAGCCGAGGGAGACCGTAAGGAGACTGAGGCTGCGGCCAGACAGATGAAATGGACTTGTACTTGGCGCGGGGCTGTGAGAAGGGAGCCTCTGAAACGGACGGTTCACAGGAGTCGGTACTGATTGGATCTGGTGGTGGGGGACAGAGCAGGAAGGCTGAGGATGAGGAATCATGGGCTGAGAGAGGACGCAGACGTGGGGCTGGGCGTGGAGCCGGAGGTGGCCCGGGCTCAGCCACGGAAAGAGTGCCCAAGTGAAGACCATCGAGGGAGCCCTGGCCTGGGAGTCAGAAAACCAGCCAACCGTGCGCTCGTGCGGTGCCGCCTTCAGCAATGCCCTTGACCTCTCTAATTACGGTCCTCATCCTTAACTGGGGGTGTTGTCAGTTCACGTTTGTCAAGCCCCCTGGCACTTACTAGATGCTCAATGTTAACTGAATCTGAAATGTTGCTCCGTCGGCACTTTGCTCTCTCGTGCTCGCCGATTCTGGCCGAAGACACAGCCCTCACCCCTCTGCTCTGGCTCCAGGGTAGCCCAGAGGAAAGCCCCTCATCTTCCTTGAGCCGCATGAACTTGATTCCCGTTTTAACAGAGGACAAGCAGGAGGCTGCCAGGTGGACCTGGATTAGAAGCCAGGGCTCCCGGCTCCAGGGTCCGCGCTCCCGGCTCCGCAGCATCTGGACTCCCGCCGAGGGGGCGGGAGGCCGGGGGGCGGGGCTGCGGGTCCCCTCGCGCCCCGAGCCTCCTCCCTCCCTGCGCCCGCCCTGCCGCACCTCCCCGCGCTCCTCCTCCCCCGCCCCGGCTCTGCGCGGAGGCTGCGGCTCAGCGGGGCAGGCGCGGCGCGCGGGGACCCAGGCGGTGGCGGCCGCCGGGCGCAGCGGGTCCGGCGCGGGGAGCCGGGCTCAGCCTCGGCCTGCGCCAGCCCCGACCCTCGCCCACCCGAGGCCGGTCTGGGGGGCCCGCAGGGCGCGCGGAGCGCAGAGTGCGCGTCGGGCCGGGCTCCGCACCTCCGCACAGGAGCGCGGGCGCGGCGCGGCGCGGCGCAGCGACAGGCATGGAGCCGGCCCAGGAGCCCCCCGCGCGGGCCCGGCCGCCGCCGCCCCCCGCCGTCCGCCCCGCGCCCGCCCCCGCCGCGCCCAGGCTGCGCTCGCCAGCCGAAGCGGAGGGCCGCGGTCCCGAGGGGCTGCTGCGGCGATCGGGGTCGGGCTACGAGGGCAGCACCAGCTGGAAGGCGGCCTTGGAGGGTAAGCGCCTAGCGGCCCTCCATCCCCCGGCCCGGGGACCCGGGAGGCGGGACAGAGTCACCTTGGCCGGTCTCCCGGTGGGGAGAGCGGGGAGCGCGACTCTGGAACCCGGAGGATTGCCAGGGCATCAGATGACACATTGTGGGGCGGTGGGGAACAGGTAACTGGGGACCACCTATAGTTCAACCTTGACCCTGTCTCTGCAGCTAACTCCCTCTTTGACCTTGGGAGCAGGTTTCACGCTCTGAGCCTGTTTCCTTATGAGTGAAGGGGGACAGTTACTGTCCGGCACTCACCCGATAGGCATATTGAGAGAGTGGCTTGACCCTATAGCAGTGAAAGTGCTTTGGGCAAAGTGACAAAAGCTATGGACCCCGACGCGGTGCTAATGCCCCGTGAGAAGGGGGTTGGGGGATGGGGCGCTGGTGGTGCCTGGAGGGAGAATCGGCCAGAGGGCCTTCCCTGCAAGTCGGGGGTCCCACCTACCTCTTCCAGTCAGAGGGGCTCACGGCCTGACCCCTGACTGGCCAAGGGGGCGGTCACCAAAGTGGAAGACAGATTTCAAGTTCGTGAGTTCAGTTAACTTGTGTGGCCACTTGTGCGTTGTGGGAGGTGCTGGAGCTGCCCGGAGGGCTGGTACTCTGGACACCCGGAGTCCAAAGGCCGAGGACCTGCCTGGATGGCATCAACTAGGGAAGCCCAGGACCTGGATCACCCAACCATTAGGGAAGGAGTGTCAGAAAAGGAGGGCTTCCTGGAGTAGGTGACCTCTTAGGAGGTGTGGAAAGAGAAAGATGGGTGCACCAGGCTCGAGGAGTGACACGTTCAGGGATCAAGTGGCGAGGACTCGCCTGTGCCTTGTGGGGAACTGACCTCCAGAATACCAGGATCGGGGTGGGGCGCGGTGAGAAGAGAGGAGTCTGGAGGGCCCAGACCGTGAGTGGCCACCCAGGCCTTGCGAAAGTGTTTGGACTTTGTCTGAAGCAGCTGTTGAGAGATTTGAAGCATAGAATGAGACAGTGGGGGGCCCTTGGAGAAGTGGTGGTGGCCCAGAGGGGTCAGACCAAGGCCAGGTCAGTGAGGAAGGCGGGGCCGTGGTCAGGGGAGGGACATAACCAGTGCCAGCCAGGGCAGGTGCCTGGCCAAGCAGGGAGAGGGGGGGACAGTTCTGTCAGCATTTGGCCCAAAGGCTGGTAGGCCAAGGGACACAGATGGCCTGAGGAGGGGCTGTGCAGACTCTGAGGGGAAAGCTGGACACCTGGATGGTGATTTGGGACAAAGGAGGCAAAGATGTTGGAACTCAGTGTAGGACAGCCATTGCAGAGGACCTTCGGTCTGGGGAGAGCTGAGCTGAATAAAGGGGGACAAACCCTCTCTTTGTCGTGTATCTTCGGGCTCACTGTTAGATTTGCCTGTGACCCCCTGCTTCCTTCCTGCCCAAGTTATTTCTTGAAGTTGCTCACGCCTCTTGCCTGTATTTCTCCACTCGTTCATGCGGAAGCATCTCTCCAGGGGCTGCCCTAACCTCATTCTAACCCCCAGGGCTTAGGGGCCACTTCAGGGGTGGTGCGGCCTCTTTCAGTGCCTCCGACTGGCTGGCTCCCGTCTCACCTCCCATCCTGACCTTGGCCCCTTCTGCTTCCCACTCCCAGCCATGGCTGGGCCGACCACCTGCAAGTTAGGCTGAAGAAGAAGCCACACGCCCGGCAGGAAATGGCCCAGGGGGTCTCTCAGGACACTGGGTCTTCCAGGCCCTGTGGAGTCTAGCCCACTCTGTGCTCAGTGCCCACCTGTGGCCCAGCCTCGCCTCGCCTGTCTGGACATGGCTCCCTGCCTGGCCCGGCTCTGTGTCTCGTGGCACCTCCGGCCCCTGCCCTCGTTCCCGTGGTCCACCAGGAGCAGCCCCACCCTGGTGCCTGTGGACCTTGGGGGCTCAGCATCTGGGGCCTGTGGGCCTTTTCCACAGGAGTTTTAGGATGTGGAGTCTGTGTCCCTGCCAGGGGCCTCCCCTCCACTGGTCCCGAGTATCTCCTGGGTGTTCCCTGGGCGCCGCGTCTCCTGCGGGGAGAGGGGAGCTCTCGGACCACGATGGTGCTCTCCAGGGTCCTGCCGTGTGCTTATCCCCCCACATTCACGCACTCTTCCTCACCTCCCACAAACACTCCTGGAGGCCCCACTGTTCCAGCGCAGCTCTAGGCACTGGGAACATCCCTGTCCTTGCAGAAATCATAGGACAGGGGCTGAGGCAGCCTGCTGCAGTGCAAAGAGCACTGATTCTGGAGTTGGGTAAGCCTGAGCCAGATCCTTCCACTGCCAGCGGGCTGGCAGGTTTTCAAACTTGTCTGAGCCTCAGTTTCTTCATCTGCTAAGCAAGATAAGGATTTCTGCCTCTCGGGGCTACACAGACAAAGGTGCTGGGGTGTAGGCTGTGTGCAGGTGATCCCTTTCCCCAGTCCCTAGAGCCCGGCATCCCTGATGAGGGAACCCAGGGAAAGTGTATGACCAACTGCTCAACTGAAATCCTTTGACTGCTCGTCTGCCTACTGTGAGTCCACTTCCGGCCCCAAACTGAAGTCCTCATAATAAGCTCAGTCCACAGACCCTGAGAAACACCCATGATGGGATGAGGGGTCTGCCAGGTCTGGGGACCAAGGGGTTTTGCAGCCCTTGCTTAGCCAAGCATCTGTCTTGAGACTTCTTGATTTGACCAAGCTGAACCCTCAGGGGGCCTGTGCTCCTGTATTACCACGTACCGAATATTTATCAAGTACCTACAAAGCGCGAGCCTCGTGCTGGGGCTTTCACAATAGCTGTCGTGTTTAACCCTCACATCTGCCCTTGCAGGGGCTTGGGGAGTGTTGTACCTATCTTACATATGAGGAAACTGAGACTCAGAGAGGCTAAGTGTCTTGCCCAAGGATGCACGTTGCTCTCTCACTCGTGAAATCCCGTCGGGTTTGCCACGAGGCCCTCTGATGTGAAACCTCTTACTCTGTCCTGAGCTGACCAACGTGCGGCTTGGGGAGGCTAATTGGAGAGAATCAAATTGTGCTTCTGACGCATGTAGCTCCCCTCCCCGCGCTCCTGAGACAGCCCTGCCACCTCCGGCAGATGCTTTTTCCTCTTCACAGGTTAAGTGACGTGGAAAACGTCTTAAATCTGAAGCTGGGATTAGAGCCCAGGTCTTTAAGACTCTCCTTCGATGAACAGTTAGCTTTATAAATAGGAAGCCAAACAGAAATTCTCCCGATTGAGTCCTCTCCCTGTGGATATTAACCTTTCCTTCCACCCTCAGCCTTGGGGGACAGGCTGGGAAAGTGATCCAGAGCTCCCGCCTGGGTTCTGGAAAGACTGGAGGTGATGGGAGATGGGAATATTTCTGGCATTGGGGTAGGGAGGGTGAGGAAAAGCAGCCTGGGGGTACAGGAGTGGGGACAGAGTGATTCTGCAAATCTCAGGCTATAGATTTTCCAGTGCTCACCAATTCTGAATTTTTAATGTTGAAAGTTTCTTGATAAGACATAAACCCACAACTTCCTGCTCAAAACCACACACATGCATTTAGCAAAGCCTCTTAAAAATGTAAAAATTACCAAACTCTGCATTTGATAGTTTGTGACAGTCAAGAGTATGCTTTCCAGGCCGTGGCCCTGGCACCTTAGAGACGTCAGCTATGATTCTCTTTTGCACTGTGGATGTGAGGGTGTTGGGAGATCTGTCTGGGCTTGGGTGCCAGGTTTTTTTCAGTTGTTCCTTCTAACATTAGGCTAAGTCATATACATTTATAACATAAATAAACTGCACCCTCAAACTCCATCTAATAAGGGCCATTGCATAGAAGGAAGGACTGCTGAGTTAGACATTTGTTACGGCTTGAATTGTATCCCCCCCAAAGAGATATGTTGAAGTCCCAACTCCCCAGCACCTCAGAATCTGCCCTTATTTGGAAATATGGTCCTTGCAGTTGTAATTAGTTCAGATGGGGGCATACTGGAGCAGGGTGGGCTCCTAACCCAATATGACTGGTGTCCTTATAAGAGGTGGTCACATGAAGACAAAGAGACACACAGGGAGAAGGATGTGACGACGAAGGCCGAGACTGCAGTGACGCAGCTGCCAGCCAACCAGCATGAACGAGGACAAGGCAAGGCAACCAGCACAAACGAGGACAAGGCAAGGAAGGATTTCCCTACAGGTCTCAGAGGGAGCACAGCCCTGCTGACAACTCGATCGTGGACTTCTAGCCTCCAGAACCGCGAGACAACACACTTCTGGTGTTTGAAGCCCCCTGCTTTGTGGTGCTTTGTTACGTCAACCTAGGAAACTAATACAACATTGTCTTGGCGTGTCAGACTCTAGCGCACCCTCTCTCTGTCCACAGCGCAGCAGCCAGAGCAGTCATCCCCATGAGAGAGCGAAGAGAGTCCTCAGGTCCGGCAATGCTGGGGACACAGGCACAGACTCCCCTTTCCCCGAAAGCAGGTGTATATCCGCACGGCCAAGGGCATTGTCATTCAGGGTAGCTAGATTCCCTTTGTGTTCTTTAGTATCAGTGGGTGCTCTGTAACATGCAAGGCAATGACCAAGCCCTGTTTTAAGGAACCCAAACGTGAGTAAAGCACTGCCCTCACCCTAGAGAAGCCCATGGGCCGATTATCATCATGATGGTAACTGCTAACACTGAGGGAGAGCTTACCATGCCAGGCACTGCTCTAAGGCCTATACGTTGAATTCTCATAAAATTCTAAGAGGGAGACACCATTATGACTTCATTTGAAAGACGAGGAAAATGAAATAAAATAGAAGCTAAGTAGCTTTGCCACTAAAAAGTGGCAGAGCTGGGATTTGAACCCCCGTGAAATGGCTGACGATGCTATGCTCTTATTGCAGTGCCAGGGTTATAGAAGAGGACTGAGAGGCATTTAAAGAAGGGAAAGGAGGGACTTCCCTGGTGGTCCAGTGGTTAAGACTCTGCACTCCCAATGCAGGGGGCCTGGGTTCGATCCCTGGTCGGGGCACTAAGATCCCACATACTGCAACTAAGCCTGCGCGAGCTGCAACAAAGACCCAGTGCGGCCAAAAAAAATTAAAAAATAAAAAAAATAAAGAAGGGAAAGGCAGGATTCATATGCAGCTCAAGGGGATTAGTCTTACAACAAGCTGCCCCTGAGGACAGCAGAGCAGACACAGAAGGAGCCCAGCCCTCGAGGGCAGGCGTGAGCCTCTGTTTTTACCGTGCCGGAAGGCACCCACCTCTGGACTCCTGGTCACTTGCCAGTATAGACCGTGCTCATAGGAAGGACTCCCGGATGTCTGTTGGACTTGCAAGTAAAGATGGCAGACTGCGTTTATTTTCTTCCTCTCCCAAAGCTCATTAATACAACCGTAAAGGGATTTTTAAAAGGTCACAAGGATAACAAGAACAGGAGACAAAACAATAGCAACGAGGGGCTTCCCTGGTGGCGCAGTGGTTAAGAATCCGCCTGCCAAGGCAGGGGACACGGGTTCGAGCCCTGGTCCAGGAGGATCCCACATGCCCCGGAGCAACTAAGCCCGTGCGCCACAACTACTGAGCCTGCGCGCTAGAGCCCGCAAGCCACAACTACTGAAGCCCGTGCGCCTAGAGCCCGTGCTCCGCAACAAGAGAAGCCACCGCAATGAGAAGCCCGCGCACCGCAATGAAGAGTAGCCCTCACTCGCCGCAACTAGAGAAAGCCTGGCGGTGCAATGAAGACCCAACGCAGCCAAACATAAATAAATAAATTTAACAAACAAACAAACACATAGGGATCAACGATGGTGTAACTGACACTGAATCCACTGGCCTGAGAAAGTTCAGGAAGCAGAGGAGCAACCTGAATCACAAACAGGAACCCCACAGCGCAGAGACCGGGGCACCAGTCAGCACGGCCGTGAATGAAGAGGGAGCTGAAATCAGGAGGGCTGGTTGAACACTTGTTAGGAAGACTTCAAATCCCCAAATCCTCTCCCCACCCTGTGAGCCCATCCCCAGCCCTCTGCCTTGGGGAGAGAGGGCCTCCAGACACCAACACACTTGAGAGCAAGCAGTTAAGGCGACATTTATGTATTGAGGGCTCAGGTTGGCCTCCTAGCCTCTTTTCCCAGCCAAGCCTATACCCTCCAGGAGGGAAAACAGAAGAGCAGTCTCTAGGGACACTGACCCAAGAGGAAAAACCCAAGGAGGTCAACAAACAGCCTTGAGGACCAGCCCGTCACTCTGCCACGACCCTCACAGTTAATAAGCCCCCCTTCCTGTCTCAGAGGTGCCAGTGAAGTCCTATTCCTCCTGCCTTAATCATGAACAAATAACCAAGGATCTCCAGACATCTGAGGAAAGTCTCTGACATGGAAGCTAGAGACCAAAACAAATGAACAGGAAAAAAAAAACAGTTTGGAGAAAACAGAGATTATACAGATTAAGCTTTCTGCCCACCGCTCCCCCACCCCCTCTGGAGCCCCCCTCCCCCCAAAAAAACCCCTAAAAAACTATCAGTAATATCCTCAGAGAGGTAAGAGAAAATTTTGCATCATTAAAATAAGAACAGGGGGCTTCCCTGGTGGCGCAGTGGTTGAGAGTCCGCCTGCCGATGCAGGGGACACGGGTTCGTGCCCCGGTCTGGGAAGATCCCACATGCTGTGGAGCGGCTGGGCCCGTGAGCCATGGCCGCTGAGCCTGCGCGTCCGGAGCCTGTGCTCCGCAATGGGAGAGGCCACAACGGTGAGAGGCCCGCGTACCGCAAAAAAAAAAAAAAATAGAACAGGATGCTTTAAGAGGGAGTATTCAGGGAACAGCATCAACAAACCCAAAAAAACCTTAGCAGTTAAAAATAATTGTAGAAATAAAAGATTCAGTAGAGAGTGGGAAGATAAAGTTGAAAAAAATCTTCAGGAAATAGCAAAGGCAAAGTGGATGTAAGGGCTTCCTCTCTCCTCTCTGGTGGCTCTTCCTTTTCTAATAAGGGCACTAATCCCATCCTGGGGGCCCTCACCAAGAATGGAATCTGCTGGTACCTTGACCTTGGACTTCCTTGCCTCCAGAATTGTGAGAGAGAGGTGTCTGTTGTTTCAGCACCCAGTCTGTGGTTTTTGTTAGCGCAGCCTGTGCAGACTGAGTCAAAGGTGAAGTAGAATTCCTGATTCTGCCTCATCAGCTTAAAGGAGTTTTGAAGTTGAAATAATGATGAGCACACAGAAGTGTAAGCAAAGGAAAATGATTAATTACAGGGAAACAAGAAGTTGTGTAGAAATAAAGATCATAATACACTGCATAGCTTTCCTGGGAGTAGCATTTACATTGCCCTACGAAAAGAACACCTAATTATCAGTGTAACACAAACTATGATGTTGAGAGAGCAGGTAGTGTGTGAGTGGTCAGGATGGGGACAGTCATGCAGAGAATTAAATCTTCCTCATTACTGTGGGAAGTTAATAAGTAGTGTCTTAAATAGAAAAGTCAAAAAGTATTGACATACGCAAAGCTTTTAGAGATTTGGAGGTAAATACCAAAAGAATTAGCTAAAAGGGTTGGAAGTAGTTGCCTCTGTGGAAGGGGCAATGTTCTTTGGTTGTTAGTTTGTTTAGTGAAGCCTGATAGAATTTCTTGGCTTCAGATCTGTTGCTTTTCAGATCCTTGATAAAGGACCAGGTTTCTTTTCCCAATTGGTTGTGAAGTACAATACAGACAAATTACTAGAAAGAGTATCAGGCACTTGGATGTCACAGCAATGCTGAATTGCTGTAAGTTTCTAGAGACTTCCTCTCGATTTTGGTACTTAGCTCGTCATGGGTGAGTAATGGTGGACAGCCCAGCACTGGGCTGTGGAGACACTTCTTTCATCTATACACACATATAACTTTTTTTTTTTTTTTTCGGTACGCGGGCCTCTCACTGCTGTGGCCTCTCCCGTTGCGGAGCACGGGCTCTGGATGTGCAGGCTCAGCGGCCATGGCTCACGGGCCCAGCCGCTCCACGGCATGTGGGATCTTCCCGGACCAGGGCACGAACCCGGGTCCCCTGCATCGGCAGGCAGACTCTCAACCACTGCGCCACCAGGGAGGCCCCCACATATAACTTTTAAAAGGTTTTAAAAATGGTTAAAAATAGAAAGGGAGTTCTCACCTACTAGGATGGCTATAACAAACAAAAATGGAAACTAACCAGTGTTGGTGAAGAGATGGAGAAATTAGAACACTTGTGCGTTGGCATTGCTGGTAGGATGCAAAATCGTGCAGCAGCAGTGGAAGACAGTTTGGTGGTTCCTCAAAAAGTCAAATGTAGAATTACTATATGATCCAGCAATTCCACTCCTAGGTATATACCCAAAAGAATTGAAAATGGACTCAAACAGATATTTGCCAATGTTCATAGCAGCATTATTCACAATAACCAAAAGATGGAAACAGCCCAAGTGTCTGTCAATGGATGGATGGATGGATGGATGAACAAAATGTATATAATTACACAATGGGATATTATTCAGCCATAAAAAAGGAATGAAATTCTGATGTGCTACGACATGGATGAACCTTGCAAACATTATGTTAAGTGAAAGAAGTCAGACCCAAAAGGACAGATATTGTATGATTTCACTTACATGAGGTTCCTAGAATAGGTGAATTTATAGAGACAGAAAGCAGATTAGAGGTTACGAGGGGCTGGAAGGAGGTGGGAATGAGGTGTTAATGCTTAATTGGTACAGAGTTTCTGTCTGGGGTAATGAAAACATTTTGCAAATAGTGGAAATTTGCAAATTCACAGTGCACAACCTTGTGAATACAATTAATGCCACAAATTGCACACTTAAAAATGGTTAAGATGGCAACTTTTATGTTATGTATATTTTATCACAAAAAACCTTTCAAAGACCTTGTGTCTGAAGTCTAAAAGGGTTCTTTCATTAAACATCAAATTAAAATTTTACGTGAGAACAATAAATATAAATTTAAAAGGGAGAAGCCAGAGGATCGGGAAAGCTTTCGTGAAGAGAATGGAGGGTGTGGGGCAGGATTTCAAGAGACTGCAGTGGAGGAGAAGAAATTTGGGAGCAAAGACCCAGCTGAAGGGCTGTGAGGACGGACTGGGGTATTTCAAGGAGTCCGTCTGGCTGAAACCAGGGATGAGGTAGAGAAGCAGCAGGAGATGAAAGATTGGAAAATTCCGACAGCCACTAAAGGAGTTCAAGTGCGTAGCCCCGGAGGGAGGGTTCTTAAGCAGGGGGATCGCAGAATCAGACAGACCCGTGCTTTAGAACGGCACCTCAGACTGCGGCATCAGAGTCTCCTGGAGGGCTTGTTCAAACACAGCCCCAGAGCTTCTCACTATCAGGACTTGCGGCCGGAGGTGGGGATGGGTGGTGGGGATGTGCCAGGTAATAACCCCTTTCTCTCTCCTCAGACACCACCACGCGTCTCCTGCTGGGGGCCATCGCAGTGCTTCTGTTCGCCATCCTGGTGGTGATGAGCATATTGGGTGAGCATAGATGTCAGAGCATTTATGCAATTCAGTTCCTACACACCTCGTCAAGGGCATGTCTAATTAGGTAAAGAAAGGTTCCAGACATACCGCCAATTCTGTGGGGTCAAAGTAAATAGGAAATAGAGTGTTGGTTCTAGATGAGATTTTAGCCTAAAATAGTACATTCACACATCGACTATACCTGTCCTCTTTGCTAAGCCGTGCAGTGAAAGTGGAGATGTTAACTTAGGTACGTTCACAAAAATGCTTCGGGAATGCAGAACAAACTTGGTGTGTGTTAGTCACGTAATGCTTCTTGAAGGAGACGGTTTGGGTTAAGGGCCTTAGAGATCTCATTCACTCACTCAACAAACATTTATTGAGCCCGGCTGTGTGTCAGGCCCCGGGCTAAGTGTCGGAGATTGTTTTAAATGTATGACATCAACTTCCCTGCCCAGTGGTAGAGGTTGTTACTGCCTGGGGGCTTCCCAGAGGTGGGGAACACATGTGCTAACCCCTGAAGAATGAATAGTTTCCTAGAGAGCAGGAGGTAGAGGGACCAGAGCATTCCAAGGGGGAGAGGCCTGAGAAACACGGAGTGGCAGGTAGGACTGAAAGGGGTGAAGGAGGAATGCAAAAGGGGAAACTGCTACTAAGCAAGGGAGGCGAGGCTATATGACCCTGGGATTTGCTGCATTTAATGGATTCAAGTCAAAGTATGTCATGGCTTCTGAAGGGTTTGCAAAGTGACTTCAAGACCTCTGTCTTTCATCTTCGAGAAGCACCCTAAGACCTCAAAATGGGAGGAAAATCCACTGATAACATCAATTCCTACCAAACCCTCACCTGTAGGGCATGCAGGCTACGCAGGGAGCTGTGAGTACTTAGCAAGGAATGTGGCGAGCGCTGGGGTGAGCCTGGGTTCACCTAGACTAATTGTTACAAATCAAATTGTTCTGTTGCTAGGTTGGGAGGACAGGGCAATGTGTAAACACAGCATATTGAGATTGCGGTAAAACACAAGAGTCCCTGGAGATCCTCGTGGGAATGCATGGCCAGTAGGTCTAAGTGGGCCTGGAGCTCATCGAGCAGGCATGCCAGAGTGCCCATTAATTAACTGGTGTTGGTGTGGTGGTAGCTCCCCTGGGGGCTCGAGTACCATGGACTTGTTCTTGCCTCTGTCCTGGTCTACATTTTAGTCAATCTCTTGTATGAGAACAAACAAAAAAATATGCTTACGGAATCTGCAGGTGAAACACTTCAAAGAGGAATGCTCAATATGACAGATGAAAAAGAAATCAAGATTAAAATTTATCTTCAGAAACTCAAATGAGCCAATGTGATTGAGATGACTGTGGAAGAAATAAACACAAGATCCTGCATTTGGATTTCAATGTGATTTACACATGTTCTGGACAGGGGAGACCTGGCTTAGGAAGAGATCATAGGAAAATAGTTGGCGAGTATGGCTGAATTCCTTTTGGCAAGGAGGCTTAGAGAATCTCATGGAAGTTCTGGGCCTCCTTCCCAGAAAAGTGCACATAGGCACATATAAGCAGATTCTTCTCACTGGAGGTTCTGAAGACTGGAAAACCCACAGCAGCTGGAAGGGGTACGGTGATCACTGCTGGGTGGTGGACCACAGCTGACGTGTCCCAGCCTGTTCTGGTGGCAGCATTTCACTGGTGATGTGGGCACACCGTACTGAGCCGGGCAGGATGGAGAAGGCTCTGGAGTCCCTGCAAGGGACTGTGGAAGGGACGGTGTCTGTTCAATCCTGGAAGAGGGGAGGCAGGGGTCCTTCTTCAAGTAGGAGGTGGAAGACAGACCAGGTCTGTCCGGGTCACTCCAGAGGCAGATCCTGGACCCACAGGTTCCAGGTCATGGGAAGGCAGGTTGGAACTCAAAAATTGCAAAGGATCTTTCCAGCAATTCAGCAGTGTTAGCTGATGAGGGTGTGGCCAATGAGAGCAGGCCCATCGGGACGGTTCCCACCCTGGCTGGAGAGAGAGGACGCATGGCCCCCAGGTCCCTTCCAAGTCCAAGTTTCTCGGGTTCCACGCCTCGGGGAGTTCGGAGAGAGAGAGGAGAGCTTAACCCAGGGGCCTAACCTGCTGTCACTTCCCCTCGGGGCAGCGTCCCAAATTCCTCTTCCTTACTCATTTAGCCACCAGCCTTTTACCTGCCAGGGACTGTGACAGGCGCTCCCCCGAGGCATGTGGCTGATGGGCACCTAAGTGGAGGCAGGTGGAGGGAGTGGCGGGGAGCTTGGGGGGCCCTGGGGGGCCGCACAGAGGCCCGCTGTGCTGGTGGATACTGACCCCTCTTCCCTGCAGCTTCCAAGGGCTGCATCAAGTGCGAGGCGCCCTGCCCGGAGGACTGGCTGCTCTACGGAAGGAAATGCTACTTCTTTTCTGAGGAACCGAGAGACTGGAACACGGGCAGGCAGTACTGTCACGGCCACGAGGCGGCGCTGGCAGTGATCCAGAGCCAGAAGGAGCTGGTGCGTGCTGGTGGGGCGGGGACCTTCGGGGACAGCCCTGCCCCAAGGACCTGGTGTCCCCTGTGACCTGTTTCCAGAGCACAGCCTGGGGTGGGGGGTGCACGTGGGCTCCATGGGGTCTGAGCAGGTCCACGAGGGGCTCTTGTTTCCACCGCTATTGTCAAGGCCAACTATGTCCACCCGAGGCCGGTTTGCTGAGCTCAACTCAGTATTGAAGCGTGAGCATTACACATTATACCTGCACTTGTGAAATGAAAAATCGCGTTGGCTTCTTCTGCTAGTCCAAATCAGGGCCTGATCTCTCATTTAACACAGTTATATCACTAGAAATGTGAAAGAAACACAATTAGTGGGTCCCTTGGCCATTTGGGGTTTTGAGGGCAACAGTTCATGCAATCCAAATTAGCAGAAAATCTAAGTCGCTTCCGTTTTTCTCTGATACACAGTCTGATAGCTCCTTTCGGCAGAGAAAGGCCCAGGAATATGCGGGTAGAAGGACATCCAGCCTGAGCTTTGAGATGTGTCCCAGATAACCCATCGAGTAGGCAGTTCCAGGCTTCCTGAAAGGGAGGAACGCAGGCATGCTGGCCCACTGAGCTAGGAGACAAACCCTGTTCCAGGCTTCCTGGCCCAGTGGTGCACTCCCAGAGCCCGGGTCCCTTGGAGGCCATCGCAGGCAGCTCCACGTGAGCGCAGGGTGTCTGTAACCCCAGCTCCTCACTCTTGGGATGCAGTGAGGCGTCACCCTCTCCACGTCTATGCATCTTGGGAGCCAGTCTTCCAAGCTGAGGCTAGTCTGGGCACGTGTGAGCAGTCAGGAGACCGCACCTGACTCTGAGGTTTCCCTCTTTCCTTGGTGCAGGAATTCATGTTCAAGTTCACACGGAGGGAGCCCTGGATTGGTCTGCGCAGAGTGGGGGACGAATTCCACTGGGTCAACGGGGAGCCGTTTGACCCAGACACGTGAGCTGAGGCTTCATCTTCTGGCCAAGGAGCTTAGACCGGGGAAGCCATAGCCTCCCGGACGCACCTCCTGAAGAACCTGGTTTCATGCTAGCTGGAGCCGCTCACCTCTAGGGTCAGGGGTGTGGGACAGAGACGCCGTCATGATAACGGCTTTACCACTCTCTCCCTGGTAAAGTCCAGCCTGGTTTGGTGGCCCTGCTCCACGTAGGCAACACGTGGGCCCTGCTCCACATAGGCTCCACGTAGGCAACAGAGCTTCCTGCTGCTGGAAAGGGCCCGGGCTCTTTCCATCTTGTGGCTCCCCAGTCCATCTGCACGGCTCAGTGTGGCTCAGGGAAAGGGAGGACATGCCCTGGACATCCCTCTGCGTTGGCCAGAACTTAGCTTCACGGCCACACCTGACTGCAAGGGAGGGTGGGAGGTGGGGCCTCTGTTCTGGGAGGCCACGTGTCACCTAAACCTTGTCACTGTGGGAGAAATGGGATCTGCACCCTGGGCACCAGGAGGGTTCCCTTAGAGAAAACACCTATTGAGGGTGTTGGTGGTGTGTGCAGTGGTGGTATTATTTGTGTGGCCCACGTGGTATGGCGGGGAGTGTGTGATGGGTTGGCGGGTGTGCAAAGCCAGGGACTGTTTGCGGGGCGATGGTGGCAGGAGTCGTGGGTGTAGGGGCAGTTTAGGCTTAGGGAGACGCAGAGCAGCACACACAGGGGAGTAAGAACCTCAGCTTCTGACGTAGACTCTAAGGCTGGAGGACTAGGCCCGCGGAGCCGGGCGGGGGCACAGCTGCCGACCTGACGTGAACTGCGGCCTGTGACAACTCCTTCCCTGTGCCGGCTTCTCCCTGTCTCCTGCACCTGTCTTTGTCCTCACTGCCTCTTCCTTGTTTTCTTTTTTTTTTCCTTGTCCTGCCCTCATCCCAGATCTGTTCTTAGAGCTGCTGAGAACGTCTTGCCCTTGCTGCTCCCACCTCTCCCCTTCTGGAAGCTTCCTGCTCCCGGAACCCAGGGAGCCCTGGAGGCTGGGGTCCCCAGAGCGCTGACTACCTGACAACCAGCGGGCCTTGGGGCCACGCTTCTCTGACATCGAGGTGGTCCTGGCCCCCCTTCTCCCTCTTGGGGTCCTCCTGATGCCCTCTCTTATGAGACCCCAGCTCCAGCCTTGGCAGGGGGCTCAGGTCAGGGTGACCAAATGAGGTGAAGAAGAAGTGTTGAGATTCAAAAGGGATGATGTTAGGCAGGGAGAACCCCCCCTGTGCTAGATACAGGAGGTGCAGGCAGGGCGCTGTGGGGAAGGTGGGTGTGTGGAGCGTGGTCCTAGACGGGGCCCCGGGTTCCTGGGATGAGTGAGCTGAGCCCGACAGGAATGGCGGAGCCGGATGGAGGAGTGCAGGGTGCGTCCCAGAAACACCCGTGGGCATCACCGGGGGGCTGGAGCCGTGATGCACTGTCTGGAGGCGACGGGAGCCACGCTAGCAAGGTCTGTGGGGGCCGACTGTCCCGGAAGGCTGCTCCAGAGGGAAGGACAAGTCATAGGGCCTCTGGGGCTGCCCAGTGACAGGCCGCGTCTGCCAGGTCATGAGTGCCTGGTCTCTTCTCTCCCCGCCACAGATTCCCCATCTCGGGCCCGGGGGAGTGCGTCTTCGTGGAGCCCACCAGGCTGGTGTCGACGGAGTGTTTGATGACCCGGCCCTGGGTGTGCAGCAAGATGGCCTACACATGAGGTGGGTCAGGCCAGGGGCGGCCCTCCAGCCAGCCTCCGAGGCCTGCCAGCCCCGGGCTCGTCTCCAAGCGAAGCAGTGAGGAGGTTGCCTTCTGCCCCTGGGCACTCCCCCAGGCCCCGGAGTCTTGGTCCCTGGTCTCCTTGGCCCCAGGCAGGTCCTGTGGCTCGGCAGTCAAATCCCATGAGTCAGTAGTACAGCAGGCATCTGTCCCCAGCCACACATGCACACTGACACGCTCACGCATGCCCACGAGGGCACACAGCCCCCGCTCAAATTCAGAGTCCACCCTTAGTCACCCCAACAAGTCCCTCCCTGGCCCTATCCTGGAACATTCCCTCCTCCGGAGGCCCTGGTGCTCTGAGGAAGGCTGGGGGCTGACAGGCTGCGGTACTGTCCACACAGATGGGCCCCCTCCCCATGCATCTCTCTCCTGGTTGCTGGGGAGGCCAGAAGGGAAGCCCCCTCGCCTGGGCCCAGCATCCACCGTCCTTGCCTCGCCTGGGGTCTCAGGCAGGCCCCTGCTGTGTCCGCGGTGCTGCCGTGTTGGTCACTGATGGACTAAAGAGACGACTGGCGTCCAGAGAAGTCGGCTGTCATTTGTTCCAGGATCATGGCTTGGGGGAGGGGCATGTCTCTGGGTGCCCGTCCTTGGAGGGACATGACCAAGAGGCACCGGTGTGGCAGGCGGCATGTGTAGCAAGCAAGGCCAAAAACACACTCTGTGGCCTCAGGGCACCGTTTAATGTTGCCAGGCCACTGAGTTATTCTCAGATGTCTGAGGGGTGTGCTCCATCTGGTTCCTTCATTACTATTCAACTCAGCGTGACAAACATTGATCCACACCTACTTCGTGCCAGACACCACACTAGGCATGGGGACCCACAGCTTCATCCCCCAAGGAGCGCACAGGGAGCAGAGGAAACAGCTTGGAAAGCACTAGAACGTTCTGGAACCCAGTTGAAGGATGGCTTATTCTGCCTTAGGGGAAGATGGGGTGAAGAAAGCAGGAGGATGAGCCACAGAGAAGAGATGATGTTCATGTTGGGCCGGTTAAGAGTTTGTGCAGGTGCTGGGGCCCCTTCCTGTCCCCCCTTGGTCTGCCTGGAGAGGAAGCGGGGACAGGGGTGTGGGGGGAGGCTGGCGGTTCCCCTGGGCCTACAGGGGCTGCAGGTGCCACCCTCTCCAATGCACACACGTGGAGCCCAGAGCAAGCTGTGGCCGGGTAGGACACAGCCAGCCCGCGTGGGAGCCGCGTGTGTGAATCTGGGTCCCGGCCCATCTTCAGAAAATGGCTCACAGGGAAACAGGTCCTGCTCTGCTCGGCTCTGTCCTTTTACTGTCAGTTTTCAGACAAAACTGTCAGCTTGGGTTCGTTGAGCTTTTTGAAAGCTTTCCAGGTATTTAGTAAAATCTGGGGATTTTGTGGTTTCATATTTTATCTTTACGGGAAAGCCAGCGTCGAACCTGAGTGTGCAATAAAGAAGCTAAGGGAATTCAGTGCGGCCTGTGGAGGGGTGGCGGGAGCCCACCGCCTTCCCAGCCCCTGTGGGGAAGTGTGTTGAGGGGCTGGGACTGAGGAAGTGGTCAGCTGCCGCTACTGCCGCTTGGGTTGGTCAGGGGTCCGGGTGGTAAGTGGGAGGGCCCTCACGCCAGTTCTCACCAGTATCTTCCCCTCAAAGATGGGCTCATTGCTTTCCACGTGGCACCTCATTTAAGTCTCTCAGAAAGACCCTGAGGCACGTTATGCTGCCACGGGTGACAAAATGTCCTGGACGGGGTGGGCTAGAGCTGTGCTCTCATCCTGTCCTGTGGGTTCCGGCGGGAAGAAGGGCGCCACGACGTGGGTGGGGAGGGAGCAGTGTGGGACAGCAGGGACCGAGGAACCCGGGCCACTGGGATCTTAGTTCTCATTCAATATGCACAGCCTGCTGCCTCAAGGCACACTGGCAGATGAGCTCTCTAGCCTTGGGCTTGCCCTGGGACCGCACAACAATTCTAAGTCCGGTAGAGCTAAGAGGAACTCTGACCCAAGGTCATGGGTGTTTTAAGAGCTCTCTTATCTGTTCCAACGAGGAAGACCAAAACAAAACACTGGCACTCCAAACTTCAGAAACGTTGAGTATTCTTCCAAAGGTTATACACCAACCAGGCACCCGCACCTCCCACGTGGGCGGAGCCAGGCTGGGTGGGCGGGGCCGCGGAGTCGGGTGCAGTTGGGGCCGGCGGCCACAGGTGGCAGCACGGAGGCCGGACGCTCTGCCGGTTTCGGAGCTCGAGCTGGCCCCCCCCTCGGTGGAGCGTAGGAGGAGGTGTTGGGGGCAGGCCCAAGGGACCACCCTTACTCCAGCCCCACTCCTCAGCCCCTCTGGAGGATTTGCCCCTGGAGTTGAGAAGGTGCTTGGCTGGGAGCCTGGGCGGCTGCGCCCTGGGTGAATTTGACCCCGCACGGCAGCCCTGTCCTCGGCGTAGCCCCTGGAGCCGGCAGGATGCGGGTAGAAGGCCGGAGCACGCACACCAGGTCACCCTCAGACGTCCTTTGTGAAGATGGAGGGACGGGGTTTTTTTTTGCAGGAGGACTCACTTGGAGGTAGCGTTTGTTGCCTTGCTGGTGGGTTTCACTAGTGTTTGCTTAGTAAACCCTCCTACAACCTTACAGATGAGGACGCAGGCTCAGGGCGGTTAAGGGACTTGCTCTACTGCTGTACATCACAGGCCTAGGAGGTGGTGGAAGGGGAGGCGGGGTGGAAGGGGCCACCTTGGGAGAGGACGTGGGGTGCCCACAGGCGATTTTTTTCCTGTGCACTTTTATCGTCGTCGTATGGTTTTCAGGTGAATTTCCCATAGGGAGGGGGTAATGCAAATACTGAGTTCCGTCCTTCTCTCCCTTCAAGGCCCAGCTCGAGCTCCCTGGGACTCCTTCCAGGACAGCGGCAGCCCTCAGTGACCACTCCCTCACCCCAGCAACTCCAGCACTTAAGACTGAGCCTCCTCTCACACCTCCGGAGTCTCTCGGAAGTTTTCATCTGTGACTCATCTCTAAAGTCATCTGACCGCTCTTGGCATCTGACTATAAGCCCCTGGATAGCAGGGATTATGTGTCACTGGCCTCTTTGTAGCACACGTAGCATGTGCTCAAAAAAAATTGTTGTATATGACAATAAGATTGCCCCCAAATGTCATCTCTGAAACTCTTTGCCATGGTGGGAGACAGCAGTGGCTGGCCATCATAAGAGGCTCGTCTTTTTGGCTTTGGTGGGCGTGGCTTTTTGGCTTTGGTGGGCGTGGCATGGTTTTAGAGGCCCGGCAAGATGCACTCTTTAGTTTGTTTTGCTTCAGTTAAGTTAGCTCGCTCACATTCCCTAAGCACGTAGATACTGGGCGGGCTGAGTGGAGGTGACAGGGAGCATCCAGGCCGTGAGGGAGGGAGAGCTGCCTTCGCCTCCAGAACATCCTCTGCATCATACACAGAGCCCCGCTGGCGAGGGCAAGGAGCTGGCCGCGAGTGGAAACCAGGCCCGGGGAGGGTTTCCATCAGTGACTGCGGTTGGCGGCTGAAGATTCCTGTGGTCACCAGGATAATTATGCTAACATCACTGTGCTGTTTGTGAAAGACGACCTGGTTTTCAGAAATGCCCACTGTCTGCTGTGTATTTACATCAGGAGGGGGTGGAGGTAGAGGAGGTAACTGCTCTTTCCTTAGTCCGTAAAGAACTCCAAACTGGGAGCAACTATGAGATTCAAACAGGGGTCATCCAGAAAACCTCCTGCCGTGCCCAACAGAGATCCCACGTCTCAGCCTGGAGTGGACACACACTTTGCCTGACTCAGAAGACCTGCCCGAGTCTGGTCTGGGGCCAGCTCTACCAACAAGCAGATGTGTAGCTCAGGCTGCTGTGCTCAACCTCCCTGACCCCAGGCTTCACCTCTAATATAAAGTAGAAATCGTGCCTGCCCTGCCTACCTCACAGGGTTTTGAGAACTGTAGATGTTAGAATTTCAGGGATTAGAAATTATCGACCCAATTCTCACTATCCATGAGACCACGAGAGGTTAAATAACACGTCCAAGGTCACGCATCTAGCCACGCATCTAGTGGCAAAGCTAGATCTCAGGTCTTGTGGCTCCTCTATTCGTTGTTGATGCTATTATTGCACGTATCATGCTTTGTTTGTTTACCTGTCCACCATCCACGCAGAAGTGTAAGCCCCTAGAGGGCAGGGATCCACTCTCACGCCCCTTTTTTCTCTAGCGCCTGGTACATACTAAAGGTGCTCAATAAACGTGTGTTGACCTAAACTGATCTTGACTCCTAGTTCAAGGGCTCCTTCTTCTACACCATGCTGTCTCTGATCTCAGAAATCTGTACTGCCAGTCCAGCTGCCCACAAAAAGTATGCAAACTTGCAGATGTTTTAGAGAAAAAGATAAGATGCTCAACTGCCTTGCAATGTACTTTAGGGTCCTGTAGTCTAGAGCACAGATTCCATTTGAATAAAGACATACACATCTAAGACAAAATTGTAGGAACAATGAACACTAGTTAAGAGCTTATTAGGGCCAGCCATTCATACAAAGTGCCTGGCCCATAGTAAGTGCTTAAAAATTATCATCTTGGGCTTCCCTGGTGGCGCAGTGGCTAAGAATCCGCCTGCCAATGCAGGTGACACGGGTTCAAGCCCTGGTCCGGGAAGATCCCACATGCCACGGAGCAACTAAGCCGGTGCACCACAACTACTGAGCCTGCGCTCTAGGGCGCGCGAGCCACAACTACTGAAGCCCTCGTGCCTAGAGCCCATGCTCCACAACAAGAGAAGCCATCGCAATGAGAAGCCTGCGCACTGAAACAAAAGAGTAGCCCCCGCTTGCCGCAACCAGAGAAAAGCCCGCATACAGCAACGAAGACCCAACACAGCCAAAAATAAATACATTTATTATATAAAAAAAAAACAATTATCATCTTGTTTCACTATGATGTAAATTGAGTAGGGTCTTAGAGCATGCTAGCTTTTGTAATACCCACATTTCAGAGGCCTACCCAAGAGAAGATCTCTTTCTGGCTTGCACCACAGACTAATGCAGGTCAGTGACAGGGAATAGCATTGCTCCATCAGGGTCTTTGAACATAGAGGCTCACACAGGATGTGCTTTAGGAAATGTGGTAGATGTGGCGGCTATGCATCGAGAACTTTTCCTTTCCTCTCATTCTAGGTACATGGAAGGATTGTATTTCCTGGTCTGTTTGAAGGTAGGTGTCAGGTGACATCAGAGCTTTAACCATGGAAAAGTGACAGATGTCATTTCCAGGTGGAAACATTTAAGAACCAGTGCATACTCCTCCATATTCTCCCTCCCCCAAGTCGTGATTTTTTGATTTGGAGGCTCCATAAGACTGAAGCATCCTGGGATGCTAAGTCAGTGTGTGGGGAAGAAGCTTCCCGGAAAGCCTCTGAGGTTTTGGGTTTGTTGTGATCATAGCCTATCTTACCCTAGACTAGACAGGGGCCAGGCCTGGAGGTGGCACACATTCCATCCACAGTCCATTGGCCAGGACAGTCATGGAAGGCTGAGAAATAACTTCCAGCTGTATGCTTGGATACCTGAGATTCTTGATTCTAAAAGTTGAGGATTTTCATCAATTTTGGAAGATTCATCACCTTTGTCTCTAAATATTTCAGCTGCCTGACTCTTTGCTCTCCTTCCAGGACTCCAGTTAAGGCTGTTTGAGATTGTCACACAGGTCTAATGCTCAAGTTTTTTGTCTTTTGATCAATTTTACAAATCAATTTGATGAACTATGACTTTTTAGCAATTTGACTCTTCCAATCAATGACTGAAGTAGCTCTCTCCATTTAACTTTTTAAAAATTTCAGCAACATTTTACAAGTTTTAAGGGTAGAGTTTTTCCATATATTTTGTTAAATTATTTAAATATTTTTATTTTTTATGCTACTGTAGATGATTTTTTTTTAATTTCATAGTTTGTTTGTTGCTAGTATAAAGAATGAATATTGTTAAAATGACCATACTGCCCAAGGCAATCTATAGATTTGATGCAGTTGCTATCAAAATACCAATGGTATTTTTCACAGAACTAGAACAAATAACTTCAAAATTTATATGGAAACATGAAAGACCCCAATTAGCCAAAACAACTTTGAGAAGGAAGAACAGAGCTAGAGGAATCATGCTCCCTGACTTCAGACTATACTACAAAGCTACAGTAATCAAAACAGTATGGTACTGGCACAAAAACAGACACATAGATCAACGGAACAGGATAGAGAGCCCAGAAATAAACCTATGCACTTATGGTCATATGGTCAGTTAATCTATGACAAAAGAGGCAAGAATATACAATGGAGAAAAGATAGTCTCTTCAATAAGTGGTGCTGGGAAAACTGGACAGCTGCATGTAAAAGTCTGAAATTAGAACATTCTCTAACACCATGTACAAAAACAAACTCCAAATGGATTAAAGACCTAAATGTAAGATGGGATCCTATAAAACTCCTAGAGGAAAAACATAGGCAGAACACTCTTTGACATAAATAGCAGCAATATGTTTTTGGATCCGCCTCCTAAAGTAAAGGAAATAAAAAATAAACAAGTGAGGTCTAATTAAACTTAAAATATTTTGCACAGGGCTTCCCTGGTGGCGCAGTGGTTGAGAATCTGCCTGCTAATGCAGGGGACACGGGTTCGAGCCCTGGTCTGGGAAGATCCCACATGCCATGGAGCAACTAGGCCCGTGAGCCACAACTACTGAGCCTGCGCGTCTGGAGCCTGTGCTCTGCAACAAGAGAAGCCGCGATGGTGAGAGGCCCGCGCACCGCGATGAAGAGTGGCCCCCGCTTGCCACAACTAGAGAAAGCCCCTGCACAGAACCGAAGACCCAACACAGCCAAAAATAAATAAATAAACAAATGTGGGGTTTAAAAATAATAATAAAGGTTGGCCCAGTTTAAAAAAAAAAAAAAATTTTGCACAGCAAAGGAAACTATCAACCAAACAAAAAGATGAGCCACCGAATGGGAGAAAATATGCAAATGATATGACCAATAAGAAGTTAATATCCAACATATATAAATAGCTCATAAATATTCAACATACATGAACAGCTCATACAAAACAGCAACATCAAAAAAACCAAACAACCTGATTAAAAAAATGGGCAGAATAACTGAATAGACATTTCTCCAAAGAGTAAATGCAGATGGTCAACAGGCATAGGAAAAGGTGCTTAACATCACTAATCATCAGGGAAATGCAAATCAAAACCACAATGGGATATCACCTCACACCGATCAGAATGGCTATCCTCAAAAAGAACACAAATAACAAATGTTGGCGAGTATGTGGTGAAAAGGGAACCTTCATACACTGTTGGTGAGAATGTAAACTGGTGCAGCTGCTTTGGAAGACAGCATGGAGGTTCCTTAAACTAAAAATAGAGCTACTATATGATCCAGCAATCCCACTGCTGGGTATATATCCAACAAAAACAAAAACACTAATTCAAAAAGATAAATGCACCCCAATGTTCATAGCAGCACTATTTACAATAGCCAAGACATGGAAGCAACCTAAATGTCCATCAACAGATGAATGGGTAAAGAAGATATGGTATATATACGCAATGGAATATTACATGGCCACAAAAAAGAACGAAATTTTGTCATTTACAGCAACTTGGATGGACTTGGAGCACATTATCCTAAGTGAAATAAGTCAAACAGAGAAATAAATACTGTGTGATATCACTTATACGTGGAATCTAAATACAACAAACTAGTGAATATAACAAAAAAGAAGCAGACTCACAGATATAGAGAACAAACACTGGTAATGGCTACCAGTGGGGAGAGGAGGGGGAGGGGCACCCTAGGGGCAGGAGAGTGGGAGGTACAAACTATTGGGTGTAAGATAGGCTACAAGGATGTATGTTACGACACGGGGAAGATAGCCAATATTTTGTAATGACTGTAAATGGAATGTAACCTTTATATATATATATATATATATATATACACATAAATAAATTTATTTATTTTTGATTGCGTTGGGTCTTCGTTGCTGCACGCAGGCTTTCTTTTTTTTAGTTGCAGCGAGCGGGGGCTACCCTTCGTTGCGCTGCACAGGCCTCTCATTAAGGTGGCTTCTCTTGTTGCACAGCACGGGCTCTAGGTGCACAGGCTTCAGTAATTGTGGCACATGGGCTCAGTAGTTGTGATTCGTGGGCTCTAGAGCGCAGGCTCAGTAGTTGTGGCACATGGGCTTAGTTGCTCTGCAGCATGTGGGATCTTCCCGGACGAGGGCTCGAACCCGTGTCCCCTGCATTGGCAGGCGGATTCTTAACCACTGCGCCACCAGGGAAGCCCCAGAATACAACCTTTAAAAATTCTATTAAAAGAAACGGAATCAATTTTTGTACACTGATCTTTTATCCTGTAATCTTACAGATTGGCTTGTTCTAGATTTTTTGGTAGACTGAACAGGGTTTTTAGTTGCACGTGTATCCAATGTTTTTATTAAAGCATAACATGGGCCCCCATGATTCCAGCGCCTGAAATCAATTTCCTTATTTCTCTGTCCAGCTGCTAAGCCAATGCCATGTATTTTTTTTTTTTGCAGTACGCGGGCCTCTCACTGCTGTGGCCTCTCCCGTTGCGGAGCACAGGCTCCGGACGCTCAGGCTCAGCGGCCATGGCTCACGGGCCCAGCCGCTCCGCGGCATGTGGGATTCCCCGGGACCGCGGCACGAACCCGCGTCCCCTGCCTCGGCAGGCGGACTCTCAACCACTGTGCCACCAGGGAAGCCCGCCATGTATTTTATTTTAGCTGTTTGCTACAGCCGTACCTCACTTTCAGGAACTAATGTCTATATTAGTCAGGGTAGGTGAATTGCTGTATAAAAAATCCTAAAATTTCAGTGGCTTAAATATAATAAAAAGACTTCTTTCTTACTTTTTGTGGTTCTGTCCAAAGTGGTTTTATTAGGAGGCCATTAAATCATCAGTGATCTGGGCTTCTTCATCAGAGTCCTTCATCAGCTCTTCCACATGTGGGCAGAAATTTAGGGGAGAGAGTGTGGATCAAAGTATGTGAGTTTTGTTTTAGGGGTCAGGTCTGGCTATATTTAACTGCAAAGAAAGCTAGGAAATATAATCTAGCCCTGTACTCAGCAAGAACAGGAAATGGCTACGGGGAATATCCACCCAGTCCTTGCCACATGTGGCATTATCCCCATTTTACAGATAAGAAAACTGAGGCTTGAGAGGTTAAGTGATCTCCCAGCTTTTACAGTCATAAACAACAGAGCCTCGAACTGAACCCCAATATGGCTGACTCCAAAGTCATGCTCTGAATCGCTCTGCTATGGATAATGCTTTCTCTCCTACTGACTCACTGGCCTGTGCAATCTTAAGACCTGTGGCAATCTTTTCCCCCTTAGAAGGGTTTCCTCCAAGCATCCACTTTTTCCTTCTGGTTCTGGCTTTTATTAATGGGTAATTTGTTCGCTTATAAGCAGCCTGGTCCACGGGCTTAGTCTTCAGCAGATAAAAAGTCTGAGAGCCATGGCAATAAGCCATAAGAAGACATCGAAACAGAACACAAAGAGACATAGAAGCAGATATCAAGTGGTTAACTGACAGGGTATCTGCCCTCCAGTGTTGTTTTATAAGTGCTGTCAAATGCAAAGTGTCTCAGTAGAAGAGACCACATCTATAGATCAGCGCGTGTAAAGAAAGCACTTAAGAATGGGAATTAGGACTTCCCTGGTGGCGCAGTGGATAAGAATCTGCCTGCCGATGCAGGGGACACCGGTTTGATCCCTGGTCTGGGAAGATCTCACGCGCTGTGGAGCAACTAAGCCCGTGCACCACAACTACAGAGCCTGTGCTCTAGAGCCTGCGAGACACAACTACTAAGCCCACGTGCCACGACTACTGAGCCCACACGCCACAACTACTAAAGCCCGGACGCCTAGAGGCCGTGCTCCGCAACAAGAGAAGCCACCGCAGGGAGAAGCCCACGCACCGCAACAAAGAGTAGCCCCCCACCCCCGCTTGCCACAACTAGAGAAAGCCCACGCGCAGCAACGAAGACCAACGCAGCCACAAAAATAAAAAATAAAGTGTATCCAAGCTGCTTTAAAAGCAAAAAAAAGAATGGGCATTAGATGGCCTCCTTACCAAACCAGCCTTGTCCTGCTGTCGCAAGCCAGCCAAAACGCTGAGACGCCGAAGTTCACAGCAAAGAGGGTTCTTCGCAAGGCAGCCGAGCAGAGAATATGGGAGAAAAATCTCAGATCTCAAACCTGCCTCCCCAAAGGCGAGGGGCTTGGGGTATTCACGGGATGACGAATAAAGAAGCAGGGCGGTGTGAAGCGCGGGCGCACGGGGAAAGGTTATGGGAAAAAGGTGCGGGAATCATGGTTCTGCGCAGGCGTCTAACTAAGCTACGGGTCCCTGCAGGTGCCCAGCTGGAGAATCGCCGGTCCTATCCAGTTTTAACTGGTTAAGCTGAACTAGAGGCAGCTGCAGCTCCAAGTTCCTGGAAAACAACTCGGGCAAAGATCTTGCTGTTCGGGCTACGTGCGGCTTGGAGACCACGCAAGCGTTAAAGCGATCGTGATTAGTGAAGGCAGGTGGAGTGGATTTGACTCATCACGCACCGTTTCAGTCTCACAGAACTGGAGGACTGTCTCGCTCCTGCCTGTTTCTTCCCTATAGAGTGAGGATTAGGGTTGTTGCTGAACAGTGGGTTTTTTCCCACCCTCAAGCAGTGCCACGCAGTGTAAGGAACATAGATCTTCTAAGGAAGATCTATTGGAGGCCGTTTGCATAGACCAAGTTGGACCTAAAGCGTGCCAGGTGGGAGGGGGGGAGGGTCCGAGGCTCCTTCGTTAAAGCTGAGTACTGGCAGAAGGGAGGGACTGCACACAGTGAAGAGGTCATGAGGACACCCACCCCACCAGTGTTACCTTTACCCTTTGCTCTTAGTGTATTCTCTGCTTTTATACTTATTGATATTCGCTTAAGCTTAGCTATTCCACGGAAGAGTTAGAAAACATGTAAGTCAGACTCTCACAAAAAAATGTAGTACACCTGGCTGTTTGGAACCGTCTCTTGGGCACGACATCCACTATGCAACAACGTGCCCCCAAAGCAAGGGGAGCTTGGTGACGTGGGAGCACCTCCCCCCAAGGCCAAAGCCCCAGTGGGCAGAGTCCCGAGCTGGCTGCCGGGTGAGAGCACCATCTATCTGTGGCTTGGCCCTCCTCCAGGGGCTCCTTGGCTCTGCTGGGAAATAGCACTTGTTATGGGCGTCTGGAACTCTGCTTCCTGTTCATTATCAGTTCAAGGAAAGAATCTGTTTTTTTAATTTCCCCAGTATTGAATGTGCTTGGAGGAACCTATTGAGCGCAATACGTTTGTCTTTTCACTTTAGATTCATATAACTTGCTGGAGACGCTGGTGGGTAGATCCTTAGACACAGTTGCACTGCATCCCCCTGTTGACACACTCTTATCTCACTTGGAATATAGGGTCTGCTTCTCCCTCCATTTCCATGGACTGTGATCCCTGGCAGTGCATTTCTAACTTAAAAAAAAAAAGTATGTTGGAAGCATTCCGAATTGTCAAAATCTTTGGCATGGGTTTTTATGGAACTTGAATTTTGGTTGAGTTGCACTTAACCTTGGCTGCATTTAGGGTTTATTAGTATTACCTGAATTCTGGGAGACACGGAATTTGGAGGGTGGGAGGGTGGGTGGATTGGACAATAACACGGGCTGAGTAGTTTATTTATCCAAATATTTCTTGACTTCCTACTCTGCCCGGCAGGGTAACAGATGCCTTAGAAATAGAGATGAAAGACAAATCCTTACCTGCAAGGATTTTGGGGTTCCATGGGGAAGGAAAATCAGGAAAGAAAGGTTGACAGTATGGCATAATGAGAATTATGCACAAGGGGTTGGGAACCTGGGCGAGGGACACCCACCTCATCAGGAGCCTGAGGATAAGCATCCCAGAAAAATGACTCAGGCTGGTTCTTGAAGGGCACAGGTGTGAGAAAAGCAGGAGGATCCCAGGTAGGGGGCGGATGCTTGACAGAAAGAGCTCTGGATACAGGAAGGGATGGGGTGGGCGCAGGGCCTTACTCCTCTGAGGCTGAAGGGAGAAAGAGGTGTGAGGCACAGGTTTGTGGGAAGGGGAGGGGTTGAGGGAGCCCTGCGGTGGCCTGGATTTCTCTGGGTTACTCTGGAGGGTAAGGGTTGGGGGTGGAGAGAGTGGTGGGTTTCCAAGTAGCCACAGATGGAGCGGATGAGCACAGACGCTGGCCCGAGGTTCCCGCAGTTCTGGGAGTCTGGGTGGAGAAGCAGAGCTGTAGATGGTTGAAGTGGGTAGCAGGGAGCTGAGGGTATGGCTGAGAAGATGGGTGGAGTTTAGGCTGGTTGGGGACCTTGTGAAACCAGGAGGCACAGAAAAGGCAGGCCCAGGAGCCTGGCAGTCCTCAGGCCCGAGAACACTGGCCATGGAAGCCAGGATAAGAGGGCTGGGTGAGGATATTGGAGTTGCTGGGAGTGTTAAAATGGTGCAGCCGCTGTGGAAAAGTCTGGCAGTTCCTCAAAAAGTTAAGAATTACCATACAATCCAGCAATTCCACTTGCAGGTGTATGTCTTAAAGAATTGAAAGCTGGGACACAGATGCTTACACACCAGTGTTCAAGCAGCGTGATTCACAGAAGCCAAAAGGTGGAAACCACTCACTTATCCATCAACAGATGAATGGATAAACAAAATGTGTATACATACAATGGAATGTTATCAGACTTAAAAAGGAATAAAATTCTGATATACGCTATAAGATAAATAGATGAACCTTGAAAACACTGTTGAGTAAAATAAGCCATACATAAAAGGGCAAATATTGTACGATTCCACTTAAATGATGTAGCTAGAGAAGGGAAATTCAGAGACAGAGTGTAGAAGGGTGGCTGCCAAACAGAAGGGGAAATGGGGAGTTATGGTTTAATGGGCACAGAAAGTCTGTTTGGGATGATGACATTTCTAGAAAGAGCTAGTGGTGATGTTTGCACAACATTGTGAATTTAATTAATGCCACTAACGGTACACTTTATTTAAAATTTTTTTAAAAAAATATTTATTTTATTTATTGAAGTACAGTTGATTTATTTATTTGTCCGCGCCCCGTGGCATGCGGGATCTTAGTTCCCTGACCAGGGATGGAACCCGTGTCCCCTGCATTGGGAGCTTGGAGTCTTAACCACTGGACTGCCAGGGAAGTCCCTCTAACAGTACACTTTAAAGTGGGTAAAATGGTAAATTTTATGTTATGTACTGACTTTACCACAATAACAATAATGTTTAAAACAATGACTGCTGGGGCCTCCCTGGTGGTGCAGTGGTTGAGAGCCCGTCTGCCGATGCAGGGGACGCGGGTTCGTGCCCCGGTCCGGGAAGATCCCACATGCCGCGGAGCGGCTCGGCCCGTGAGCCGTGGCCGCTGAGCCTGCGCGTCCAGAGCCTGTGCTCCACAGCGGGAGAGGCCACAACAGTGAGAGGCCCGCGTACCGGAAAACAAACAAACAAACACAAAAACTGTTGGAAGGGTGAGAAGGCCGTCAGAGGGCATGGTGACTCACCGTGGTGGAGCTCCGGTGGGCCGTCCCGGGGAGGACCTGGTGGTGAGGCAGGCGAGCTAGAGGCTGCCTGGCACTGAAGTCTCGCGAGAGGGCAAGGCCCGGATGCAGAGGATGCCGGCTCCCCACCGAGATCCGAGATCCGGGATGAACTTGGGAAGCTCTTCGGATGGCAGGTGACAGCAACGCCTTAGGCCTCAGGGATGGAGCTGGGGAGCCGTGGGGGTTGGAACGGCTCGGGAGAGTTAGTGGCAGTGAGCATGCTCCCCGCCCTCCGCCCAGCTGCGCGCCCAGCTGCCCGGGAGCAGGTAGTGAAACGACCTCAAAGCCCGCCCTCTACCGCCACACATAGTGGCAAATTTTAAATGCAGTGGTGGGCTGTGAACATGTTCAGAGGTACTGAATACTTTCCGGAGGGCTAAATAACTTACAAAAGAGGTGGCTGGTAACGATAACCTCTGTAGCCTCAGAACTGGTCTGGTTCTAGAATAAACAAGCATGCCAGGCTGAGTGTACAGTGATTCCAAACAGTTTAATGTAATTCCAAGACAAAGTGTGATTACATTTCTACACATATACAATATGCATATGTGAGTTTACAAATTTTAGTTAATAACTCGTTTCACCTCAGAGACCGAAAAAATGATCAAAAAGAAACTGTAAGTAACAAGCTATAACATAGTTCACCACAACGGGACCCCCCTTTCTCACCCTACAGTTAGTAATATTACAATTAAAATAACTATATTCTTCTATAATTTTTTTCTGTTAAAATCATCTCATAAATTTACAATGCTATTATTAGTTTCCAAGACTAATATAAATTCACTCCATTTTTCTACAACGAAAATGATCATTAATTTAGAAGCACACGACGTCATGATGAAAAACACAAGCATTTTAGTAGCAAGGACTTGATCAGTTAAGAATTATTTTTCTTGTAAAACATTCTAAAGCCAAGTAAAATATCCATTCTTATACCTATAATATGAGACTAAGGGATAGGTTACATATAGGCCTACAACACATTGGTTTGTCTTTTTAAAAAAGTAGACATTTATAAATAAAAAAAGAAAAGAGGGACAATTCACATAGGAAAAAGAGGTACACGAGAAAATACTGTTGCACGCAATAATTTTCACAAAGATTAACATGGATTAACACTTTTTATTACAGAAACCGTACAGTGAAGGAACACAACAGGCCAGGGCTTCCATAGGGTAATTGAGCTGAGATGACCTGGTAGAGAAAGATCTGGGCGAGATGGCCCTGGGGAGGAACCGCGTTCCTGGGACCGGTGACCGAGCCTCACCGGGCCTCCTCTTCCCTGCTCTCGTTCTGGGGAGTGCGGCTTTCTATCCAGGGTGTCCTGAATTTGTGGGCAGTTGAAAGGTAAACATTTCTACAGATCCGTTCTCTTTCCATCCTAATGGATACCATTTTTGGAAACGTGATATAGTATCAGAGGCTGCAGCTCAATACATGTGGTCAAAGCAAAACAGGATGGAAAATTCCGGTCATTCTGATGTGCTGCCCCCCTCACTCATCTACGCCCTTGTCGCTAGGGACCCAGAGAGCAGCGGCTCCCCTTTGGGGCCACCTGCCTCCACTGTGGCAGGGTGGTGGCCGGGGCCCGGCGCCCGGCCTCAGGCCACGTGCGAAGGTGCAGCCTGGGCCGCCCCGGGCTCCCCCCATCCACCACCCAACACTGACTCCGACTTCTAAAAGCTCCTCTCCCCCCTTCATCCGTAAAGCTATACTTTTCCTATCAGAAATTTGGTTTGATATATATATATACACAAACATATATATCAGCATCTATATCTATACAGTGATTCTACTAGACTGGAAACTCTGCTGCCCCAAAGTATGACTTCCTGGTCTACTTCATTTGGTTAAAAAAAAAACGCACAGAAAGAGGATGAGGAGATGCTTTGGGGGCCAGAAATGATTGTGCCCTGGGAAAGCCACAGAAGAAAGCTTTAAATGAGCAGTAACACAACAGTGAAAGGGTGAAAGGTGACAGGGGGAGTGAGACGGTGGGGAGAAACCATGCGCCGCGGTGGCGGCGAACAGGAATATCTGCAGGAAGGGAGGAGGGTGGGGTGAGGTGGGGACACTTTAGGTTCCATCCATAAGTCACAGAAAGCTACGAAGGATGGCCGTGGTCAAGTCACTTTCCATCTCCCAAGTTCTTCCTGAGCCAAACTATTAAAATAATAATTAATAATAATAATAATAACAACAATAACAATAATAGTAAATCCATTGCCCCTTCAACCAAGCAGGCGAGCATCTAACAGGGAGGCAAGACCACCACTCACAAGTCTAAGTGGGTCCTTCTTCCTGGCTCTTGAGAGCTTCCTGGGAGTCCTGGGTGCCTGGGCACGGGGCTGTGGTGACAGCAGGGCAGAGGCCAAGGTGGCCACGGGGACAGTGACCCAACACAAGAAGGGGGGAGGGAGTGCCAGGATGTTCGTGTGGAGGCTGGCTGAAAGGCAACCAGAGAGCGAGGGCAGAGTCCCTTTTCAGATACAGCGTATTTACTTAAAAAAAAAAAAAAGCCAATTTCTATACCTTTATTTTTAAAAAATATGATTAAGCCCCAAAGACCATGACATAAAATTCATTTGGTTAATTAAATCAAAGGGAAAAAACCAAACAGAGGAAAGCAGAGGATAATTAGGAGGGGCAAGATGAAAAATATTTTACAATGACATTTCTAACCAAAAACCGTGATAAGAGCATACTGTCAACAGAGTTCACAGCGAAAAAGCAAATGCATTAAAAACAACCACCAGTTCGTTCCCTGGTCCCAGGTGTTCAGCAGTTTTCAAGGTGTTATCTGCTAAAGGAATGCCCTTCAGATCACAGCAGGTCCTCTGCACCAAGGTTGTGGCACAAGAGAAAAGAAGAAATGAACCAAAACTCTTAGGGAAACTGGCTCCTGCATCATGGTGATGGGCCCTCTCAATTATGACCTCTACTCGGACGGATCTCACTGCTCCCCCCCCCACCCCCATTGCCCCTCGGTCCCCAGTCCCCTCCTCCCCCACTCAGCAGCACTTACAATCTCTAGCAAAAAATCTAGATCCCACCTCCTAATGACCTAGGTTTAAAACGAAGTTTGACAAAGAGTGAAAAGGAAACACAACCTTTTACACTTATTTTGTTTTAAAGGAGAAAAGGAACAAATGACAGCAGATAGATGGAAAACCCAACCAATAAGTATGGGCACAGGGGTGTATGACTCTCCCCTGCAAAACGCCAATCAGAATATTGCTGGGGGCCCAGAAATAGCAGCTGTACCTTCGGGGCCACCTGAATCCCAGTGTCTTCTACTGCCCGGTGACTGGAAGTCAGTGGACCGATGAATAAATTAAACATTCAAATCAAGACAGAATCAACAAACCAGGTATCTGTTCTCTCTGCCTCTTCCAAGATGTCAAAGAGAAGGCCTTGACGACCAGTGTGGATACAACGTGGCACGAGATCTTCGCATCTGGCCCAGGCTGTGGACTCACCCCTTCCCTGCTCGACCTGCAAATCCTTTCACATTCTCTCATGTTCCCATGGAAACCAGTAATATGGAAGGCTACACAACAGTACGGGTAGAACACACCTGCCTTGGGGTGCCTTGGGGGAACGTGGCCTCCAACTAAAGAGGCGAAATTGCTGGGGTTTGAAGATGTCAGTTATAAACAGAAATTTTCTTTAAAAAGTACCAGTTTACATGTAAACTATAAAACACTTTAACTATAAAACGTAGCCAGAAATATGCTTAAGTATCCACAGTCAATTATTTAGTTCACGCGTTTTAAAATGTGACTCTCTTGATATCTTAGAAGCCTAACAGCATTTTACAGTAGCTAAAAACATATATACTTAACATGTGCATTTGAAAATCACATTTGATTACAAAACACAAGGAATAATCTCTTCCTTGGTTCCATTTTTGTTGTAAAGATTACCTATTTTCAGAGTTCACTTAAGCAACAATGACCAGGGTGTGCATTAATCGTTATTTTCAGCCCACACAGAGTTCATAGTCTTTTAAATCCCAAGATCAAGCTGGCTACATGATTTCAAAAAAGGCTATAACCAGGATGAATGCCCACATTTGAGGTAATTATTGCCATCAGGTCACAGTTTGTGTAAGATAATGTATCTAAAACCTTCTTTAAAAAAATCTTTAGGTGTTCTGTCAGAATTCCAGAACACCTATTGAATGAAACCAACCAGGATCTCAAATTCTGATCAGCTGGGTTTGCTTCCAATGGAATTTAAGTTCTAGAAGATTCTAGAACTTGTGTAAACTACCTAAGAATTTAGGCAAACATGCCTGGAGCCAGTCAATAAAGTAGTTTTTAAAGTAAAAAAAGAAACGAAAACCCCACCCCAAACAACTGAGGAGATGTTTCATAACAAATGGTGATAGTTTTCTAAAAAATTAAAAATCTAGTCCTAAAGCATTTCTAAATTCTCGCCACCTTTCAAGCAAAGTAAAAATCTTCTGTGTTACTATTAATCTCATGCCTCGGCAAGAGACTCTCCTTCCTTATCTCCTGAAAGTTGGCTAGCTTTTCTCAGTTTACACAACTGTTGCTTTCCATTTCTTTGAGAAGACTATCTCGAAAGAAAACTTTGTTCCTCTTTCTGAAAGTCATCTTGTCTTTCTCCTTCTTCTTCTTCTTCTTCTTTTTTTTTTTTTTTTTTTTTTTTTTTTTTTTTTTTTTAAGCACAAAGAAAACAGTTCCTGGACACCAGACCCACATACGGTATTTACAAATTTGGTGTGAATCCCGCATCTGGTTCTACCCAGAGCTGAAGAGTGGATCGATTACAGAGACCAGAGTTGTCATATTTATCAGTGCAGTAAAAAATAGCATTTTGAAAAAAATATATACCTTTAGTATTGCCTTTCTAGAATTAACTATAAGCAAGAAAAAAAATTATTTTCTTTTTTAAAGAAAAGAACACTTTTTTTTTCTTCACTCTTATAAGAGTTGTTGTAGCAGCACTACTAAAGCTAATTGGTACACTGGAAAGGAATAGAAAATGAACTCTACTATGAATCAAGAAACTCCCCTAAGATTTTCTCTAAAAGTCAAACTAATTCTGCCCCTGCTGTTTGGATCCAATTCAGGACTCTCTCTACACACAGACCTTCTGCTGAGTTCCACGCATGGGGCAGGGGTGGCACGGGGCAACGTTCCTTCGAGACCTTTCTTTGCTCACACACCTAGAAGACAGCCGAGGCTGGTGTCTGCGAGCTCAGTTCTGGAGCTGGGCAGGCCCAGGTTCAGGGCTAGGCTCCCCTACTAGCTGTGTGATCCTAGGCTGGTTACCAGCTCACCAAGCCAGCTACCTCATCTGTAAGGGGACTAGTACTGCAGATTTCATAGGGTCGTTATGAAGACCGAAGGACATGGGATAAACGTGAGCGACTGTCAGAACAGTGTTTGGCACACAATCAATGGGAACATCATTAGATGGTTCATCAGAAACACGAGGCCACTTACTGATGCTAATTCAAGAAGTGAAACAGTTCATATTTTAGTAAAGGTCTGATTAACAAAAAACTTCACTAGAAACTTGGGGATTTGGGGCCACCATGGTATTTTCTTTCCTTTAACGCATGCTGCTTTCTTAGAGGGTCAGCTGTCTCATCAACTCCTTCCTCTGTAAATGGGGGAGGGGGTGTTGTAAATGGCGTGATCTGAGGGCGCCATGAGCTCACACGGGGCTTGGCACGAGCCTGGAGTACTGAAAGCACTCAGCAAATGGTGGCTCTTATTCACTGGAGGGATGTGACAAGTTTTACCAAGAAGAGACAGTCAACGTAGCATTCTAATGCAAGGGCCTGTGATTAGGGGCTCTCGAAGGCTTGCAGGAGTCAAGCTGGGGCACCAGGAAGCTCCCTGCTGGTAGAGGTACCCAGAGCAAGCGTGCCCCACAGGAGGGTCGCTTCTCTGTAAATTCTCACTGGGTCTCAAGGGAAGAACTGGCTTGGAGCTGGCTCTCCTGGGCTTCTGGAAGCTGCAGGAAGGATGTGAGCAGCCTTTCCTAGGTTGGGTCGCTCTAGTGAGCGAGGGCGCCGAAAGCCTCCAAAAGGTTTCTACTGCGTTTAAATGTCATTTCACCGTCTCCACTTCTCCACTGAGTCCAGTCTGTGGAGATCAGAAGTGAGCGTCCTAAGGCAGCAAAGCACTGACACCCCGAGTCCGGCCCCAGCGTGCACCGGACCCTGATGCGGCCGCACCTCCTGGCAGAAGGTCTGCTCTGGCTGATGCCCGAGGTGACGTGAGGTTAGTTAAGCCCACAGATCCGTGCGGTGCCTCCAGTTTCCCAACAGCAGCAGCATTTAGGGTTACGAACCTCCACTCCTCTTACAAGATGAGCACAGTTTTAAAATAAAAGCCAAAAAAAAAAAAAAATTCCAAGTCAGGATAGAGACGAAAGAGGGAGACAAATGGGATCGCATCTCTGACAAAGTCATTATTGCCGGGAGAGGAACGCCACTCTGTCCATATCTGGGGTGTCTTTGAGAAGGGTTCTTTGGCTAAAGAAAGGAAGACTTTCACTTTCCTTTCCAATTTGGTTAGGACAGCTCGGGCCTGCTCAACTCTGAGGCTTCCCCATCTGAAATCTGTAAGACACACCAGAAGGAAAAGACAGAGAAGAAAAGGGAGGGAAGCATGCATGGCCCTGGCTGGCATATTTCTTGGCAGAATTGCTTGGGCTGGCGTTGAGCGGCACCCGGCGAGGCCCGCGACCTGCGGAAGGAGCCCCGGCCTCTCTGCCGCGCCCTCCCTGCTGCTTGGGGGCACCTCGCTTTCCTCTTCTGTCTGTTTTCTGTCCCAGCAGCCGCTGAACAGGCCAGCGAGAGCCCCACATCCTACCCCGCCCCAGCGCCAGAGAACCCGGGAGGAAAGCTGGGGCGAGCCCGTCGGCGCACCGCGTTTCATCAACCACAGCCCATCAGCAATAGCTCCGTAAGCCTCCTCATCTCCTTCCTCCAGTTTCCAAGAAAGTCTGCTCCACTCACTCACACGCACTCACACAACCCAAATCCTCCACCGCAAGCTTGTTCCAAAATGAGTGTTTGCAACACCAAAGGTCTGGTCAAGGGAAATCCGCCCGTTAGCAGCTGGGCTGATCTCACCTTCCCTTCCTTACATCCCACAATCTGGTGTTTGGGCGGGTTGAGTCTTCCAGGGTGAAGAGGACAAGGCCAGCTGGCTCCCACAGCCCGCCAGCCACCCACCGCCAGTAAGGCCGGAATGCAAATACAGTCCAGGAGACAACCGCTGGTTGACCCCAACCCTTCTCTTCCCTCTGCACTCCATCAACCACATGTTCCACTTCACAGTATTAACCGGCACCAAGCCTCAGACTCTCGCACCCATCGGCCTGCTCACCCCTCTCCTTGGAAACAGCCAAACCATCACGGAAGAGGCACTAAGCGCAGAGATACGGGTGCAAATACCCAGAGGGGTCTGCGAGACCCCACCGAGCAGAAGCAAATCGACCTGCGGTCCCTAAGGCTCCAGTTATGAGGTTCTCCTTGCCCGGTCCTTATCAACCTTCCCTTTTAGCCTTAACCACGTTTCCTCAGTAAAGAGAGATGGAGTCAATTCCAGAGCAGATGATGTTCTAAGTTGTTTGTGATCTAAATAAGGACGAGGTCTGCATTCCTCTACGTGAGAGCTGGGTCTTAGGGACGGGCAGCCTTTTATTCATCCTATTGGCCAGGGCGACTCGGAGCTGGGGGGCAGGATGGGAGCTGGGGCAGATGCTGAGGAAGCCCACGCAGGGGCTGGCCTCTCCCACTGGGGTCTTCTCCTGGGGCTTCGGAACCACAGCTCTGTGCTCGGCTGGAAGAGGAAGGCAGATAGCGACTCGGGGAGGGCGCTAATGTTTGCTGAGCGGCTCTGGGCTGGGCATGGCCTGGTGTCTCCCTTCATTAGCTTCAGTGAAGCCAGCCATTCCAGACCTTCCTTTACCCACCCGGGGCCCGGCAGTTTCTGGGTTTGGTGGGTCGCGTGTAGGCACCTCAAGCTGATTTAAAAAGCCCACGGCACACAGCACCGTGCCCTAAGGGGCACAGTCGGAGCCCCGTGGGCCTGGCTCGAGGCCCCACTGTGCCCCTCCGTCAGCCAACTATTTCAGGGGGGCAGCAGCCTGCAATGTCCAAGTAGCTGCTGGACTTTTGTCAGTGTTCCTCTGGCCTCCTATTAACCCTCCACCTTTTTTTTGGCTCCATAGTTTGTCCCTACAATCGTGTGCTGAGAACATGTACCGGGGTTCGGGGGGCACTGAAGAAGTGGGCAGTGTGGTTAGTGAGAGGGAGGGAGGCTGACGTTTCCCAGGGGAAGGTACCACCTGCCTAGCACTTTCCATCAGCTTGTTTACCTCCAGTGGCTTCTAGGAGGGGTCAGTTATCTCTGCACTGAAGGATGTAAGCCATACTCCTCGTGTGCTGATGGGAAAAGGCGGGGACATTTGGGAAAGGGGCTGAGTCAGCTCTGGGCAGAGGGGAGTTTTTTTTTTTTTTTTTTTTTTGCTTGACAGGTCAGTATCAGAGGCGAGGCATGCCCGGGATCTACTTAGCAGGTTTCAGAAGCACAGGGAACATGGGAGAGGACCACGGCTAAGGGTTCAGCCCATGAGATGCCTCCTCAGATCTCCTCTCAGGCCACTGAGAATCTAGAAGAATACAGCATTGATGGTGACCATGGACCATGTTGTCCAGAGCCCAATCTGACCTGTATAGAGATAAAGGCTTTGATTCTTCAAACTTTCGTTCTGTGGGGGATCTTCCTTGACATTTTCCTAATTCCTGGCTCTTTCCTTTCCTTCTTTTTGTTTTTTGGTCTGACAAAACTAGACATCTGCATGTCCCTCCTGTTTACTCAGATACTCACAGGTATAATAAAATTAATTTAAATATTAAAGAGAAAACACAAAGATACTTGGAGTAAATGTGCATTTTAAAACCCCAACTAAAGTATCAAAATGATGATTATGATAATAATTACAATGGTAATAACCAAAACAATTAGTACAATAATATCTTTATGAGCAGCACGAAACTTTCATTCCTGATCTGGAAGAAAAGGAAAGAAAATATCAGGTGAAAGAGCAACTTCCAACTTAAGTAGACAAAATAATTTTCTTTAAAATGGAAGGCTATGTTGTCTTTTCCTATAAAAGATCAGATCTAGAAAGGGCTGGAAGTGAACTGTACAAGGGGGTCCAGGATGCTACCCAATAAGGCAAAAACGCTGGCTCACTGCAGCCACGACTTCTGTAACTGGGCGCGGGAAGATCGGACGGGGCACTGCTGCCCTCCGGACGCCAAGAGTCCAGAACAGAGATGGTTCCCCAGGCTGGCGCGGCTCTGGGAGCCCTCTGGCTCACATGTCGTCCAAAGACTTTCCTCCCCTCACTCTCTCTGGACGGGCCATGTTTCTGTCGTCTCAGAATGACGGCACTTCCCCATGTCCGGATAAAGACGTATTGATCGTGGCACCACGAGGACAGAATCTTGTCCTGTTGCCAATGGCTCCCCGGCGGGCCCGCTGGGTACCGGGGGCTCTGCCCGAGCCTGCCCTGCCTCGAGTGGGACATGGTGTCCTTCCTTCCTTCCGGCCTAAGGCTGGGACTAGGCTGGTTCCAACCTGGGGACCGATTTCTTTGTAGGATAAGTAGCATTTATGCTTGGAGAGGGGAAATTTCCAGAGTTATTTCACATTTCACAGCTAAGAGCTAAGGTAAGGGCTTGGCTTTGTTACTGAATTAGGTCAGATATCACGATAAAAACACCTTTCACAGTAGATCGATCGTAAAGGGAGACCACAGAACGAGGACAGGAAGTGAGGGAGGGTGAGGACGGACTTCTGTCCGAAACTGAGAGCCATCTCTCTGCACCCTGGGAACTTGGCTTTGGGGTCATTAAGGACACGGCATCAAGAATCAAACAATCAGGCCCACCCTTTCAAGTCCCACTGATGACCAGATAGCGTTTCCCAACATTCACGTATTTTAAGAATAATTTGCCATGGACAGAGTGACCCCTCTGCCCTCACCCCCACCAGTGTTCAAAGCCTGAGAAAAATTTCAGAATGTATCAAAGGTGCAAAGAGGGCAAAGGGCAAATTTCCTTGGAAACTGAACTGCCCATGGGAGTGTTTTCCAAAGTGCAGTACAGGACTACATGGTTACCCTCATAAATGTCCCTCCAGCCTCTGCCCACCAGACTCCTCAAAACCAAAAACGAAGGCGTTCCTTGGGTAGGCCTGGGTAACTCGAGGAATGATTCAGCAGCAAACGACGGCTGATGGCTGTCTACAGGGGGAAGGACCCGGCAAAACGGTGGGAGCAAAACACAGCTGGTGGAACCAGAGGAGAGGGGGCAGGGCTGCGAGAGTGAAGCGGGGCGGGGTGGGGAGGGGGCGCGAGTCTGAGAACACGGGGCTGGGCCCGCTACCAGGCCTCCTCTCCATCCCGCGGACAGCAACAGGGAGGCTGTGCCAGGACTGGAGGCTGGAGGCGGCTGCCCGGCAAGGCCAACATTCCTAAAACAGAGATGGGACCTGTGGTCCCCAACGAATGGCAGAGCCCCTGCCCTCCCAACCCTGGGGGCAGAACTGGGTGAGGGTACAGGGTGGGGAGTCTCTCTTGCTCTGTCTCCAAAGTAAAAGTCATCCAAAGCCATCACCATCGTCAGATTCACCCACCACCATCCATCTCGCACATCTCTCTCCAGATCCACGGGCTCACCTAGCCCCTGCCAGCTGCCTGACACCCCTCTGCTAGCAAACAGTCCAGGAAAGACAACAGGTATTAAAATAAAATAGAAATTAAACAAACAAAAAAAAAAAAAAAGAGGAAAGACCAGAGTAAAATGTTGCAACAGCACAGAAGAAGGGCTGAGATGATGTGACTCGCCTCAGCCGGCTTCTTGGAGTACCGTGGAAGTAAACCCTCAACCGCGTCCCCGGTCGCTAAGGCACTAGGAGGGAAAGATGTAAAACCAAGTCTGCGAGAGCCGGCGGCGGTGCCGGGGACAGGAGCGCGGCACCGCGGGCACCCGCGCGTGCACCTGGACCACGGCGCGGGTCACGTGCCTAGGTGGGATCGCTCTTCTTGTGCAATTACATTGAGGAATAGTCTCTTGGTATCGTTGGGGGTGAACACAAAGTAGCACGGACAGGTGCAGACTGCGACATCTACCAGGGTGTCGGCGACGCCGCGGGCCCTACGCTACGTGACGAGGGATGGACTCAAAGAGAAAAGAAATCTTCAGAGAAGAAAAAAAATCATTAATGACATCTGAGGAATATCATTGCTTAGGGATTTATCCAGAGTGCTCAGAAAGAGAAAACGCGCCCTCCTCGCCCAGGGGTCCTCCTTCAGCCCGGCTGCCACCATTGCTCCCAGCAAGTGGGCCAGATCGGGGCTTCCCCAGCCCCGGACCCGCCCCCAGATACCAGCCTCCTCCGGCCACGGCCTGCCCTTTCTAGACGGTTGCTGACCCTTTAGAGTTCTGGAAAAATCCCTAATTCTTATGTTCAATCATTAAAAATCTATTGGATTTTTAATCCAATAGATTAAAACTCGTATCAGGTGTCCCTGACAGCAAATTCTTAAACGCCACTTGCTGCCATATGAAAATAATCTTTGAAAAATTCATAAAGTTCTTCAAACACTGGGCGGCCCCCCCTCCCCCCCCAATTTCTGGAATCTTCCGTGGCTCTCTTCTTCTCCTTTCCAGTCTGGTGCAGAATGGGTTCGTGAGCTGTGGTTTTTTGTTACTGACGTTTTCTTTTTTTTTTCTTTTTCTTTTTTAAAATAAAAAGCATAGATTTCCCCCCCTCCTTAAATCCCTTCCTTTTTAAAATGTTCTCTTCTCCGCTCTCAGTCCTCCTACTTCCTAGTTCAAGTTTCATTTGTGTCCCGTCCCTGCCCCCTGCTCCCCTCCCCTGCCCCGTTTGCATTGTTTCTGTGCGGCACCTTCAGTATAAAAAGCCCAGCTCCCCCCCTCGTCCCTCCTCCTTTCTCTCCTACCCTCTGGCCATCCTCCCTCCCCTCCCCTCCCCTTCCAGTGTTTATATGTAAGGGTACTGGTTGACCTTGGCGGGGCTCAGTGGGTATCCAGTGTAGACGGTGGAGGCTGGAGAGGCGCTGATGTAGGTCTGGTGGGCGAACTGGGCTGGATACTGACTCGGGTGGATGGTGGGCGAAGGCAGGACCCGGGGGCCCATGCTCACGGGGACCTGGTGGACGATGCTGGCTGGGTAGGCGGCGTGCTGCACGGTGTGACGCGCCGAGCCTTGGGAGGCCACCAGGTGGGCCACGGTGCCAGTGGAGCCCAGGGCGGCGGGCGCCGTGTAGGTGTAGAGGTGGGGCTGGGCGGGGAGGTGGGCGGCGGCGGCCAGGTGCGGGTGCACGGTGCCGTGGCTGGGGCTGTTGTGTGGGAAGGAGTATGGCGCCTGGGCCATCGTGGGGGTGATGTAGGCCTGCTGCCGTCGGTGGCTCCCCGTGCGATCTGCGGTGATGTGCTGCTGAGCCTGCAGGGGGAGAAGCACCAGGAGAGGGCTGCGTCATCAGGGCTGGACACGCGCACGCATGCGCACCCACGGGAGAGGCCGCGAGGGGCGGGGGCGGGGGAGAGGAGGGAGAGGCGGGGGGGGGGGGGGGGGGGGAGGAGAGCAAGGTGGGGAGGAGGGGGCGGGGGGAAGGCGGAGGGAGAGGAGCGGCAGGCGTAACAGAAGACGCCTCCCTCGCGCGCCCGCGAAGTGTCAATTAGCCTGGGCTGAGAAGGAAAGCCGTGCCCAGCCATGCTCCGGGCTGGGTGACACTCAGAGCCAGACGCAAAGGGAACGGGAGCCAGTAGGTCCCCCGAGGGCATCCTGCAGCTGTGAAGTGTCGAAAGGAGCCCCTTTCTCTCTCACCGTGAAGTCCTGCTCCCTAAACTGCAGGCTCTCAGACACTTCGCTGTCTGAGGTCACAGGTACACAGGAAGCAGTCCTCTCTCACCTGGAGAACCTAAGTCATGACACGGACGCGGCCTCGGTTTACAGCCAGGGGCACCGCTTCCGATGAAGGGCTTCTCAACACAAACTCCCCCTTATCTTACCTCTGAGCTTCTAAGGAAGCAGGGCCCGCAGTCCACTTTGCAACTCGGACCTGAGTGACCCTCCACACACAGGCTGAGCGCTGCCCGTGGAGACTCTGTCTTGTTCACATTCCCCCTGAATGTCACCCACCTTCTCCGAATCCTCCGGCTCTTTTCCTGGGTGTGAGGTCCCTGTGCGAGGCCTCCTTCACTGTAAGGACTCGCTAGGCCCAACATGGCCGGACCATGGGACCCAGACGCAGTGTTTTACCCTTTGCTGCGCCGAAATAGCGAGACGTGGGCCAGCCTACTTTTAAGCTCTGGCACCACGTCACTAAGCACTTCGGAGCATCAGGCGAGTCATTTTGCTTTGGGCCGGCTCGCTGTGAATCGGGGATCCGCCTCCCCCAAGGGGACCCACAGCAGAACGAGAACACCAGCGGTCACTCGGGGCGCCTCCTGCCGCCACGGGAGGTGGGCAAGGGTGCACCCTGGCGCCCCTGGCGCGCGGCCGTCGGGCGGGCTTACCTGGCTGAGATTGAGAGGTCGCTGCTGCCGGTAGGCAGTGGCTCCAGATGAGCTCCCTGAAGAGAGACCGCTGGTGGAGGTCACGTTGCTGGAGGACTTGGACTTGTAGGAGGACGAGTGGTGACTGGTGGTGACTGTGTTGGAGGAGGAAAAGGTCACAGGTCCGTCACAGGCCCTCAGCTGCCCGGAAGACCCTACTCCTTGGGGGACAACAAGTGGCCTTCCAAGAACCCCTTACCGAGACTGGGTGATCACCATTCAGCAGCACTGCCCCAGACCCAGCGACAATGCCGCCTCTGGGCTGGCGCCTGGCCTGCGGCTTGGGAGCAAACCCCGCTGGACTTTAGAATTACTATCTGGTGACACCGAAAAGCATAAGGAGAGTCTAAGAGACAGAAGGAGAGCTCTCTGCAGCTCCTCGTGTCCCAGCCAGGGGTGCCGCGGGGGGCCATCTGCCGAGATGCAGAGACACGCTGACAGATGCAGCAGCGTACAGAAAACCGAGTCTCAAAAGAGGGACTACATGCCCCAGGGGGAGAAACAGCCGGAATAAAATGAATAGGGCGAGGAGGTTTATATTAAAGAAACCATTCGCGTCAGTTTCGGTGCTGAGTGGTCTGTGAACACCAGCTCCTGGCAGAGTGGGGCTCGTGTCTCCAGGGGGCACAGGCAGAGGACTGTACGCCCGGGTACAGGATGTGCGGAATCAAGTGCGACTGTTCGCCTGCCTCTCAGTGTCTCTCTTGACGTCAGACGTTTCTGTGCTGAAGCTCTGTCTAGATCAAGAGGAAGTGATCCACGGTGAGTGCCAAGAAGCCTTTGGCACAGGGAATCCGGACATCCGCCCAAACCTACGTTGTCCTCCGCAGACTCCCCGACTCTAAAACCACTCACGTGTGAGGGAGCTGCCCAGAGGGGGGAGTTCAAGGGGAGACCCTGGTAGCTGAGGGAGAACCGGCAAGACGTACACAGGACCTCAGAGGCAGGTCTGTTTCTTGTGCTGTTCAGCAGAGAATTCAGAAGATTTCCTGGGGCTGAGCATCGTTGGGAAACACAAAAGCCTAATACGGTATCAGTCAGGCACCCTGGGGTCGCGAGTGTAAAATGGGCAAGTCTGGCAGCTCTTGGGTGTGAAGGATGCTAAGAACGAGTGAAGCACACGTAACAAGGATCAGGCCCTTGACGTAACTGGGTTGGATCAATTCTGTTACGAACCCCAGGGTGATGAGATCAGGGTCAAAGAGGAGCCGCGTGAGGCTGGGGCCGGCAAGAGAGAATGCTGATAATTGTTGATGGAGAGAAAGCTGAAAAGTGAAGGCAAACCAGAAACCGGGGGACAGGAGACCGGGGAGCACAATGAAGTCAAGGGGAGCCTTCTGCTCCCCGAGGCCACAGTTCCCCTCAAGTAAAGGGAGAGCTGCCTCACTGGGAAGGGGGCAGCGCGTCCTAACAGACCCCAAATCTAACCGTGGTTTGGGGCCCAGCGGCCCTCCCATCCTACCCACCGAAGCGCACCCCAGTCGGGGGTGCCCAGGAATTCGTATTCTTCACAAGCTTCCCAGGAGAGCAGGAGCCGGCCAGGCCTTGGTGGACACAGCTGACCTGCACTGTGGAATCGGGGTCTGGGCTCAGGCCAAGCTTGGTTAGACTCTCAAAGGCCCTCCAAAGCCTGGGGGGGGTGGAGGGTGGGGTTCGGGGGACCCACTGTAGGCTGAGGGATGCAAAGCTGCAAATGCTGCCTATCAGGAGAACGTTGTGCCTGTCGATCAGCCATGGTGCCACCGCGCAGGCATCCAACCCTCCCTGCCCTGCCGCGCGTCGCCAGCTGTGTCTGCTGCCTGGGCCCAGCTGTGAGTGGAACCTCTCTGCTCCTACTTCAACTCTCTAGGCATTTTGCGGTAATTACATTTCAGGGAGAAACTCTGAGTGCAAGGGATCCACAGCGTGAGGCTGCAAGTGAAGAGATTAGAGGGCTTCAGATGAAATGGGTGTGACAGAGCCAGGCTACCGTCATCGCGGGCACAGGAAGTGGGACAGGAACTTGTCAAGTTGCCAGAGCAGGGGACCCCAGAATCAGGGAGGGGGTCCTGAAAGGGACCAAGAGATTAAAATACTAATTTCCTCCTGCAGAGAAAGTGACCATGGAGCGGAGAAGGCAAGTGCTGAAGGTCAAGTTCCGGAGGCGTATTTCGGAGCTGGGAGGACAGTACAGAGCTCTCTGCTCGAGCCTTGCCTAGCTGCTCTCATAGATCTGCTGCCCGGCAACAGCCCTGGGTTCACGGATGGCCCCTGGTGGCCCTGTCTGTACAAGGCAGGTGGGAGAGTGCTTCAATCCTGGGTGAGCCCTGGAGGGACAGCCGCATGGCCGTGGTGGAGTTAGTTAACCTCTCTGTGCTTCCATTTTCTTATCTGGAAAACTGGGAAAGTAACGGTGACTGGTGACTACATGTAGGGTCGTTGTGGGGATTACGTGAGTTAATGCACGTAGAAGCTTAGTATCTATCTGGCACGTGTTGAGCCCTTAAAGGTGTTAGCTGTGTTAACTACGGTTGATATCTTTATTAGCGCCCTGTCCCCTGGCCAAAGTGATGCTCAAGGAACAGGTGTCTGCCCCAAGCTGGGACCAGCAAGTTCTGTTTTCTGGGACTGGGAAACTGGGAGCCCGGGGCTCACTGGGTCAGGGTGAAGCAGGGTTCAGAGAGCAGGTGTCGGGCCCCCAGTGGCTCAGACCAAGGAGTTCTGGTTGCTGTCCCGCCTGGGACTTAGTTGTTGAACTTTCTCTCAGCCCTGCACCCTTCCAATAAATTCCTTATTTGCCTTAAGGCAGTGCAGAGTTCGCTCTGTTGCCTCCCAGAAGAACCTTAACTGACCCAAGAGACTCGAGGAGGCTACGTGAGAAATAGGGATCCTTCCTGAGCTGAGACCCACAGAGGGGATTAGCAATGACAGAAAATGGACCGTCACCTGCACAGCCTCTGTCCTGACCTGGGGGGCTCAGGGAAGCCTGGCAGCCCAGTGGAGGTGGCTGAAACACTTCTCACCTTGGCCGTAAATGGGCCAGCGGGGCCCAGGAGGCTGAGGAAGGCTGCTTTGCTTGATTTCTCCAAGCCTAGGACGACTGAGCTAATGGAGGATATCAGCGTTGAGGAGGACCACGTTCTGGGGGCGGACAGGCACCAGAATGAAGTTCCTTCCTGCCCCTTGCCTGTCACTAGAAAGACCGTGCAGCGTGTCCTCACAGGGGAACATAAATCTCTCTTTCCATTGGGAAACTATACCATGGGCTTCCCCAGAGACAGTGGCACTAGGTGCCTTACTGAGAATAACCTTCCTTTTTTTTTTTTTTTTTTGGTTGAAAACATCCCTGAGAGATTCTCAGCCCTTCAGCTGTAGCAGTCCTTGTGGAAATGCAGTGGGGTGAGTGCTCAAAACCGCCACGGGCGGCCCACAGCTCGACGGCTGATGGTGGAAACGGGCAACGGAGCGTGAAAGGCGTGACCTGTGGGCTCCACAGAGCTGCCTCCCCGCCTCTCGCCATCGTGGTTCCCCACAGAAAACTGTTGCGTGATGTGGGACAAAGCTGGCCCTCAGTCCCCTGACCTGTCTTAACTAGGGGGTTGGACTAGTCTTAAAATTTCAGTAGCTCTCAATTTTGTCACCTTCCACATTCCGGCACCAGCACCCGGGCCGACAAAGTTCCGAGCTGGAAGACGTCTAGCCTGCGATGATCCGGCCGCTGCCTCGTGCGTCCTCCACCGTATTTAAAAGGCCAAGGGAAATTCAGCACCAGCTACCTTTTCCCCCGCCTTTATCAATTCCTAGAGGTCCTGCGTAAGGTCTACCCTGAGCCAATCCTTATAGACCATCGTCCCGAAGTGTAAAGGGACCGTTACTATTACAGAGTTCCCCTGAGATGTCCTGGAACATGGGCATCCTCGACTTACAACACGCATCGTCTCCTCCCGTAGGTCTACAGTCTCTGATCTGAAATCCCTGGTGTCACTTTTTTTTTTTTTTTTTTTTGTGCCGCACTGCGTGGCTTGTGGGATTTGAGTTCCCTGACCAGAGATCGAACCCGGGCCCTCGGCAGTGAGAGCGCAGGGTCCGAAGCACTGGACCGCCAGGGAATTCCCTGAAATCCCTGGGGTCGGACACTTTCGAAATCAAGAATTTCCGATTTTAGGTCATGTGGTATATATTCGATATATTAGGTTACCCCCAGTGGAGCCCTGTGCACTACCACGTAATTAAAAAAAAGTGATTATTTCTGCTACAGAATACTGGGACATTTCACCAAGGGGCACAAATATGACTCTGACACAAACAGGAATATGACAAAGGGACTATAAATCGCCTCTGGTTAGTTCAGGTCAGGTTTTACCAACTGACTTTACTGTAAACTTAAAAATCTGGTTTTTGGAGCATTTTGGATTTTAGATTACAGATGAAAAGGAATTTTCCTTCTCCTCCTGTTGGGTAAAAGGGCTGGTCTTGAGGTTTTCAACAACACAGTCTTGAGACCTTCACTGTTATTTAAGCAGGAGAGCCCTTCACACCAAGCTGTGTGCACTTAAGGCTGTGATCTTTATAACTGGGGTACGTGCGGGGCTACCTGAGGACCCGAGGGTGCACGGCAAGCAGAGGTTTGAGGGGTCAATGTCCAGAGTCTCACCTTTCAGATGTATCTTTTCCCAAACAGATGCACCGGCCCTGGGACCCACCGGTTCCCTTACTCGCCTTCTCTCTCATTCACCCTTCTCCCATATTACAAAAGAAAGGCTTCCTTCTCACTCTCTTGAATGTTAAAATGGTGCATTGCCTCCAGGTGTGAGAACCCTAAGGGGCACCCAAATGGGATCATTCCAGAACAAATGGCTCCTGAAGGACAGTCCCGTGAGAGCAAAGACAAGCCCCTCTCAGCAGGAAACACTGAGGGCTGACCAGGCTTGTTTTCTTTCGCTCAGGCGGCCAACTCTTTGCAAACTCCCTACCCCATCCATCCATCCATTCATGAGATACAGCTGAGAAGTGAGGTGGCCATCCCAGGGAGGACTTTTTCTGACAGATGTGAGGTCAGCTCTGGCCTCCTGGGCTGACAACAGGGAGTCTTCCTGAACAGGATCCTTGGGTGAGGACCTACTACCACCTGGGGCTTAGCAGCTCCCTCGTAACAAGATGGCGAACAGCAGCGAACCAGAAAACCAGCCTCCGGAGAGATGCTCCTGGCCGCCCCGGCCCCAAATTACCTGGCCCCAGGCTGTCACACTCCACCAGCGCCTCGCTGGCCTGGGTTTTCAGGGGCGGCACGATGATGGTCCGGGGGTTCCCGGTGCAGTGCGACTCCAGGTTCCCCTTGGTGTCGAAGGTGGCGGCGCTGTGCCCGGAGCGGTGCTGCACGGCGTAGGGGCTGGTGATGCTAGAGGAATCGGAGTAGGGAGAGTCGTGGACCGTGACACAGCTGATGACGTTTTTTCTCTGCTTGGACACAGGGCTGGAGACGGAAAGGGAGAAAGCAGGACTGTGAGAGGCTGGGGAGGGAGACACCAAACCGACGGCGAAGAGCCTCTCTGTGCTCTGGGGCAGGGGCGGGGACAGGCAGAGCCGGAGACGGGGTGGGAATGTGACTTCTGCTCTCCAGAACCCTAGCGGGGAGGCACAAGTGTCACCAGTCTGACCAGTGGGTGTGGGGGAATATGTGAGGACGGGAGAAGGGGCTGGAGGGGGGCCCACAGAAGCTTCTGGAAATGGGGGCAAGAGAAACTTCCGGGCAGGCCTGGGCTGTCCCCTGTGCAGCCGGGCTCAGCTGACCTACCGGGGAGGTGCGTGCAGCACAGAGCTGTGTGGCAGTGCCCTCTGAGCCACCGGAAGGGGACACGAAAGCAAACAGAGAACCCAGCCAGACCCAGGCCACCTGAGGCCCAGGTGTAGGAGAAAAACACCGCCGGGAAGGGAACAACATAAGCTCATGAGGCTCGGGACCTGGAAGACCCAGCCAATTTAGGCAGGAGGGAACAGGACATCCAGGAGGAGCCGGGACGCAGTGAGAGGGACGGGAGAGAGTGAGGCTCTGAGCACGCTGATCCCACACACAGCAGCGACCAAGACCTCTGAGTCCCCTTCTCAGGGGAGGCCTCGCCCTCCTGCAGCTTCCCCTCTGCCTGGCCGACGATGGGGTGGGGGACCGGCACCGTATCTGGGTGAGGGCAGAGATGCTGAGTCTGTGAGGGCGTGGCTCTGAATCCCTGGTCTTCATCCTATAACTGAGACTTAATACACTGATACCAGAAGGTATCAGGCGGAACCGGCTTTGGATGGCTCTGGGCCAGCACATTTTTTCCGGAGATATTTATGTTTGGTTCCTTTGGGAACCAATTCTGTCTGCCTCCAAGCTAGTGAGAGGCTGGTGCGATGACGAATATGGAATTTGTTGCTTATTGGGAACGTTTTAAAAATGGATTTTCATCTATTTTTGTATATTGATCGTCTATTTTTAAGAAATATCTATTGCCTAAATAAGATGGTCAGTTTGCAACTACTTTGCTAAGAGAAGAAGCTGGTATTTATAGAGCACCTAATGCAGCCACAACACCCCCTCCAGGTGTCTTGCCCAAGGTCACACAGTCAGCCACAGGCCACATTCCAAGATCAATCCTACCACCACTAAGGGCGGCAGAGAAATGAGGGAACTCGAGCCCCAGGAAGTGGGAGGACAGCAGGGCTGCTAGCCTACAAAAGGCTGAGGGGCTGGGAGTGAGCCCGCAGGGGGCCTGACGCCCTGCTCCCTGGACCCTGCCCTGCTGACATCTGGGCCAGATAATTCTTCTGGGGCTGCATATTCTGTCCTCCCCGGTTCAGGGTAGAAGGGTCCCTCCCTAACTGTGTCTGTGGATAAGGACACACGCCTGGCAGACAGATGTCTAACGCCAGCATGTGCTGGTGGTGTAGCTGTCCAACCTCTGAGCGATTCAGTCTCCTTATCAGTGAGATGTATATTAATAGTACCTATGCCACAGGCTTGTTTTGAGAAGTGAGAAAATACATGCAAAGTGCTTTGGATGGTGCACGACACCATTTATAGTAAGTGTACTATAAAAACTAGCTTCTAGATGAATGGATAAAGAAGATGTGGCACGTATATATAATGGAATATTACTCAGCCATAAAAAGAAATGAAATTGGGTCACTTGTAGTGAGGTGGATGGACCTAGAATCTGTCATACAGAGTAAAGTAAGTCAGAAAGAGAAAAACAAATATCGTATATTAACACATGTATGTGGAATCTAGAAAAATGGTACAGGTGAACCTATTTGCAGGGCAGGAATAGAAAGGCAGACGTAGGGAACAGACGTGTGGACACAGCAGGGAGGGGAGGGTGGGATGAATTGGGAGATTAGGTTTGACATAAGTACACTACCATGTGTAAAACAGATAGCTAGTGGGAACCTGCCGTACGGCACAGGGAGCTCAGCCTGGTGCTCTGTGATGGCCTAGTTGGGTGGGATGGGGGCAGGGTAGGGGCGGGAGGGAGGTCCAAGAGGGAGGGGATGTGTGTATGCACATGGCTGATTCACTTCGCTGTGTGGCAGAAACTAACACAACATTGTAAAGCAACTATATTCCAATTAAAAAAAAAGCTAGCTTCTACCATGATTATTATTAGTGTTACTTCATTTAAAAACAGGTGAAAACAGGTTTGCAAAAAACATCTCTAGGCAAAATGAATTCTATGAAGGTACATACTTGCTGGAAAAGTTTCTAGTCTAGGAATAAACCAGAGATTGATATGAAAGAAGTTAAAACTCATCAGTTAGGTATCTTAGAGATCTATGCTAGGTGCTACAGGGAATTTCTGTATAAAGAAATATAATACATGTCTCCGCTCTTGGAGGAGATTAACATCTCAGTGGGGGACTGTATAAAAACATGACAAGTTAAACAGTAAAATCTTTAAAATAATCAGTTAAAGAGAAGGGATGTCATAAAGACTTCCACGATGAACTGTCAAGTGAGCTGTGCAGATGATAATTAAGAACTCAAAAGAAGGTGAGGAATGAGCTGATTGCATATATTTATAGTTCTTCATGCTAACTTTGATAAAATGGATATATCTTAATTAATAAAGAACTACACTTCCTACTTATAACAGTTTAAATGCAAAAAGCCCATATGCTTGTTGCTCAAACATAGTTTGAGGTAAACAGTTACCGTATGACCCAGCAATTCTGCTCTAGGTTAAGTACGAAAAGGAACTGAAAGCAGAAACTAACAGATACTTGCATGCTAACGTTCACTGCAGCATTATTCACAATAGCCAAAGGTGGAAATAACCTCAGTGCCCATCAACGGATCAATGGATAAACGAAATGTGATATAGCCACACAATGGAATATTGTTCAGCTATCAAAATGAATAAAGTTCTGATATATACTACAATGTGGATGAGCCTTGAAAACATTACGCTAAGTGAAATAAGCCAGACACAAAAGGACAGACGCTGTGTGATTCCACTTATATGAGGTTTCTAGAACAGGCACATTCCCAGAGACAGATGCAGATCAGAGGTTACCGGGGGCTGAGGGAAGAGGAGTTGGGGAGTTACTGCCTAATGGGTACAGAGTTTCTGTCTGAGGTGAATGAAAAGTTCTGGCAATAGTGGTGATGGCTGCACACACTGTGAATGTATTTAATGTCACTGAATTGTACACTTATAAATGGTTAAAATGGCAAATTTTATTATATATGTAGTACCGCAACTTAAAAAATTAATGTAATAGGCCAAAACCCATTTAATTGTACACTTTAAATGGATGAACTGTATGGCACGCAAATTCTATCTCAAGTTTTTAAAAGTCCATATGCTTATTCAGAAACAAGAAAACAGGCTTCCCTGGTGGCGCACTAATTGAGAATCCGCCTGCCAATGCAGGGGACATAGGTTTGAGCCCTGGGCTGGGAAGATCCCACATGCCGCGGAGCAACTAAGCCTGTGCACCACAACTACTGAGCCTGCGCTCTAGAGTCCGCGAGCTGCAACTACTGAAGCCCGTGGCTCTAGGGCTCATGCGCCACAACTACTGAGTCCACGTGCCACAACTACCGAAGCCCGCGTGCCTAGAGCCCGTGCTCCGCAACAAGAGAAGCCACCGCAATGAGGAGCCTGTGCAAAGCAACGAAGAGTGGCCCCCGCTCTCCACAGAGAAAGCCCGCGCGCAGCAACGAAGACCCAATACAGCCAAAAATAGATAAATAAAATAAATTTATATATATATATATAAAAGGAAGCAAATGGTATCATTGGGGAGGGGACGACTGAGATCTGGCAGAAGAACTAGAAAGTGGGGCGCCAGGGAAAGGCCCCATGCCTGGAAAGTAGGGACAAGGGACCCAAGGGCAGCAGGAATTGTGGAAAGCTGTGAAACTGGGAGGAACCCTGAGAGGAAGGAGAGCCGCCTTAAAAAGCATAGACACGTCCTGGCTACTGTCAATAGAGCTGCAATGAATGTAGTGAGGTGGATGGACCTAGAGTCTGTCATACAGAGTGAAGTAAGTCAGAAAGAGAAAAATACTGTACGCTAACGCTTATATATGGAATCTAAGAAAAAAAGAAAAGTCATGAAGAACCTAGGGGTAAGACGGGAATAAAGACACAGACCTACTAGAGCATGGGCTTGAGGACACGGGGAGGGGGAAGGGGAAGCTGGGACAAAGTGAGAGAGTGGCATGGACATATATACACTACCAAATGTAAAACAGATAGCTAGTGGGAAGCAGCCGCATAGCACAGGGAGATCAGCTCGGTGCTTTGTGACCACCTAGAGGGGTGGGATAGGGAGGGTGGGAGGGAGACACAAGAGGGAGGGCATATGGGGATATATGTATATGTATAACTGATTCACTTTGTTATAAAGCAGAAACTAACACACCATTGTAAAGCAATTATACTCCAATAAAGATGTTAAAAAAAAAAGCATAGACAGGTGAAACCTGCAACTGCTTTCTGTGGGGGGGTGACGGGGCTGGTCTGCGAGCCACGCGGTTAAAGGAAAGCCCAGCCCTCCACCTCCACCCCCCCAACCCCCCCACCGGCACCATCACAAAACGCTCCCCGGACCAGGGTCAGCGCCGGAGGCCATGAGCATGCAGCTCCAAGTGTCCTGCCCTTCACTCTCAGCTTCGGTCACAGCCAGTTCTGCCTGATTAAATGACACACACACACAGTGACTCATCTGGTCATCTCACAAAACGCAGAAATGTTCTGCTGCAGATGCATGGTCTGTGGGTGGCGGACCCCACGCGAAGAACAGAGGCTGGCTGCTCCCAAATGTGTCCTGGGAGCTCGTGCTCTACTCCTGGCGCTGCTGTCCATTTATTGGTGTGACCTCGGGCAGTGGCCTGGATATTGGGGTGACCCTGGATGTCCCTCCAGCTCCAACCTGCTATGACATCCGTTAGGGAGAGTGGCCTTAAAGGAGCCATCGTCATGGTCCCTTGAAGATTTATTATTAAAGACACTTAAAATAGGATTCGCTTTACTCCTAATTTGGAGAGAAAATAAATCCTTTTAGTAAGTGTACCTTATATGTTGACCCAGACCCAGACAATTCCTGCTGACTATATATCCTCCTTAGGTTCTGAATAGTTTAGAAAATGAGCAAATTAAACACACACATACACCCCCCCCCCACACCACTAAGTTTGGCCAAGCCGCAATAAAATTCAAGTTGGACATATTTGGTTGGAATTCTTCAATTGTAGAAATTGTGGAGAAGCTTCAGCTCAATACGAGTACGAATTCTCTGACAACTGGAATTATCTGAACATACAAGGGGCCGCTTAATGAATCAGTGAGCTTCCTGTCACTGAAGGAAGGCTTTCTGGCAAAAGTCTTGTAACAACTGACAGCTTGGTCTAGATGACCCCTCAGAATTGGGGGCCATCTCCCGACAGAAATGTTGAGGAATTCTGCATGTCAGGATCTTGTCATCTACACCAAGGAGTGTGGGAGAAAACCTCTCCGAACTCCTCATGGGTCCCATCCCTTTTATCTGATCTGGCAGTCCCCGTGCCCAAGGAGCAGAGAGGTACAACACAGTCTAATGCTGATCTACCTATCTCTTTGGATTTACACGTGACAGGTTTGGAAAAGGTGAATTCATTTGATAGCTCTGTTTTTAATCTCTTCTATTGTTAGAAATCTCTGTGCTCTACCTGATGTACTATGCAGATTAGAGAACAAATGAGAAATTGTTAAACGAGTCAGCTTAAAAAATGAGCACACGGGCTTCCCTGGTGGCACAGTAGTTAAGAATCCGCCTGCCAGGGCTTCCCTGGTGGCGCAGTGGTTGAGAGTCCACCTGCTGATGCAGGGGACACGGGTTCGTGCCCTGGTCCGGGAAGGACCCACATGCCACGGAACGGCTGGGCCCGTGAGCCATGGCTGCTGAGCCTGCGCGTCCGGAGCCTGTGCTCCGCAACGGGAGAGGCCACAACAGTGAGAGGCCCGCGTACCGCAAAAAAAAAAAAAAAGAATCCGCCTGCCAATGCAGGGGATAGGGGTTCGGGCCCGGTTCAGGAAGATCCCACATGCCGCGGACCAACTAAGCCCGTGTGCCACAACTACTGAGCTTGCACTCTAGAGCCACAACTACTGAGCCCACATGCCACAACTACTGAAGTCCCTGCGCCTAGAGCCCGTGCTCCGCAATAAGAGAAGCCACCACAATGAGAAGGCTGTGCACCGCAAGGAAGAGTAGGCCCTGCTCGCCACAACTAGAGAAAGACCGCATGCAGCAATGAAGACCCAACGCAGCCAAAAATAAATTAAAAAAAAAAAAAAGCTAATCACTTAGAAACTATAAAAAAAAATGAGCACACATTTGACATTACTACTATGGGTTCTTTTGGCTCCTACGTGTCTATTCTACTGGGCTTCATCCCACTGTAGTGTCTAATTATTATTGATAGCTTATCAATCCCATTATGAATTGGTTAATGGAAGTGAGAAACAGTGATAGGAGAAGAATGAGAGATACTTGTTTAAGTGGTCTCGACAGAACATCACTTCCGAATAAAAACCAAAGCTGCCAGAGTTCATGACTGCCTTGCGTTGTGATGGCAAGAGATGATTTTCATCATTTTAAAATGATGAAAAGAAATAAGGAGCTAAGTAAAGAAATCAGCCTCAATGGAGAAAACACTGCTGGAAGATCAGACACAAATCTGTGACCCCTTCTCTGTAGGACCCTAACTGGAATGTGCTTCTGATTTCCATTTGCCAATCACCATCAATTCCGTCCTCCAAGACCTGAGTCAAAACTCATCTCCACCAATGAACTTTCCATGACTTATTTCATGCCTCTGATGCCATAATCAATGCTATATGTGAAAAATACTGCTCTTCTGTTACTATGACATTGATTACTAAACACAGGAAACGATTACTGAATGCACAACTACTGTTCAAAGTCCCCTGCATGTTTTATCCCCTCTAATCTTCACAGCAAAACTATGAGGTGAAGAATATTACAACTTTCATTTTAAGAACTAACTTCAGATGTGGAGAGCTTAGGTCACTTGGTTGTTCAAGGTCACACAGCTGGTTAGGGGCAAAGTCAGGTTGGAACCAAGAGCTAGAATTCTTCTTCTTTTTCTTTTTGTGACTAAGTGTGGTCTTAGTTTATTTATTTAAAAAATTTTTATTTTATTGTGGTAAGAATATGCAACATGAGATCTACCTTCATAAAATTCTAAGTATACAATACAGTGGTGATGACTATAGCTGTGACGCTGTACAGCAGATCTATAGAGCTTATTCATCTCAACTGAAGTGTATGCCTGTTGGTCAGTGACTCCCCATTTCCCCCTACCCACAGTCCCTGGCAACTGAGATTCCACTCTTTGATTCTGTGAATGTGACTCTTAGATAGCTCACGTAAGAGGTTTTTTGCATACTGCACATTTTCTTCAAGGCTGAACAGTATTCCACTGTAAGCACATGCTACATTTTCTTTATCCATTCATCTGTCCATTCATCTGATGGACACTTAGGCTGTTTCCACATCTTGGCTATTGTGACTAATGCTGCAATCCACATGGGAGTGGCTACCTCTCTGAGGTCCTGATTTCCATTCTTTTGGATAAATACTCAGAAGTGGTACTGCTAGATCATATGGCAGCTCTATTTTTAATTTTTTTGAGGACCTTCCATACTGTTTTCCATAGTGGCTGCACCAATTTGTATTCCCACCAACGGCGCACAAGAGTTCCAGTGTCTCCACGTCCTCCTCGTCAACACTCGTTATCTTTTCTTTTCGATAATAGCCATCCCGACAGGTGTGAGGTGATATCTCATCGTGGTTTTGGTTTGCATTTCCCTGATCACGAATAACGTGGAGCAGTTTTCATATGGCTGTTGGCCCCGTACGTGTCTTCTGTTAAGAAACGTCGGTCCCAGTCCTTAGCCCACTTTTAAATTAGGTTGTTATTTTTTTCGCTGTTGGGTTGTCCAGAGACTGCACTCCCTTTTAATCACTAGCTACACGTCCCCCTCCTACCCGCGAGACTGAGAACGTAAGGCAACTGAGACTGTTCCTGCTGCTTCCACCAGGGGCACAGCTGGTGACGGTGGTCTCCTCCAAGCATGGGCCATGGGGTTGTTCGCATGGACAGCTGTCCTGGCCGATGGAGATGACAGCTCCCAAGCCGGCCACCTGCACAGGCGTGCGCACGGCTCGCTATGCTGTTCCCACTCCCTCTCCGCCCAGCTAGAAATAAATACAAGGCCGACTGCTTTTAACCAGCCCTTCACGTGAAAAGAGGGGCCAGGCGACGATGACACCAGGCCAGTGTACTTCCGAGGTATCATGTGCCTTCCAATTTAAAGTCATTAGTGAGAACCAAAAAAATCTACATTTTAAATTGGGTGCATACGTGACATTCGCGTTACATTATCCACATGTTTATATCTATGTGTATGTCTCTCAACATACACACACACACATCTGTGTCACCATTACGGTCACTTTTTACATGACTACCTTCTGGAGAAATCTGAAACAGGGCCTAGAGGGAGCGAAGGGTGGCCCCAGTCCTCACGCATCACGCACAGCAGCAGGTGTTCACTCTCCCTCCACCTCCTGCGCTCCAGCCTGTGAGTCTCTCCGGATCGCGCTGGGTCCATCCGCTGGGCATGGCTCTGCCCTGTGCTTCCCAGCCCGCTCCTGCCCTCCACCCTCTGCCCGGCAGAAGGCAGGGAGGACACCACGAAGTCGCTACACATCTGTGAAAGCTTTGTAACGTGCGGCAGTGTTAGGACAGGTGGCTGGGGACAGTCTGGTGCGGTGTCTCCTCTTCAAAACACAGCGTTTTCATAAAATGCACCCCCTTAACCACTGGGGTGTTTTTTTTTTTTTAAAATAGATTTATTTATTTATGACTGCGTTGGGTCTTCGTTGCTGCGCACAGGCTTTCTCTTCGTTGAGGTGCATGGGCTTCTCATTGCGGTGGCTTCTCTTGTTGCGGAGCACGGGCTCTAGGCGCGTGGGCTTCAGTAGTTGTGGCTCGTGGGCTCTAGAGAGCAGGCTCAATAGTTGTGGTGCACGGGCTTAGTTGCTCCACGGCATGTGGGATCTTCCCAGACCAGGGCTCGAACCCGTGTCCCCTGCATTGGCAGGTGAAGGTGAATTCTTAACCACTGAGCCACCAGGGAAGCCCCCCACTGGGGTGTTTTGAACGTAACCCTGTAATAAAGATGCAGTAGAGTTCCCTCGACAAAACATCCTCTGTTCATCTGTGGGGTGTAACTTAACACCGCAAAGCAATGAGCCCTCCAGATGGCGCTGCGAGTTGGGTCCTTTGCTTCTTCCCTCGAGCTCGACTCTGATGCCACTAGCACAGCACAGTGTTGGCCTAAGTGGGTGTGTGCGCTTTTCCACTGATAAGTGGATGTTAATTTTTCAGGCTGTCTTTTGAGCAGCAGTACATCAGCTTCCTGACTGTGCCTTTTCTATAGTATTTTCTCTAGATTTTCAATTTAGTGTAAAAAAGAACATTTGGGGTCACATTTTTTTTTTGCGTGAACATTTTCAGAGTGATCCCTGTTTAAAATACTTAGCGATCCTGATGAATCAATCTTCTACTGAAGCTCACATTTTCGTCACATTAACGGTAACACACTCCCAAAGTGATGCAGAATACAGCAGTGCCCTGAAGACCTAAGTAAATGAACCCCGGCTACCAGAAATAGATAATTGAACGAACAGATAAATGAACGAGTAATGGAGACTGGGCAAAATGACTTCTAACTGATCAGCTGAAATGAGCCACTCCGGTCACACACTTTGGAAGACCGTATGATGCAGCCTCACGGCCTCTAAAAGACAGTTTCAGCACGAGGCAAGGTTGGCAGAAGGGTCTGAATAATAAGACGTGCACCCATAAACTTTCTCCAAGGAAAGTTCAAGGGAGAAAAGATAGCTTATTCAGCACGTGTGGACAGTCAAATGCTCCTCTGATCAAAGTCATTTAAATATATTTAAAATAGGACTGGTTCTACTTCCTAATCCTGGGGGACCCAGAAAAATATCTGTTTGCTATCTTTAGGCAAATTCTCTAGCCATGACCACAGGGCCCCCTCGTCCAACATCGAGAAAGAGGAGGCTGCTGGGTCTTCCTTGGCCTCCTCAGTTTTTCAAATCTTCTTAAAGAATGAGAAGAGCTGACTTCTGCCCTGCCTGCTGCTAGAGCCCCAGCACTCTGACCAATCAATGCCTCGCCCCAGTCAGGGCTCAGTGAACGTACCCTGGACTCTCCCACTGCCCTGGCCTGGTGCCCTGCACACAGTGGCTGTGACCATGGGTGTGGGCATGGTGGTGGTCAGAGGAAGCACAGGACACAATTTATAATGTGTTGAATTAATGACTGAAGAGAAATCAATTATTTTTGCCGGTAATTAAGACTGCCATTTCCTCAATGTCACAGAACCTGAATCCTAATTCTGCTACTTAGAACTCTGTCAATCTGGGTGAGTCACCTACCTTTCTTGGGCCTCAGTTTCCTCATCTATCAAATGGGACTACAACTACTGGCCTTGTATATTCCATCGAATGATGCACAGAAAGTGCAGGTGGGAACACCTGGGGAGTGTTTGTTATGACTCCCCTCCTCTCTAATTCACTCGCCCCCAGCCTGCCCCTCACGCTCTGGAGCCCTCCTTACAAGGAGGAATTGCTGACCGTCCACCTAACCTGGCAACGAACAGTGCCACATACTGGGGGGCAGGAATGATAATTTTGCTTCGGCATTCTTCTGAAAATTCTAGGCAATTATCGGCTGGTCCCAGAGATTTAGTGACAAGCTTAGTCCTAAAAAAGGTGGATTTACCATTATTTGTCTCACGTCGGCTCTAAAAGACGCTGCCATGTGGTCCGTGCTCACCACCCCTGTGAGCATCACCCCCCCCACCCCGCTCTCTGGCTGCTGTGTTGAGGCTGAGTCACGTGATGGGGAGCGATCGGCATTTCAGGCAGTTACAGGGCTAGCACTGGGGGTGAGCCGCAAACAGGAAATGAGGTCAGGGACACAGAAGATCAGAATCGAGGTGCTCACGGCTGGGAGAAATCAGGTTTGGGAACAAGAACGGTTAGGGTCTAGGAGGGAAGTCTCCACGGTTCGCACTGGAGCACTGACAGGTAGAGAAGCTTCCAGCTGGAGGGCTGCACCTGGGGGCACGTCCTTGTCTTCCCAGGACTGATGCTTTCCCACCAGCTCCTCAGCAGCTCCTCGCAAAGCTGGCCACGCCCACCTAAGGAGAGACCCTCAAATCTCCCTTTCCAATCTGAAGTCCCTTCTTTCCTTGCCTCCCGCTTTTTCTCTCTCATCAGCGGCCCCACGTGCTCTTGATCCCTTCTGCCCACCTCTGAGGCTCCACCCAACACCTATCTCGCTGGAATTTGCAGTCTCACCTCCTCTCCCACTGTCCACACCCATCAGGACCTTTGACCTTGGAAAGCCTCCTCTCCCCTGCTACTTCCTCAAGCTACTTCCCCCTTGAATCCCCACAGGCCTCTGCTAGTTTCTAGGGGGCTGACATTCTGTTTTATGTTATGATGATTTGCAAGCGTCTTACCGAGCTTATTACCCTGCAAACCTCCTGAGGACAGAGGCTGTCTACCTTATTTATGTAGCACCTGTGGTTCCGACTGTAATTATCTTACCAGTGGGGCCAATAGATATTTACTGTGTTAAAGTTTGCCATAATTCTGATATCTAAGAACGAGTAATCGTATTTCCCCGTTTCTTTTCTCATTACAAAATGCAGTCACATTAACGTGGTCACATTACACGGTGGGTTCGCTATGAATAAAATAGCTACTGGTTTCTGTTTGATCCTCTTCAGACTCAAATACACTTTCCTGGGTCCTAAAATATTCCTTTAAGGATCATTTGATCCCTCCAGAAAACACTATCATCCCATTCTGTGCGCCTCCCCTCACACCTGTGCGCTGCCGACACCCGTCTCGATTACGCGCTGGCCTCAGCCTGCAGCTTCCCCCATTTGGCGGAACCTCCCTGGTGCATTGCGTTCCCCTGGGCAGGCAGGCCGTCCCCTGCGCTTTCCACTGTATGAAGCTCTGGTACTCAGCAGCCCACTGTCGCTGTCTGTGGTTGTCGCTTACACATGCACCTGGCAGTCAGCTCCTTCCCTGCTCTCCCCTACGTCTTGACTCACTTGTGAAGTCACCAAGGTCCTCACATGCTGTCAAGTACCCCAGTTCTCTTCTTTCTGGGCCCCGGACCTGCTGCGGAGGCAGCCTGTGCTTTGGCTCGCTTTGCGCTCACGGCCCCGGCAGCGGCCTGACAGGTGGAGAGATGGCTCTCTCAGCCTCCTTCTCCTCAGACCCACTATTCAATTCTCTCTGGAGCACAGAGGTCGAGATTCTGTGTCAATTCAAATGTCAAAATGATATTCCAATCTAGTCAGTTGTCGGATTTTAAAATCACCCTTTTCCAGTTGTGGCAAAGGGCTGTGGGAGGCTTCTGGTCCTTCTCGTGCCTGATGCTACAGATGTGTGCACCAGCTGCTCCAGGCCGGGGGCCGGGCCGGAGCCGGGAGGAGCCTCCCTCTTTGGGAAGGGCCTGCGAGGCACAAGGCACTGGGCAGGATGGGGTATTGACTCAACTTGGGACTGTCCTCCAAAAGGAAACTGAGCCCAGTTCTGGAACAGGCAGCCTGGGAATGGAGCACTGAGCCCCATCCCCCCGGCCCCGTGGCCCCTCTAGCGCCTGGCCCAATGCTAGGACCAGAAATGCTCCACGATATGCTTCTCTGAGACACGCTGAAGCCTAGGCTGGGCCACTGAAGAGGATACTGGAATGAAAGATAACACTAGCCCTATCTTGAGAAGATAAGACACTTAGTTCATTATAAAGATGGGAACGGGATGCAGGAAGAAATAGCTGTAGTGAGAATGTCTGAATCAGTCTATCTGCATATCTTGTAATGATTTTAAGTGTAGGAATTTATTATCTAATCAAAAGGATCTGTGATTATAATCAGGGACATCGTATCCAATCAGGAATTAGTAATTCGGGCCTAACTGTGAATGTTAAGCTTCACATCAGGTCATGGGATGTGCGCTGACTGGCAGCGTGGGGCAGGCCTCCCTTCCCAGGTCCTGGGTCCCAAAGGGAGGAGCCAGCAGGTTGGGACTGTGAGACTTTGGATCTACAAGGTCCCGAGGCCCAGGGGTGCTGAAGGCCAGGGGACCGACCGTTCAGAGGGGCAAGTTCCAGGGGACCATCAGACAGCCCAAGCTCACACCACACTCCGTTGCAGTCTGGCTGGAAAGTGTAGAGAAGAGGCGCTGGCACTAGGGTGAACAGTCTCGCAAGTATAATGAATATTTCTTCCCTCTCCCCAGGAAGCATATAGAGAGTGAAAGGAGCTCTTACTGCTTTGGATTAAACAGCAATGCTCCCTGGGTGAAGAGCCAACTGGCAGTTCAATAGACGGGGTTAATCAGACACAGGAAACTTTCTGATTAATTGGACAATTACCTCAAATTCTGAGAGAGCCAAGGCAGTGTTAGAGAAACAGCCTGACCACCTAGGAATGAATTCAATGCCCCGCGGCAGAGATCTCTAGCGCGCGAGGCTCGAAATACACCGGCACCGCGCCTGATGTTTATGGCCTCACGTCCCCCAAGTGTAAAGGGCCTGTGACTATTTTTTAAGACCAAAGTGACTCAAAATCATTTCGGCTTTCAACAATTATGGAAAATCTGTTGGACATTCCCTTGAAATCACCTTAGGGCTCCAGGACACGGCAAAGCCAAAATTCAGGGGCCGGGAGAGAGGGGTCATCACGCTGGACGATGCAAGGTGGTCCAGATCCACCATAACTGTCTCCGTGCGAGACGGAAACGCAACTCCGCTCCTTCCTGGAGTCTGAAGGTGGCAGAGCCTCACCTGGCGGGGGCATGCTTCTGCTCCTCCTCTTCATCCGTGTCGCTGCTGATGGTGATGACGCTGACCGTGGGGCTGGGGGTGTCAGGAATGACTATCGTCTGCCGCTGCCGCTCCCTGGTGGTGCTGGAGGCCCCGTCGCCCCAGCCGCACGTGACGGAGGAGCTGCAGGCCGGGCTGCTGTGCACCAGGGCGCAGCGCGGAGGCGTGTTCTCCTTGACACGCTTGGACCGCTGCGGGGAGCTGACGGCCTGAGAGGAGGACACCTCACAGGTGGAGACGTTTCTGGAACGATAAAGCCACACACGCTCACGGAGAGGGTCAGACCCGGCAGCTCCTTCCGAGGGGCTTAACTGTCTAGAAACACCAGCTTTGCCAAGTCTCCGTAAAACAGGGAGAGGACCAGGGCACTCAGACCTAATGTGACTGCGGAAGCGGCTGCCTGTGGAGCTCTCTCTTCCAGTTAGCTGCGACACAGACGGGGGCAGCAGCCTGGTCTTCTCTGGGCTCTGGCCTGGCCCCCTGCACCTGCCCCCAGCGGGACAAAGGGAGTAGTCAGGGCTCTCAGGAGAGGGCACAGGGCTGTGACCCAGGACTGGGCTGGTCTTGTGGGGGCAGACGTAACGCCCAGGACTTCAGGGGTGTCTGCCCCAATGCGGCCCCCTGTCTTCAGGGTCGAGGCCCAACTCCCTGAGCTCAATCTGGTCATCCTCCCCAATGTATTTAGCTCTTGTCTGAGAGGTGGAAGAAAAGGTATCTGCACAGAAAGCTTTAGTTTCCTTGCTAATGGCTGGTTTACCACTGATTAAACTAAAACACTCACTTCCTAAGAGTTCCTGGATCTAAAGGATCTAACGTTAAAGTTTAGCTTTCCCTTCTTCCTCCTTTTATGGACATGACCATAAAAGTATCTATGTGGGTATAATTTTTCAAAGAACGATTTTTTTTGGATTTTGACACATGGGCAACACAGGAACCTTACCAGTCTGTTTCAGTTGCAATGAAAAATCAGGAAAAATGCAAGAGGAAAAGGTATGCTTAAAAAGGGACCTTTTAATCTTGATTTTGATCAACTCAAAATTACTTATCAAATCAGCCAATGTAGTTTCTGGTAACTTTGGAGAAAAAAATACCTTACCTTTTCCCCTCCCCATCAACCCTTGCTGACCTTGGTCATATCTGTACAGTGAGATCAAAGCCAGCCTATGATGAAACTTAAGACTGTGATATGTCCTTAGCGATTCTAGCATCTTCTAGCTAAAGGGATGGCAAGAAAGATGAAAATAATTCCATAAAGGCAGATCTATTTAATTTTCTATTTAGTTGATACCAGATATGTTGCTTGTTCCTTTTGGGGGGCTCGTAATAAGAAGTGTTACTGATGAGATTGTTCCATTCTTTGTACTTACCACAGAACTATGTATTTGTTATTACTAATACGTTACCATTTTGAGATTATGTTTTCACTACTCGAGCAGTTAAAATACGGTCCATTTGGTGTTGTTAAAGAAGAGTATGCCTGATGGCACTACCTGACAGGGGAAAGCCTTCTGGTCTTCCCAACTGTTAATGCCTAAGGCACTGGTCTTAAAAATAGGAAAACACCTGATTTTCACTATAGTCATACTGATCTTGAAATGCACTGGCAATGAGCCTTCCTAAAGGCAGCTGGGTGGTGAGGAGGCAAGAAAGAGGGACTTGCCAGCAGGTCAGAGGCCAAGGGTTCTTCCTGCCCCTACCTGGCCAAGGTGAGCTACAAGGAGGCTAAACCCCACCTCCCGGCCAGACCAGGGTTCTGGCGACCACCTACCAGGGTGAGCATGACAGCACGTGAGGATCGAGACGGTGGCTTCTGTTGCCACCCACTCTAACAAAGACACAGGTGTGCTGTCACAGGGCTGCCACGCAAAAGCATTCTGGAAGCCTGCCACTGATCTGACGTGAATTTCCCTAAGTTGTCAGAAACATCCAAATAAGAATCTTGTTCGGGAAGGATGACAACTTAAGGAAGTCAGCTCTTGGATTCGTTTTCAAGTGAAAAAGAATGAAAAAGGGCGGGCCTAATTTTGGCACCTTCCTATACAAGGACGTAGAAAACCAAAATTCACTAGACATTTCCTATACTAGACTTCTCTTGATTAGCCTATTCCAAATAAGCAATTACGTACCTCCCAGCCAGCGCCACTGGAGAGAGATGCAGGAAAAATTCTGCACCCACACAATCTTGATTTTCTTGTTTGTTCGTTTGTTTGGAAATCTCTATTTTTTTAAAAAATTTAAAAAAAATTTTTTTTGGAAATCTCTATTTTTTAAGTCAGGTCTCTTGAGGTATTTACGTACGGTGGAAGACACTCTTTAGAAATGTTTGATGAGTTCTGACAGATGTACAGTCAGGTAACCCCCGTCACGATCCAGATATAGAACTCTGTCATCACCTTGAAAAATTCCCTTATGCTCTTTCCTTGTCAATCCTCTCCTCTCCAACCCTAGTCCCTGGCAGCTCCTGATCTGATCTCTGTCCCTATAGTTTAACCTTTTCCAAAATACCTTATCAATGGAATTAAACAGCACATGACCTTTGTCAATCTTGATTTTTAAGAGTTCATGGAGATGAAACTGGATTTAAAGGAAATGGGAAAGATTATTGTTCTGCTGGTTAGTGTATAGGATTAACCAAAGTTACTGCTTATATTTAAGCAAGTAGCTAAATGAGTTAAATTTCTGACCTTAGATTTCAAAAAAAGCACATTTCTGTACTACTTTTTTTTTTTTTTTTTTTTTTGGCTGCACCGGAAGCCGGATCTTAGTTCCCGGACCAGGGATTGACAGGGCGGCCATGTCCTAACCACTGGACTGCCAGGGAATTCCCTCTACTACTTTTAAATAAAGTTATTATGGTTTTGAAAATGCAACTTCAGAGGTCAGCCTGAGTGTTTTCTAGAGAAGTGGAGAACCGCTCAAGGCCCAGACACTGAACACTGTGGTCCCAGGCCCCCAACCTTTGGGTGCTGGCAGGGTCACCACTCAGACCTCAGAATGAGTGCCTCTTTCAAACCCTAGTGCTCCCCACATGGTCTAGCAAATTCTACCGACCACTTCCTGTCCCACTCCAGGGATCCAGGTCTTTAACTTCCAAGCTCTTCGAGGTCTCCTTCCTACAGGGATAGACTCTCTCACCACCTACCTCGCAGAGGACTGGTGCTGCTTACTCTTCCGGGAGGAAGTGGTGCTGGTAGGTTGCTGCCGCATCACGTGGGCCACGCCCACATTTAAGGGTTGAGCTGCTGGAAGGGTCACATGACCAGTCAATAGCGCCGGCTGCTGCATGATGGGATTGTAATGGCTGCCGTGAGCATGCGTGTTCCTAAAAGGAAGACGGGAAAACAGGCTCTTTACTGGTTTTATAGAAACAGAGCTCGTTTATAAGATAAAGTTCCCTCCCCAATTAAAAGCCAAACTAAAACAAAAAGGTGGGTCTCTCACTACCCGGAGAGTTGTTGAAGGGAGGAGCCACCCCAGGTGACTTCAACAGGTCAGTGTCCCTGGTGCAGTAACATTTAAGTGGTAGGGACACAACTAGGTGAGTGGGAAAGAGGGCATTTCAAGCGGGGAGAATGCCAAGTAGGCAGACTCAGCTTCAGTTCTGGGGAGAGAAAACAAATATTCCCTCCAGCTTTTCAAGTCCCTGAATAGGTGACCGTGCTGTGTACTTTATTTTAGAATTTACCAAGTGTCTTCAGTGGGTGATTCCACTCTGTGAGGGAGGCAGGATATCTTAGTAATACCACTTTATAAGGGAGGATATTGTAGTCTATGTGAAAAACAAACTTCGAAGACTGGGCGCCGTATGTTTCTGGCGTTCGGAAGTGTTAACACTGTAGAATTTTCTCAGCGGCCAGCACAATGCTCGGGCGTGTAGCAGCTGATTAATGAGTTACACGCTTCCTGAATGAACAATTAGATTAACTGAAGGTTGACTAGACATGCATAGAGTTTGGTACTAAGTGAACATTACTAACGTCAGACACATGCTGATAAGAAACACTGCCAGCCATTATCCTGAAAATGGGTTATATGGGATCTGGGTTGTGTGGCGCTCAAAGGCTTATTTTCCCACAGAAATATTAAGAGTAGTGATGAATTAAGAGAATTGCCCATAAAAACCCATTTAATACATAATAAAATGAAAAGGTATAGAATTCATCTGAATTTTTAAAATATTATGAAATTTATCTTTGAAACTTAGGGAGAAAGATGAATAGGAAAAAAAGAAGTAGGGAGACACTTTTGTAGAGATTTTGATAGTCTTTTGGACATTTCCATGAACTTTAGAAACTGATGTTGTAGCTTCTTTACTTTGTTGCTATTTCATCTACAGACATGGCACTCTTTTTCCTTTGATACAGGTCTAGCACTGGTACTTCTCTTTTGTTTATTAGCCATGATCACAGACGTTCTTTGGACCACACATGAAATGGAGAAGAGACTGAAAAGAAACTGTGTTGGCTTTAGGTGTCTTCTGTGGTCACCAGATCAGAGATGAGGCGGGATGAGGGATAAGAAAATACGCATGAGTGAGTGAGTATTGCTGAAATTCAATGAGCTAGAAATGCTGAAAGACAAAGGAAAGAAGGAGTACAGCGTACGTGTGGTCTTTTAGGAGAAGAAGGGGTGAGGAGAAAAACACAACTGGTCAAACAGCTTTCCACTTGGTTGCTGTTCCTAATGAGCTGAAGAGGGAAGGTGGTCTTGCTGAGCATGAACCAGTGGGAATGGGGGAAGGGCAGATAACAGATCTATTTACTGCCTGTCATGTACCAGGCGCTGGTAGGGTAGGTTAAATTCAGTCAAGTGCTTTGTTTCTTTATCTTAAATTTAAACCTCCCAACGATCCTATGAATAGACGAATGTCCCCGCTTTACTGAAGAAGCACCAAGGCTCATACAGGTTAAGTAACTTTTCCCAGGTCCTGCAGGGCCAGACATGACCCCAGTTTTACCTGGTTTGAAAATGCTGCCAATGAGTGGGGGGAGATGTAGGGGAAGTGCTGTCAGTGGGAAGTGAATGGGGCTGTGATAAGCAGCCCGTGTTCCTCTCTTCTTCTTACTAAATTAAATTAGAATTAGTACATTAGTAATTAGAAAATTAACTGGCAGAACAGAGGAAGCTGCAGTTGAGGCTGGACTGGGGGCCTGTCTCTCCACCTCTCGACCTTTTGTCCAGAGCTCTTCGTTCACAGTAGCCTTTCAGGTCAGAAAAGGAGCTGTCAGGAGGCTCCATGGCTGGTATGGAGGCTGTCAAGAGGGTGAGGGGTGCGACCTGCCCTGCTGTTTGGGCTGAGAGACAGTGCAGGGGGCCACGGGAAGCTGGGGACAACTTGGGGGCTGCCATTTGGTTCTGCACTGGTGCAGCAGGGCATGGTGGTGGTGTTGGCGTGGGGTGGGTGGCAGGTACAAGGAAAAGTGGAAAGCGGCCATAAAAACAACGGAGCGACGTGTCAGTGATGAAGCTGGCGAGCGGGATGGGGTGGGGGGCTCTGGAAACAGATGCAGGGGGTGTGGCATGCTGGTGGCTGTCAGCTGGTTGCCTCTGGGGTCTGCGGAAAGTGCACTTGGATCTCGAAGATAATGACTATCAACTGAAGAGACACACTCAGCAAACACATCAGAGTTTATCATCCCAAATAAAGCCCTTTCTGTCAAGCCTCCCCCTGGGAGGTCTGCGATGACTCCAGTGTGCTCGCGTCTCAGAACACCTCGAGAACACTTTCCGGAATTGCATAGGAGCCCCAGGGACTCTCTTCCGCATCCTTTCGCTGGTGACAAATCTTCGTTTTCTGGGAGTGGAATTTAATTCTGAGAAACAACCAAAAAATCGTCCCATGCCAAGTCTGGTGAATTACACTGGTGATCAAATAATGGAACTGAATTTTGGGTTGAAAATGACAACTGACCATAATGTAATGAAGCTGATTTTCTGGTGTCCTGGTACACATTTATTTAAAAATAACCTCTCATTACACTGTAGTCTATTCCACCTAATAATCTTTTTAATTTAAAAAGCAGGGGATTCTGGTACAGGCCAGCCCGGCAGCTCTCTGGGTCAGTGGTAGACGTGCCTCCCATCCCAGACATGCCTGCTGCCTTGCTTACCTCCAGTCCGCCAACTGCTGGGTGCCGGCCATGGTCTCGGGAATCACGGTCGCATGCTGCACCGACGTGTGCGTGGCCACCCCAGTCAGCTGCTGCCACGCCGGGGGAAGCAGGATCTGCTGGGTCCCACTTGGCCAGGCCTGCTGTAGGACAGAGGACGTTTGCTGTCACCGTGTCTGTTAGTCATAAAGTCAATCTGCATGAGTCAAGCACTTACTTTGTGCCCAGAGTTGTGCTCGACCCTGTGATAGGTGTGAAAGTGGAGGCCTGCTCTTTGGCCTCAAAATCCAGGGGAGATAAAATTAGCACGTGGGACGTCAACAGAAGATAATAAGGATATGGGCAAAGAACTGTATGGAAGCAATTCATTCACATTGAAGAATGATTTATTTATAAATTTGCTCTAATGAACAAAGCTTAAAATTTCCAAGAGTTCATTTATTGATTTATTCTGTCACACAATTACGTGCGAGAGATTGAGGTAGTTGAATTGGGCCATACAAGGGTAACTTCTTGCCCTCAAGAAGTTTTCTGTCTAGTATCCTTTATTTAATATTTTGCCTTGTGTTTATCAGTTAGAATCTAGAGGTCCAACTTGTGTTATCTTCTGAATCTAAGTTAACATAATTCTGAGATCACCAAGTATCCGATACTTGCCTGCAACTGAGGGCAGGCGAGTGTGACGTACAATCCTTAGCTGGGACCTTAAGCTTACCTGAGAATTACCTTGACTTTTCCTCAAAGCAAAAATGAGACAGTGGGGGAGTCGCAGCTTGATTCTTCGTAAATATTAAGCGTTTTCTAAGAAGTCTAAAACGAACTTTCTTGATTCCTCCTTGAACAGACTTACACGTGTGCGTGCACGTGCGTGTGTGGTGTTTTGAGCTCTCTGCATCTTCAGTCACTATTCTGCTTGCCTTTGGTTATTAAATGATTCACAGTGAACACAGCTGTCCAAAGCTGGACACTTGAAGGAACACCACTAAGGTAAAATTCCTCTTGGGCAGATCAAGGACTTAAAAGATTTGGGATCTTAGTTATATCTCTCTCTCCATTGGGATGGAGATGACTGACACTGGGTAATTAATATAATGTAGTGCTCCACAAACTGTGCATGTGTTTAATATGTGTGTTTTGGCTCACACGTACAAACAAGCACTTCTGGAAGTGGATTACAAATCTGAGTCAAGGCTTAATAAGCAGTGATGGGTATAAAATGATACAGCCGCAGTTTAGACCTGAGTGGGTCGTTCACCAGGTCTATCCTGTCATCTCTGTGGCAGATGAGACCCAGTGAAATCTCTTATACCTTGTCGATATTGCCTGTTTGCTTATTGATCTTTTTTGATAGAGGCAGAAAGCTCAGGGACCACAGATAAAACAGTAAATGCTTAATAAATGTCTGTTGATGAAATGAAGGAAGCAGTTCTACCAAGGCAAGTAACTATACTTAACTGTATTTCAGGTTTACTGAATTCAAACACAGTGAGCAGAAAAATAATTTAATTGAAACAGTTATGAGCTCAAAAGCTTAAATGAATAACAGTTTCACTGGCAGTAAGATTTCTACTGATTTTGCCTGGAACTTATTTCAGATCTCATAAAAAGCATGTGTTTTGACTAATGTCATTTTAAAATAATACATCTTGACATCAAGCTAAGGACATTATTTTTTCCCTATTTCCCTAAAATGAATATTAACATTTTACTTCAGAGGGAGATATTTTTGTACCTCTATCACTGATTGGTGTGTTCAGCTCATTTCAGACAACACTTCATCAGATATTTCTATAATTTATTACTACCTTATAATTTATAAGGTTAGCGCTGATATTTCTGGATGCATACCGTGTGCCAAGCATAGAACTAAGACCATAAATAGATTTTCTGACTTGCTCTTAAGACCAATCCTGTGAGGTAGGGACTGTTTTCCCCTCCCTTTTCTCAGATGAGTAAACTGAAACACAGAGAAGTTACACAGCTTGCCTGGAAATATGGTAAATTAAACATACATTTACTGCTCTCCCTCTTTAAGCTCAACTAAAATGACAGTGAAGGAATGCACAAAATATATAGATCCCTAGGACAAAGAGAACAGGAAGTGACAATAACAGTTAACAAAATTTTAGAAGCTGTTAACCAGAAGGGCGATTACTGAGTTCACAGACTGAAGGAATCTAAGGACAAGTCTGTATATTAAACTATGAGATGCCTTCACCCCCAGATCCCTGGTATGTAGAATTATTACCCGGCCTCCCCAGTCTCAAAGCAGGAGCCTGGAGGATTCTCTCTAGGGAAACTGACTATTCCAAGAGAAAAAAATATAGATACATTTGACGAGAGGGGATCTGCCAATGAAAATGCTGAGCTCACTCCTTACTGGTCTATACAGAAGCCCACATTCAGCTGTGGAGAACTCCACCGCCCTGCCCCTGAAGCTCTCCAGTTATTTCAGTGCTTCAGTCTTAGATATGAATGAACAGCCAGGGATCTCCAGATTTTAAAGGAAGCTTCTAAGATGAAAGAGACTAAAACAAAAAAATAAAACTCAGAGGAAACAACAACAGTGTAGGAATCAGAAGAAAATTTCAAAAAAATATGTAATTAATGTCCTCATAGAGGTAAAAAAAACTATCTATCTATATATCTCCATGAAACAAGATCATGTATAAGAAGATATATCTATATTCAGAGGACGAGAAAGAACTCTTGGAAATGAGACCTATGACAACAGAAATTAACGATTCCATAGAGTTGAGAAAATATTCGGAAGTAGCATAGTTCGAATATATAGAGACAGAAAGGTGGGCAGGGTCGGGGGAGATATGAAAATCATTAGATCACTTCAGAAACACCAGCACCTAATTAATAAGAATTCTGCAAAGAGGGAACAGAGAAAATGGAAGGGAAGAAGTTAACAAAGGCAAAAATAAAAGAAAATTCTCCAGGTAAAAAGGGCAAATAGGTTGTCCAGGACAATGTATTCTAAAAGACTCACGAGGAAACATGCAGTCATGAAATCTCAGACCACTGTAGACAGGGAGAGTCTTAAAAGATTTCAGAAAGAGAGAAAAATAACCACCACTGAACTTCTCAATGTGCTCAAACACATCAACACATCAAACACACAAGCCTTTTAGAACTCGGGAAGAGTTTGGGGCTGCGTAATAATAGACACAGAGGAAACTAACCCAATGAAAAGATGAGACAATCATTAATTCCAGGAATAACACGCTGTACAGGAAAAGAAATGGAATCATAGTATATTATGAGGCTCAGCTGAAAATAATGATACAATATCGATGATAATAATTAATTAAACTTAAATTCAAAAATAACTTCCCCAAAGTGATACAGCCAGTAAGTGGTGGGGTTGGCACCTGGACACGGGCAGTCAAACTCTAGAGCCCACGCTCTCAGCCAAACTACTGCCTCTTTTTATGGAGATGATACATAACAGTGCTGGCCCTGTTCAGGATCAGGTGCTGGTGGTAACTGCATAAAAGTGGTATGAGAGAGTCTTCCTCATTCATTAACAATATCAGGCACGGAGCAAGACTGACACAGACGGCAAGACAGAACGGTTGGAAAGACTGGCTGAAAGTAACCAGAGAAGGTTTTGAGAAGCATCGAAGCTTTGTATTTTAACAGTTTAAAGAGTCCAAGCCAGTGGTTTATCCTTAGGGAAACATTTAAAGGGGTTCAGGTGGTACACGCTGATTGGCTAGAAGAATGCACAAAACTTCTTCATGGCAGGGCAGAGTCTGCAAGGATCTGGCAACCAGAAATCTCCAAATCCTGGGGGCTCTGAAGGGTCAAAGCGGGTCTGGGATCTGCCATTTGAAACGTGAGATAAATTCAATACTGTATCAATCAAGAACTGTACTTCCCATCTCTCTACCTTTACCTACTCATTCATAGTTTCTGATGGTGGTCAAGATGCCAGCTCTGGCCTGGGGCTTGGAAGGACAGAGGTGACAGCTCCTTTTAGGCGGTATCAAAAAAGCGTTACTGGTAAGGCAATCCATATCACCCTCGTGTCTCTGAAATGAGAGGGTGTGATTACACCTTCTTCTTCCATGAACACATCTTTGGGGTGCCCCAGAGAGAGTGTTTCCCTTTGAGGGACATGTGATGCTGCTGGGAGGTGGGGCAGAAAAGGGCAGAGCAAACAAAGCTAACATGAGGGATGGATTTAAAAGACTCTCTAAACTTTCACAGATAAACTCCTGGAAAAAGTATAACTATTTAGATAAAAAGAAATACGCAGAATTTTGGGATATATTTAAAGTAATAATCTTTGGAGTGCCTGATACCTAGAAATTTATCCCAAGAAAAATGAAGGCGTCAGCTCGCGTGTTTAATTATTGCTTTTTTTCTTTTTTTTTTTTATAGCTGCCCTACTAGTGTTAGAAGTTAGCTTATTTTCGTCCTTTGAAGGGACCATTAAACAATACCTAGGAGAGGACTTCCCTGGTGGCGCAGTGGTTAAGAATCGCCTGCCAAGGCAGGGGACACGGGTTCGAGCCCTGGTCCGGGAAGATTCCACATGCTGCGGACCAACTAAGCCTGTGTGCCACGACTACTGAGCCTGTGCTCTAGAGCCCGCGAGCTACAACTACTGAGCCCGCACACCTAGAGCCCATGCTCCACAACAAGAGAAGCCACCGCAATGAGAAGCACACGCACTGCAATGAAGAGTAGCCCCCGCTCACTGCAACTAGAGAAAGCCTGTGCGCAGCAAGAGAAAGCTTGTGCGCAGCAACAAAGATCCAACGTAGCCAAAAAAAGAGAAAAAACCCAAAAACCTAGGAAAGCTCGACCTTAATAGGCTAACATATTGGCATGAATTGAGTGACAGAAAAATCAAAAGCAACCAATAAACAAAAAGACACACAGTGATGCTAGATAGGACAGGACTTTTTTTTTTTTTTTAAACTTAATCTCTCTTAGGCGTCTCTGCATGTCAAGGCACTTTGGTCTACCATGTCCTTGACGTGCAGGCTCAGCGACCATGGCTCACGGGCCCAGCCACTCCTACTGCAAACAAAAGGGAGCTATGAGGACCAGAGACAGAGGAAGGAGTAGAAGGTGTGCTTTATACGCTGAAGGTTCTCTGTTTACAAACTTGCAGCAAGACACAGCTTTCTGTGCCATCAGAAGCTGGTGTTAGTGGTCATTTGCAGTCTCAGTTTGGACATAAGAACAAAGAGATGAAGAATGGCTAATATCAATCTCAAACAAGCTGTTCCAGAAAACAGAAGAAGAGGTAATAATATCCAGCATATCTTATGAGATTGGTGTAATCTCGATGCCCAAAGCAGATAAAGATTCTACAAGAAAGAGAAATTCATGCCGCTTCTCACTTATGAACATAGATGCAAAAATACTAGCTACAGTGTTTGCAAACTATCCAGAATTGAAAAGCATACAAACACATCAAGCACAACATGATTAAATAAAGTTCACCCTGGACATACAGGGATAGTTTAACATGACAAAATCTATTAAGTAACTTGGTACATTAACAGATAAAGGAACAAAAACACAGGAGCATTTCAATAGATGAAGAAAGAACATTTGATGCAATTTAATATTAATTCATTAAAAAAATTAGCAAACTTGATGAAGCGTCCCTATCAACTCTTCAGAGTAAACAAAATCCCTAATGGCAAGCAGCTAGAAGAATTTCCTTTAAAGTTAAGTTCAAGTTAAGGATGCTCAATATTAACACTGTTATTAAACGTTGTTTTGGAGGGGCTGTCAGCACAGTGATATAAGAACAATAAATAAAAGTTATAAAGATTGTAAAGGAAGAAACAAAACTGTATCATTTGTAAATGAAAAGATAGTCTACATAGAAAATCCAAGGGAATTCACAGAAACAATCAGAACTAATCAGAGTTTGGAAGGATTGCTAGATAACGAACTCAATAAAGAAAAATCAGTTACATTCCTATGAACCAAAGACAAATAATTAGAACATACAGTTAAAAAAGTTATTAATAACAAAACTGTAAAATACTTAGGAATTATTCTAACAAAAGAAAACTTTAGTGAAAGGAATAAAAGGTAATTTATATACAGTTATACCATGTTCAGGGATGACTTAATATTATAAGGATGTCAATTTTCCTAAAAGTAAATATAAATCCAATGCAAGTCCAATAAATACAAACCAGGGTTTTGGGTTTTGTTTTGGCTTGTTTTGGAACCAAAATTCTTATGTAAAGGTGATGATAAAATTCCCATGGAAAAGCGAAGGGATAAGAATAGACAGTGAAATTTTGAAGAACAATATAGGAGCAGGGCTTTTCTGACCAGATACCAGACATATATTAAAGTCATAATAGTTAAGACAATAGGATATTGGAGAGGACAATGGAATAGCATAGAGTGAGTCCAAAATAGACCTATGCAATTTGACTATATTAAAATTAAAACCCCAAACCTCTATTCAACAAAAGACACCATAAGTAAGTGTCTTTGGGAACCAACTTTATTTAAAAACAAAAGTGCCTCTAAACTAACGACATTTTGGTCAAGCTGTCCTTGATGCCCAAAAACAGAAACAGTACAGCATGGTGGTAAAAATACAGATGCTGGTGTCCTGGGTTTCTGTTCTGGTTCTGCCACCTAATTGCCGTGTGACTTTGAGCCAGTGCTTGTGCTTCATTTCCCCTATTTGTCAAAAGGAGACAAATACCTTACTATGTTGTGGGGATTAAATCAATAACAACTGTAAAGTGCCTGGCATAATGAGGATCTATTTGTTATTAAGGTTCAAGTGACATTAAGGATTGATTACTATTATCATTACACCACTATGGTTACCTAAAATTTCCACAACACTTTACATATTTTCAACCAGTTTCACCTCTGTGATTTCATTCTAAGAATCTGTCAGAGTACCTGTGTGAACAGATAAGGAAGGTTCCATCCCAAAGCTTCTGTGATCCTGGTTTTCAACTATAAAACAAAGAGATAATCTCCAAGGCTCTTTTTGGCTTTAAAAAAATAATTTCAATTTTACAAGGAAGAAATGCTAACTGACTTGCCTTGGGTCACAGAGAGTTAGGATTAAACCCTAGGTCTCCCATATTAATTTGCATTACAAAGATACAATGATAATTTCCCCAGACTCTCCCTGTGTCTAAATTTCTTCTTGTAATTGTAAGCTAGATACTTAGGAAGGTAATTCACCTGGGCATCATTCAGAATATTACTGATATATTCTAATGATTTCAAGCATCTAACTCGTTGCCAGGGAGGGAATTAGCGAAGATATAGCTCTTTTGTGAACAACATTAACATGGATCATGGTAATACCAGTAATAATAAAGAAAGAATTACCTGGGCAAGCAGACCTGGTTGGATCTGAAGAGGCTGAGCTCCTGGGGCTTGAGTGACGATGGGAACCGCGTTTTCCATTCTCACAGAGTAGCCAGCATGCTTAGAGGGAGAGGCCTGCAATCCTAGTCCAGACAACGGGCAAGGGGGAAAAGGGCTAAGTGACTGGAAACAGCTGGACGAGGAGAACCTTCCTAGCCCGCTGTGTCAGCTCTCAGCTTCCCTTGGCACTAGATACCGCCTGGTCCTTTGGAAGTCTCCCCTTTAGTTTCTAACTTAAAAAAAAAAATTTTTTTTTTTTCTTTTGGCCATGCCACATGGCTTGCGGGATCTTACTTCCCCGACCAGGGACTGAACCCGGGCCCTTGGCAGTGAAAGTGTGGAGTCCTAACCACTGGACCGCCAGGGAATTCCCTCTAACTTAAAATTTAAAAGAACCACGAAAACAGCCTTGAATGTTTTCAAAGACTAGGTCTTTGAAAGATTAAGGAATCTTTAAAGCCAAAAGTGGAACAGTTATGTTGGCAAATTACAGCAGGAAAACAACTGCTTTTGACATGAAGATATATCTGCGTATGTCAAAGCCAGGCCTTGGGGGAGGAGTGAGGCGGCTGGAATTGCACTGATTCAGACTGAACCACGTAGACTTACACCAGGAGGGTTTCAGAGACAAATTCTTGAGCTTTCTGTGTAAACTGTAACCAAGCAGCCAACTCCAGCTTAGAGTCTTCAGGAGAAGAGGCCGGGGTGCATGGCCAAAGGATCACCTGGTGGGCACGTGGTCGGGGGGTGGTGTCCAGGAAATGCTTTCCAGATAGATTTATATTCGTCACAAGAACTGGGACTAGTTGGCTGTCGGAGATCGGCAATTTTTTACAGATAAGCCACACAGGATATTCCATGTGAGGAAACGCAAGAGCTGACATCAGCATAACAATGGGAACACACACAATGCGCTGATTTACAGACAGCAACTGGGCCTGGGCCGAAACCACTGGCAGGTGATGAGAATAACAAGGCACTGACTTGGTGCCGAAACGTAAGTCCCACTGTTTCTAGGCTGGCCGCCGCAGTACGGGGGCCCTCAAGTTCAGTGATGCCAGGGCTCTCAACAAAAGAAATGAAGAGGGCTTTAGCAGGACAGAGGAGTTTGGGGGCTGGCGCCCCAGAGGTGGTCCTCTTGGAAGCAGGCGAGAGGCTGTGTCCACTCAGCCTTACCTTGGAAGCCGGGTGGACACACGATGAGCGCTTGCTGGAAGGGGTCGGGCCGGGCGCAGATCTGGGCCGCTCCCGTCTGCAGGGGCATGCTCCGCTGGGCCACCGCAGCCATGGATGCCGCTGAGGGCTGGTAGAGTGCAGATTGGTAGTTTAGTATGGAGACTTCAGGATTGGCTAAGGAAAGAGTGGCACTGGTGGAGGTGGGAGCCTAAAGGAATGGTGGGGATTAAACAAAAATAAACACAAATAAAAAATGAGGGAGGTGGCATGTTGGGAGACACGAATCTAAATCAAATAAATGAACTCAAAGAAGAGCAAACAAACAAACGAAAACCAAGAGCAAAAAAGCAAAAACAGAGGGGAGTGGAAATATAGTTGGAAAGTCTCAGGGAAAAGCAGGCACCTGCAGCCCCATGAGACACAGAACCACCTTCGGTGCTTACATCCAGGCCTGTTCCTAACATTCATGGGGCCTGCAAATGCAAGTGGACGCCTGCATATCATGTCTAAATACTGCAAAGTTAAAACTCGGCTAAAGGACTTACGTTCTGCCCTTCCACCTGGACACGTACACTTTCATAACCACCTGGAAGACTGGGTTTGAGTTTGAATCCCTCTTGGATTCCTTGGCTTGGCCACTGGAAGGTGGAGCTGAATGCCTGCCTTCTTTCTCTCCCTGTCCCAGCTCTGTCCCACAACTTGAGGGCCTTTGGGTGCATGTATTTGGACTTGGTGGTACAGTCCATACTGGGGAGGATGAAACCAAGCCTGGGGTGCCAGGTACCCAGAGCTTGGCATGGAAGCACACATACCTGGGGAGGGCCCAGGCAGGGGGCCCTTTTTCTCAGGTCTAAGGGCAGCACTGTTTACAGATGCCCTGAGATGTTTGCAGAGCACCGTTACTGTAAAGAAATACGCTGCAGAAATAGAGACGGAGAGGGACATGCTGAGACTGGGGTTACTTGTTGGAATTCGGTGCCTTCTCATGCTGGCGTTCAACTACTAAAGCTGGAAGGCAGGGAGAAAAGATGCCAGTGGGTCAAGAGAACTTAAATGGCGATGGGTTAGACAGATACTGAAGTTATGTCCTCTTCCCTTTCTCTTCCAGAAAGAGACAGCATTTGAGATTGAAATTCCATGTGAAGCAAAGCCACACACGGAAGGAAAAGAAATTCTAAACTGAGAATTCTCCAGTTTCACCCCATCTTAGTCTTCTTCATGCTGAGCCTTTAGCAAGACAGGTGGAGTTACCTATGGCTTCAGATTCAACCTTTATAAGAGGTTTTGCCACTAGAGGTTACAAGCACTAAAAAAGTAAGGAGGGAAAGAGCCACAAGGATATCGTGGACACATACAAAATCAGGATTTCAAGAAGGGTATGCATGTGTGTCAAATTGGATAAAAAGGATAAAGTCTCATTTTACATGATTTTTATACTTATATTTGATGCTGAATTTCAGTGCAAAGCAAACGAATTTGAAAGTAATCACTAAATTATTTGGCGCCCATGTTCAGATTTTAAGATATTATTGTAACAATAAGTGTCTGTTTTTGCAGCACCACACAATTGGCCTCCAGGTAGTGTGACTGGGGGTGCACGTGTGACATGTGTGGGCCAGCATCTTTTATTGGGTTGGCCAAAAAGTTCGTTTGGGTTTTCCGTAAGATCTTATGAACTTTTTCCATAAGATCTTACGAAGCTGAACGAACTTCTGGGCCAATCTAATTTTTTAATTTTTTATTGAAGTATAGTTCATTTACAATGCTGTGCTAGTTTCTGGTGCACAGCAAAGTGATTCCGTTATATATATATGTGTGTCTCTGTGTGTGTATATTCTTTCTCATATTCTTTTCCATTATAGGTTACTAAAAGGTATTGAATATAGTTCCCTGTGCTATACAGTAGGTCCTTGTTGTTTATCTGTTTTATATACAGTCGTCTGTATTGGGCCAGCATCTGTGTTGCTACTGATGGCACGACTTGTGTTTCCTCTTTGTTCTCTCCATGGCCTCACCTCTCCGGGAAGCTTCCCCACATACACACTTCCCACCACCTGCTTGCACTCTACACACCAGAGACCAGACCCTCCTCACATCTTCCTGCCTCTGGGCTTCCCTCTTCAGGGCACTAGCACCAATCTCCTCCAGTTCCCACGCTGGCGCTCAACTACTCCCCCTTCTGGCCAGTCTCTGGTACTGCTGCTCCTTCCTTCGAAACGTCCCCAGAACCCTCTTTTTAATCACTACTTCCTTAGCTGAGGCCTGTCCTGGTGTCTGGGACCTGTAAGGCCCTGACTAGTGATGCTCTGGCCTCTGCTTCCTCTCTTCCAATTCGTTTTGGACACAGAGGCTAGAACATTCCTTCCAAAAGACTACTTTGTGCATGTCACCACCCTGCTCAAAAATCTCCAATTGTGGCCTAACGAATACTGTATATGCATCTTGGTCTGGCCCTCCTTCCTCACAGTTAGGCCAACCTTCCCATTGCAACGTATCTTCTACTCTTCCTGCTTACGGCACCAGCAAGACAGTCCACTCACTGTGATGGGGCTCTGGTGATGAAGACCAAAACCACGGTGATATTTTGGCAAGGAGTTCACCCGACTGGCTGTGGCCGCCTTAGCCTGAGGACTGAGCTAGGCACTGGGTGGGAATGTTTATTATTTTGGACTCCAGGCCGTAGAGAACATTAGCTCTTCCCACTAAGGAGAACTGTAAGAACACCAAGGGCCCCCAGGGGGCAGCAGATTCCAGGCAGCCTCTCCTACTAGAGTTTAGGCAGAAGGAGAGGACAGGCTGGGAAGTAAAGCTGGGCCTTAGCAACACACCATGCCAGGAATGGCCTGGAAAACAGGGTCAGTGACTCTTCCGTGGGAGTAGGGGACCTGTCGGAAAAGAGCAGATGGCCCGGCAGAGTATTCACACTTCAGGATTAGAACATATACATTCCTTTCCTATGGGGTGGGGTGCTGTTGTCATTAAAGATTGATATTGTCATTATCATTAATTGTCATTATGATTAATTATCATTAATTGTCATTATGATGTTGTCATTAAAGATTGATAAACAGAGGTGTGCTGTTGTCATTAAAGATTGATATTAAGACTGAAAAAAATCTAGGGTCATTTATTTGGTGGAACTGGTAAGGCTGGTTGGTGGGAATAAAAGTAAAAGTCTCTTAGACACCAGAGGCAGCCTGAGTGAGGACTTGGGGATTATTCATTCAGTAACTATTTCCTGGGTGTCATCCATATTTCAAGCAGTGTATTAGGTGCTAGATTCTGCTAATTTTCTGCAAAAGGTTGGAAAGCTGCAGGAAGAAAACCTCAGTTTCCCGGTCCCTTTTTAGTTCTAACTGCTGGAATTCTGGTGACAAGATTGGTGAATTGATTCTCCCCAAGAACTGGAAAAGGACAGATTTTATCTGTCTTGAAAGGAGACCATGTGGACCCAGCAGTGTAGACACCAGGAGCAAGGGCCTGAGCTGGGTGACCGCCAGCATCCCTTCTAGTTCTAGAATTCTTTATCAGGCAGATGTCGGTCATAAAAGGATCACAGCATCTCCTTTACCTTATTCCCACATCAAGACAGGAGAGCAGTAAGAGGTACCATCTCAGAAGTAACTCCCTTAGTGAGTCATTTCTGGGACCTTTCGATGAGCCAGTAGTCAATACAAACAGTGCCTGGGATTCTCAAAGGAAATAACCTTGGGAACACACACTTTCTTACAGAGTTGAACGTGGCAGCAGAGGGATTTTGTCTGTTGTACGTGACATTGGAGGAGTTTTGTCTCCTGACTCAGTTTGGTGGAAAAGTACAATTCCTGTCGCTCACACTATCAGCCCCGCCTGCCTTCCCCTCCGCTCCCCACTCACCTGGTTGTGGACGGTGTTCAGCTGGTTGTTGAAGGTCATGGTCAGGTTGGTGGATGTGCTGGGGGCCACATGTGTGATGAAAGGGGTTTTGCTCTGGTTTACCGTGTCGTACATGTTCACCCGACGCTTGCAAATCTCCATGTTCTGGAAACATGATTTGACGCTGTTCACGCAAAAGGCAGAGACAGAGGCATTAGGGAAGGACAAGAAGGTAAGGTGGAATCCAGGGGAGAAAACGGAGAGAGAACAGTTAATCTAATAAACAAAACAACCGGGACACTTCATGTTAGGTCTCAATTTCCTGGATTTCTCATGCAGCGCCTGCATTTGCAAGAGTCAGCGGTACTTAGATGAATCCCCCCATTGTCTCACTACCTCTTCTCCCCATCCTGGTGGGTAAAGGTTCTCCACCAGCACAACAGACCTCTGGGCTCTCACTGCACTTCCTCATGCTGCTGATCTGCCTGCACCTTCACTGCTCATTCTCAGCTTTCAAGGTGGTTTCTGGCGCATAAACAAACGTATAAGTTCTCTGATTGGGAGCGTTGAACAGCAGTTGATGACCTGCCTCCACCTTCCTTGCGCTCACCCTTTCCAGCTAGTCTAGGGCACCAGCGCCATCTAGGGGTCAGCCAAGGAACTAGCCAACCCAGTACCAGGACCTCGTGCCACGCTTGTTCCTCCCTGGATTGTGTATGGAATGAGAACAATGATCTTAATGATTACTGCTAGTGGCTAACTTTACTGACAGTGTGGTAGTTGTTTGCAAGCACTGTCTCATTCAGTCCTACAGCAACCACGAGGGGAAGAGATACGACCATTGGCCCTATCTTATGAGTAAGGCTGAAGCAGACGGAGGATGGGTAATTTGTCAAGATCAAGAGCTAATCACTGGCAGTCTTCACATACACATGTACATTCTCTTTACCTTCCTTCATTCTGCCTTTCAGTTTTCTAATTCTTGCCCAGTTACATGAAGTAAACTTTCTCTTCCTCTTTTTCTTCCTCCATTGCATTTGTGAATCAAAACAAAACTCTAATTACGAAAGTCAAGTATAGAAGTGTTGCTGACACCAGCATCAAGGACAAGGAAAGCCACGAGTGGCCCTGACCAAACTTTTGAAAATCCACCATATAGTGTCCTTTAGACTTTATACATTGTTTTTCATTCACTTGTGTCTTCTTCTAATTAAACTTAATTATCCTCAAATGGTAATATTCAAGACAATGAATATTAAATTTCAATTTAAAATACTTATTTTTAAGTATAAATAGTTTAATAACAATATAAAATTCTACTATTTTAAGATTACAGATGCATACTGTTTCCACATACTATAGGTAAGTTATATTCTGGGCCAAGCAGGTGCTTGTGGGCTATCCCAAGACATCCTCTCCATGAAAGATGTTCTGAACTGACTTAGACATTCTTTCTGAGTTAATGACTACTTACATTGGCTACACAATGCACACTAAATAAACATTTACTGACTGACAGCCCTGGAGAGGAAGGAAAACGTATTCTCCAGTAACCAAGAGCTAGAAACACCATTACTAATGCTGGTAAGGCCAACATGTTTTGAGCATCTACGAAGTGTCAAGCCCACTGCTAAGTGCTTTCACATGGAGGCTGAAGGAATCAAACAATAGATTTTGTGTTCTTTTTGGACTGTAGTTAATGCATCAACGGTTTTCTGACAATTCAACACAAAGCTTTTAGACTCAGAATCTTCTAGCTGAAACGGTCTGAGTTTTTAGTTTCAGTTAGAGGAAAGCACTTTCACGTTGGGTTCATTCTGAGAGTGGTTTTTAAGGAATCTGTGCACTAGAATCCTGGCGTGGAGAAATGAGTGGAGTCTCTTTCACCTGTTAATCTGGATGCTGGGGTAACCCTGGCCGAGCCCCAGAGGTGGGGTCTCTAGCAGGGCGGTGGGGTGGCCTGGAGGTTTCTTCTAGCCCCAGAGTTCTCCACGGTCTGCCCAACAAGTTCTAGGGTTACCTGGGGATCAGGCCTACTCTCGGGTAAGCCTGGGTATGCGCAAAGACCCTTCTTTCCTTCCGAGGCTTATTTTCCAAAATCTAAGTTGTCAGTTCTTCTCTTGGTCTCACACCAAGTTCTGAATTGGAAGCTGATGCCCATGGATTCCACGCTTGGTCTTCATCCACCACAGTGAAGCACCCTATATCTGTTTCCTTACAGAACCCAGAGCCAGACAGAACCCTGAGGTCATTCAACCAAGCCCCCAACTTTATGCAGGGGACTGTCTCACTGACTTGGTGCAGATGGTAACGGGAGCCCGCTAGTCAGCACCCCTCCATCTCCAATCTGTAGCTGTTTCTCAGTCATCCCACTTCACCCCGAATACGCAAAGACTGATCTTATGGGGCCCCATCCAGTAAATCACCAAGTTTGCCTTTCTTTTGTGGTATAGACTGACACCCCTTGACTTACCCCTACCACACCCAGAAAAAGGACAAATCCCGTAATGAGAGTTTGCAAGGGATGGGTCCAAGTTCCTTCTTTATACAGGAGTTTGGTTGTTTCAAACGTGCTTCTAAATTAGAGGCAGTGTCTGGTCGTTGCAATAAAATTTGACTTGCTCAACAACAGCTAGTAAGGAACAGACCTAAAACTGAGGAAGCACCGTCCATGGTAGGTGCCACACCATCCTTTCTCATATGCTGGTTAAGGTCAAATCCAGCCTTAAGCAGCCCCATCTGATTGTGGCCACGGCAGGGCCCACGATGACCTGCAGCTGTCTCTGATCCGCGGCCTCTTCCCGTGTATTCCCTCTCCCTCCTGACCCTATCTACAATCTGCTGCTCTCTCGAGCACCCTGCTTCTCCCAGCAGACACCCAGGGAGGTGACTGTTTATGCTTTCACATCCCAAGCGCCTCGGGGTCGAGGCGTTGAAGTGCTATCTCTCGTTACTCTCTGTTATAGGCTGAACTGTGCTCCCCTAATTCACATTAAGTTAAAGTTCTAATCCCCCCGTACTTAAGAACGTGACTGACTTTGGAGATGGGATCTTTAAAGAGGTAAAACGAGGTCATTAGGGTGGGCCCTAATCCAATTCCTCAGAAGGAGGAGGAAATTAGGACACAGACATGCAAAAAAGGAAGGCCATGTGAAGACACAGGCAGAAGACAGCCATGGGTAAGCCAAGGAGAGAGGCCACAGAAAAAGCAACTCTGCCAAACACCTAGATCTTGGGCTTCTAAAACGATGAGAAAATAAATGTCTGCTGTTTAAGACACGCAGCCACTCAGTGGTCCTTTGTTATGGTGCCTCCTACTACCCCCTCCCACGCTCAGGCCGCACAACCTCATGTCTTTTCTTTCCTCCTCATTTCGCCGAGGCCTGGGCCACTAGCTCAGTCCTGCCCACCCGGGAGACTTCAGAGGTCACCCTGACTCCTCGTCAGACATCCTGGCTTCTTAGTTCCTTCTCACCTCCAGTGACCTGCGGTCAATTCCAGCCACCCATTCCTTAGACTGTCCAACCGGAAACTGCTTCGCATCCCCCAAATTCAAGCCTAGAAATTCAAGCCTCCCATCTGGTCACATTTTCTACCCATCTGGCTTATTCGACTATTACTATACTAAACGATCTCTGAGCTGATCAGACCACTCAGTCTCTTTGGACCCCTCCCATCTTCCCTTCCTTTCTCTTCTGGCTAAGCCTCCCACAGCCATCACTTTGGATTTCAGTTGCTCCATTGCCAACGCCTATCTCCGTGTCAACCTTTTTCTCTTAGCAGCCCGGCAACACTCCACCTGACGGACCCAGCTACCTCCATCCCTCCACGTCTCTCCATGCCTTCACCTGGGAAGCTCAGTTACAGCCGCGCTATTCATGTCCAACCTCCACGCTCAATGGTTCTGCTCTATTTCTCTGTTCCATTTACTCTGCCACCTCCCACTACCTGAACTTTCGGGAAACATCTTCTGAGCATCCTTTATCTCTAAGCTCTTACTACCAGACACTTCCCATCAGCATCTTAAATTGCTCAAGTCTCTTCCATATGAAAAGAAACCCCACCCTGGGGCCTTCCCTAGTCACCCCTCTATTTTTTCCCTCCCCTTTCCCAGCCTTCCTTCTTGAAAAGGGTACTATCTATTTCTTCACCTCTCAATCTTTCAACCTGCTAAACTGGTTTCTGCTTCTACCATCCACTGAAACAGCTCTCACTAGTTACCAACAACTTCCAAGTTGCCAAATCTGATGGGCATTTTTTTCCAAGCTTATTTGACTTGACCAAGCGACAGCAGACAGACCTCTGTTAAACACAACTCTCACCAGCCATTCCTCTGCCATCAAGCCTTTAATGACTTCCCGTTGCTCTTAGAAGAAAGGCTGAAATCTGTAACACGGAAGGCCCGCCCCTGGCTTATCCTGGGGCCTCATCTCTCCCCGTCCTTCAGCTCCAGGGCCGGTCCTGCCCGTGTTGGAGTCTCCATGCGGCAACGCCCCTTCCGCTCTCGCAGGCCCTTCCACCAGGCACCTCCCTCTCCTTTGGCGGTCCTATCCTCGGGTCTTCCCCGCCATGCCCCAAGCAAGGCCCCCTTGTTACATGCTCTCCCGTCCTATGTGTCCCCTGATAGCATCCTGGATATGTGGGGACCGCTGGTTTAGTACCTTCCTCTCTCCTATAGATTGTAAGCTCCAGCGGGCAGGGGTCCCATCTGCTTTACTCCCCACATACTGCAGCCCCTGGCATAGCACACCGCACAGCGAATGAATGAATGAACGAAAGAACACACCCAGATCCACACTGGACTGAGTCCACTCGTGACCTCTGCCCTCGCACGTGGCTTTGCGTCACAGACGCTGCCATTCTGAGCACCTCGCTTCGTGCACAGACCCCCAGGGTCCGGCCCACCCGGCCTCGTGCCCTCTCACGCCCCACTGTTCCCCCTCTTTGGTGTCAAGAAAACTTCGGCCCAGGGTCCCAATGTGGCCACCACCTGCTTTGATAAATAGTTTTACCGGAACACAGCCTCCCTCATCGGTTTATGTATCGTCTACAACTGCCTTCAGCTCTAATGGCAGCACTGAGCCGCTGTGACAGGGACCGTATGGACGCAAAGCCTCAATTATTTACTATCTGGGGATTTCGGGAAAAAGTCTGCCCAGCCCTGGAATAAAGCGTCGCGTGGGACACCTACTGTGTGCTGTGGGGAAAGTCGAGTAAGTGTGTCATGGTGACAAAGGGGTGGTTCAGGGTCTCGATCGGAGTGATTCTCTTATCAGCGTCTATGGTCAGCATCTTCTTCAACAGGTCGATGAACTCCCGCCGGTCCGCCTTTTCCACCAACATGTCACTCCCTTCCAAATCCGTCGTCATGTTCACCTGAAAGCAAGCGGCGACAGGTTACCAAGAGCCCGCGCGGCCTCCCTCCCCCTGACGCCTCTTAGTTTGCGCCCTGCAGCTCCATCCTAATCTCTCGGTCACCCCTTCCCAACCCCCGGAAGGCTGTGTCTGCCCCGTGGGAGGTGCTGCCTCGGGTCATCACTGCCCACCGGACGCGGCTGTTCTCTCTGCAGGAGAGACAGAGGGAGGGCACGCTGGGAAGGGAGAGGCCACTGCCGGCACCTGCAAATGTATAAACGTGCCGGGGGTACCCGGCTCCTGTTCATCACTTAGGCGGAAATACACCTCACATCACGCCTCACTGCAAAGAACCACAGGATGAAGAGAGTCCTGGAGACGGAGTGCGTGACAATGTGAGTGCACGGAATACTACTGAACGGTACACTTACAAATGGTTTAAATGATAAAAGTTATGCTACATGTATTTCCCCACAGTTAAAAAAAACAATAATTACAACCAAGCGGTAAAAAATAAGACGCAAAAAGGTTTATTTATTTAACCTTCCGAGGGAGATGCTGGGGCCTCAGCACCCTCTTCCCACCCCTACGGTGTGTCAGTCCTCTTGCAGGTCCTGAACTAGGGCCCGAATTATTCAAGTCCCTGGGTTCGCTGGGATCACCTCTGGCCAAGGCAGGCAGGACATCTGAACACAGGATTTTTCTTCCAAGAGCAAAAGCTTATACTAGGATGGCCTTTAAAAGCCTTGTTTTGTGGTGCTTTCTATATTTTCCAAGACGTGCGCGGGAAGGCGATTTCGGTTTTCTCAGGCAATCTAAGCTTCTAATCAACTGACAAGTATACTTTACTCAGAATCATGATTTTTGGTTACACTTCTCTTCCATAAGAGGTGTGCTAAGTCTTTATTGGTCTGTAGCTTTATTTCTCATTGCTTTGAAGAAAAACTCACTTTGGGTTGCCCTGATTTCAGACTAGTTTCTACCCTAAAAATAGCTGACGTTCTAGAATTTTCTCTGGGTACAAAGGTGAGAGGCTGTGGTCCCTCCAGTGAGCTGAGAGAGACTGAGTGCAGTGGGCTGAACTGTGTTCTCGCAGAAGATGTGACTCCTAATCCCTGGTACCTGTGAAATAGGGTCTCTGCAGATGGAACCAAGTTAAAGTCATACTGGAGTAGAGTGGGCCATAAATCCAATGACTGCCGTCTTTATAAGAGAAAGAAGGGAGATTTGGACACAGAGACAAGAGGGAACACAGGGATGAAGACCACATGAAGAAGGAGGCAGAGACTGGCCGGATGCAGATACAAGTCAAGGGAAACCGGGGATTGCCAGGGGCCGCCAGAAGCTAGGAGAAAGGCACGGACAGTCTTTTCCTAGAGCCTGCAGAGGGAACATGGGTTGTTGGTACTGTGATTTCAAACTTCCAGCCTCCAGAACTGCGAGAGAATAAATGTTGTTGTCTTAAGTCACCCAGTTTATGGCCCCTCGTTAAGGTAGCCCTAGGGAACTAATCATGGGCATTAAACTCAAATGTACTAATGGGCTTGAATTCTTCTCGTGAAGACATCAGTAAGATTGTCCAGTACTATTTTACAATTGGAAACCAATAAACTGAAGCCATTTTTAAAAAGCTGGTGTAAGGTTTTTTTAATTTTTTTATTTTTGGCTGCGTCGGGTCTTCATTGCTGCACACAGGCTTTGTCTACTTGTGGTGAGCAGGGGCTACTCTTCATTGCAGTGCGCGGGCTTCTCATGCTTCTCATTGTGGCGGCTTCTCTTGTTGCGGAGCATGGGTTCTAGGCGCGAGGGCTTCAGTAGTTGTGGCACATGGGCTCAGTAGTTGTGGCTCGCGAACTCTAGAGCACAGGCTCAGTAGTTGTGGCGCTGGGCTTAGCTGCTCTGCGGCATGTGGGATCCTCCCAGACCAGGGCTTGAACCCGTGTCCCCTGCATTGGCAGGCGGATTCTCAACCACTGCGCCACCAGGGAAGTCCTGGTGTAAGGTTTTAAAAATGTTCCACAAATCCAATGGTATTCTTCCTAAGGCTGGCATATCATTGTTTAAGGTCAAGGTCAACCACCACAGTTGAGTAATGTGGATTTCTACCCACCATCCTACATTAATTGCTCTCGCAGAAGTCTTGCTGTGCTTGGTTTTTAAAGGGCTAACACTGCATACTCACCCACGGAGCTTACCTGCGCCATATCATCTAAACAGTTGAAAATGTACTTCCTTGCTTCTTTTGACTTAATCCCCGTCTCTGCTTCATGGTCATCTGGTGTCTGGTCAAGAGAGGCAAAAGCCCATTGGTAATATGAATTATTTCCTAGTCACTGTGACTCAAACCTGCCAGCTTCTGCTTCTCCCAGAGGGTCTTTTCCCACCCTTCGGAGAAGGAGACTAGGATTCTTCTTAAAGTGGCCTGCGTACGAATGCCTTCCTCTCTTTAGCCTCCACACTAACTCATCCCTCCTCCTTCCTTCCTTCCTTCCCATGAACACCTGTTGGGGGCCTGCTCTGAGTCAGGTCTGGAGGATCCCCAGACGAGCAAGATACGCCACAACCCTGATAGACCTACATTCTGCCCTAAGTTTAAGGAATAAGGTCAGGTTCCATATGTGGAAAAGCAGAAGCCCTTTTTCCACTTGCTTTAAAATGTTAATTTAATGTATCAAACTCGTATACGTAGAGCTCTCCCTATGTGCCAGGCGCTATTCTAAAGCACGTGAACTCACGTAACGCCCTTCACGACCATCTTAGGGAGGGCAGCTGCCAGCCCATTTTCCAGAGGCAGAAACAGGAACAGAAAGCTTGAGGGGCCTGCCAAGGTCCCAGGGCCAGTGATGGCAGCTGGCTCCGGAGTCTGTTCTGTGTGTCCCCTCCGCCTGGGCCCGGGGTGCACACACCCAGCTCCCGAACTGGCCTCAGTCTAGGAAGCTGCTGTTTCCAATTACTATGGATTTTGGCACTCATTCATGGATCACAGGTAATTAATCCTTCAGATCTCGCTCAAGGACAGCACACCTGGAGCTGTTACGATCCAGGCTTCGATCTGGGAACAGCTGGCCAAGTGGGCCTGAGGCTCTTAACTAAGACGTAGAAGTGAACCCTGCCCCTGCCCGGCCTCGGCCTCTCCCCACCGGGACTCTTTTTCACCGGACCTGACCTTGAGCTGCTCACACTCACAGGTGCCAAACGCCAGCCTCCCGTCAATAGCCTAGGATCCTTGTTTAGCTTCCAGATCTCTTTTCAAAGTCTTTCGCCACCACTGGCCACACATTATCTTTAAATGTATTAGAATATAGTGTGGTTTCTGTCAAAAAAAAACACCCACCCACACTCTTGTAAAAAAAGAAACACCTAAAATGAACACAAAACACACTTAAGACTTGTATTATTTTCTCCTTCCCAGGAAAAAAACATTAATTTTAATTACTAGGCACAGATCAAAGTGAAAGCAAAATACGTTTCTGTTAAAGTCAAAGCACCAGAGTTTACGGTGTGCAATGGTGCGCTCCACCACCTGCCGGCCAGGACCAGCAGACCCCTCCCCGGGGCCTTCGTATGCTGTGTGGCTTAGCCTGCTTCCCTGCCTGGAAGGCCCTCTTCATCCTTCAGGGCCCGGCTCGAATGCTCCTCCCCGACCCTCTGCCACAGCGGGATTAAAGGCTCCCTCCTCCGGCCTCCCACGCTCTGTTCCTGCCGGGAACAGAGCGCTGGTCACGGCGGGGAGGCAGGGCTTGCCACACAGGTTCAGGCTCCCTCTGGACTGGGAGCTCCTTGAGGGCAGGGGGTGGTTCATTTCTCTGTCTAGTAACCAACCAGACAGGTCATTAAGATTCACTGGATTAAATCTCAGGAGTTTAGAGATCAGAGTTTGAGCCGCAAAAGGCAGCAGGTCAAACAAAGTGGTGTTTTTTGGTACGCGGGCCTCTCACTGTTGTGGCCTCTCCCGTTGCGGAGCACAGGCTCCGGACGCGCAGGCTCAGCGGCCATGGCTCACGGGCCCAGGCGCTCCGCGGCACGTGGGATCTTCCCGGACCGGGGCACGAACCCGTGTCCCCTGCACCGGCAGGCAGACTCCCAACCACTGCGCCACCAGGGAAGCCCAAGTGGTGCTTTCTGAACATTCAGATTCATCCACACCATGTATCAACCACAGTCGCGCCTCCCCCGTGGCCGAATCACAATCAGGTCCAGGACCAACGCGCCGCTGTCAAAGGCTCCCCACCGATGGGACCTTCTTCCCTGCGTGCTGGGTGTTGGAGGGGACGCTCTTCCTACCTTCAGCCTCCACAGAGGATATGGCGAGTCTGTGTCACGGTTGAAAAACCTAGTTGTCTTTGTTCCTGCGCTTAATAAATATTCTGCTGGCAAACCCTGTGTTTGTGAAATATACCGAATCTGCAAGAAAAGATGAGAACGAGGTCAGGGCTTTTCCCGTCATCATACATGTGGTACACTGATGGCTCTAGTGTCTTGGAGAAAAACAACAATTTTATAGGGAGAGAGAGAAGTAATCAAAGGAAAAGGGGAAAGAAAGAGGAATAAAGAAAGAAAAGCGAGGCGAAAGGAAGCAAGGTTTGGGAGACAGTGTAACACCGCCTAGCCCCATCTGTACGTCAGGTTATAAATGAGGTGCCAATCCAGATGAAGAATGAGGGCTTGCTGTGCACACCTGTGCTCTCCGGACCCACCTGGTCGTACTCTGAAGCTCCTGGATACAGCGGCCAGCCCAGGAAGAGCTCTGCAATGACGCAGCCCAGGGACCACATATCAATTGCCTCACAAAATGGTAAACCAAGGATGATCTCAGGGGCCCTGGAAAGGAAGAATGGAAAAAAAATCATTAGCAATTTGGAAATGCAGGCAGGTATTTCTACATGAATTCTACATAAAATCCAGTCTTTCAAACCCAAGGTACCATTATTGACCCCCTGAAGGGCCTGTCATTCTCGAGCTGGACTGAAATGACCCCTCCACCCTTTGACTTGGCCCTGCCAATCAGCAGGGAGCCTGGCTGAATGACTGGCCGGGAAGAAGGGTAGGTCTGTGGCTCTAGAACAGACCCCCAGGGAACCATAGCTATTGACTTCATTACCATCACACTCCAGCCAGATGAGCCGAGTATCATTTCAGAGACACTTGGGGAATTATGTTTTGTAGCTGAAAACTCGGGAAACTAACCTTTAGAGTGCCCAGTTTTTACAAAGGAATTCTTAAGTACAGGTATTCTGTTTTCAGTAATATATATAAAACAAGTGGCCTCCACCCAGAATGGGATTACATCCAATATCTGTTTATGCCAACAATCCTTAGGAGTTTGTATCACTTTCCCAAGGAAACACTGTTTTTTTTCATTAGCTTCTAAAAGGTTCTCTACTATGACAATTATAGAACTCTGTTCGCGATACCCAGTTTGGGTATCGATCAGAATTCCATCATAAACCCTTTCCTAACTGTAGAAATTACGTTCCTTCATGTGATAAACCAGGTTACATGCTGGAACTTCTAAAGGAAATCACCTAAACTCAAAGAGAAAATTTCACATGCAGTTGGTAATCAAAACCAAAGACCACAGAGTACCTCTTCTTTTCTAGGAATTGGTCATGATTGCTAAGGGTACATTTTGGAGAAAACCACATTCAGAGTATGAGATACGAACCCAGTTTATGTTTTTTAAAAAAACGTGGCTCGAGGCACTCTGCTGATACATTAGCCCAACTTCTGTTTTCTCTCTCAACTGTCCCCTTGATTAAGCCATACAGGAAGATGCTACTCTCCACCCTTTCAGCAGCCTGGAGCGGAGTGCAGGGAGCGGGGAGACCTTTCTCTGCCTGCGTTATCTTCGCCCAGCTAGCACGAGAGGCGGGGGGTGGCAAGGGAGGGGGTGTCAGAGACACCTCCACTTGGAGCTTCTAGCTGAATTTTCCCTGCTTAAAAAGCATCTCCCCACCTGCTCCTTTAAATTTGCTCTCATTGCGAATCTTCTTTTTCTCTACATCATGGTACTGGAAAAAAAAAAAAAACAAAACAAGAACCAAAGTGTCTTGCTACCCAGTCTTCTGACTTTTCAGGTGTAAAAAGGAGTTTCTTCACTTCCTTGGAGCTGGAGAGTCAGCACTGCCGCCAGTGCTTCCAGAGCTCCACAGTCACGATCTGGGAGGCAAGAGTGCCTGTCCTGAAGCCCAAGGCTGGGTCTCCCCAGGCTCGGGAGAAGGGAGCTGCTGCGGAGGGCGGGGGGAGCGAGCTGCTGCTCGATGGGTCTGCCCTGTGCCCGTCCCCTCACTGCTGGGCATCTTCAGCTGCCAGGGTTTGCCTGGCACTTCGCCCCGTCTTTGGTCTTTTTCTCCTCCAAGCCTAGTAGCTGACACTCCGTGTGAATACGGGAGGCTGCTCTCGCCCTCTGGCACTGACGCCCTGGGGACGCTGGGGGTGGTTTTATGACACATCACTGCCGGACTGTCCTGTGTCATGGGGCCTCCGATCCCAAAACTGGCCTAGGTCACTGTGTCCAGCGCTGCCGCCCCACACCAGGGCTTCCGGAGCCCCCCGATCATTGTGTGTAACCGACCAAATTATTGCAGGTTTCCTCTGGTAATGCAATCTCTTCAGAGGTGGTTTTGGTTTATTTTAAAAAACACATCTTTTAGGAAAGAAGGGAATATTTGAAAAGAACATTACAGAGAGAACAACGTGCTTTTCCTACATGTGTGTCAGAACCTGCTTTGCTTTCTGCCCCCTCTGTCTAGAGTCAGATGTGTCCACCTGCCTCCTCTCCCTGGGAGAGGCATTCTGGTCTGGTCCTGAGAAGCCCCTCCTGTGGCAGCCGCTGCTGCCTCAGGATCAAGCATCGCGGCACCTCTGGCCCCTCTTCCTGTGACCTGTCCCCTTGCCCTTTGCAGCCTGGACACTCCAGTCTCCAGGCTGGGTCTTACGAACAGGCGGCTGCTGTTCCATGGGGAGTCTCTGGATGTGACCATGGGGCTGCCCTTCTGATCAGGTTAATCAACTGGTCCTCATGTCCCTAAGCAGGTCACTGGGAACCTCTGGAAACCCACCTCCCAGATTCTGTTCCCTGATGTTCTGCCTAGCAGAATCCAACAAGACTGTCACGCAAAGGGCGCTCCAGCAATGTTCTTTGGAGAGAAACACTAGACGTGGACTCTGTCGGCTGACGTTACACGGACAGGGCCTGTGAAAATTGTTCAGTCCATTCTCCATCGGAAAAGGAAACGGCGGCGATTCGTGGTACCGTGACGTCTACAGCAGAGGATTTCTCTTGCCGTGACCATAGTGAACAAATGCTTGAGCGTCAGGCAGGGCGGCCGGGAGACAAAAGAAACAGAGGGCGCAGCCCTGTCCATTGGGCCCCAACGCTGGGAAGGCAGCACTAAAGCACATGTCAAGTGAGGTTGAGCACAAAACGTACACAACACACACACACATACACACACACACACAGATATGAAAACAGAGCTAATCCAAACACACAAACTCGCTCCAGCATCTCCCGTTTTAAAAAATCAAGCAGGGCTTCCCTGGTGGCGCAGTGGTTGAGAGTCCGCCTGCCGATGCAAGGGACACGGCTTCGTGCCCCGGTCCGGGAGGATCCCACATGCCGCGGAGCGGCTGGGCCCGTGGGCCATGGCCGCCGAGCCTGCGCGTCCGGAGCCTGTGCTCCGCAACGGGAGAGGCCACGACAGTGAGAGGCCCGCGTACCACAAAAAAAAAAAAAAAAAAAAAAAAAAATCAAGCAGAACGCAAGGACAAAACACGCCAAACCCAAAACCAAACCTCTCCTAATCCCTTCAGCTCCCACAGCTGTTGCCTTAATTCTCTGTTCTCCTTCGAAAGCTGAATCTCTAAAGAGTCATCTCCGGCAGCTTCCACTGCTTTGCCTCACGCATCTTCCCTCCCTCCTCTAACTGAACTTTCCCCTCCGCTCCACTCAATTGCAGAGCTCGCCGAGACCAGCAGGGACCACGTCACGTCCCCTGGTCAGCTTGTAAGCTCTGGAACCCGGGAGCCGCATTTCTTCCACGCAGTTGACCGTTCTGTCTTGTTTTGAAACACGCAGTCTTGGTTTTCACAACACCACGCACTGCCGCATTTGTCCTGCCCCTCTGCTCATGGCTTGTCTTCCTTTATCCAACTGCTACCTGATGGCAAAGCCCTAGGACCCCTTCTCTTCTCTCTTTTCATTCTTTTTCTAGGTAATTCTTATGGGTTGAATTGTGTCCCCAAAAGACATGTTGAAGTCCTAACCCCTTGCTACCTCAAAATGTGCCCTTCTTTGGGAACGCGGTCGTTACAGATTAGTTAAGATGATGTCATCCCGGGGTAGGGTGGATCCTTAATCCCATGTGACTGGTGTCCTTAGAAGAAGAGGGAAGTTTGGACACAAACGCAGATGGAAGATGGCCACGTGAAGATGCAGGCAGAGGTTGGAGTGATGATGCTGCAAGCCAAGGAGTGCCAGGAGCCAGCAGAAACTAGAGAAGGCAGGAAGGGTCCTCCCCTAGAGGCTTCAGGGGAAGCACAGCCTTGCTGCCACCTTGATTTTGGACTCCTAGCTTCCAGAACTGTGAGAGAATAAATATCTGGTATCCTGAGTCATGCATTATGTGGTACTTGTTTCTGCAGCGCTAGGAAACTGAGATAGTCATTGTATCCATCCTTACAGGTTTAAATCCCATTTTGTGTATTTCCAAATGTCTATCTCCATCTTGGACTTTTCTCAGCTCCAGCTTTATGTTTCTTTTCTTTTTTTTGCAATACGCGGGCCTCTCACTGTCGTGGCCTCTCCCGTTGCGGAGCGCAGGCTCCGGACGCGCAGGCTCAGCGGCCATGGCTCACGGGCCCAGCCGCTCCGCGGCATGTGGGATCTTCCCAGACCGGGGCACGAACCCGCGTCCCCTGCATCGGCAGGCGGACTCTCAACCACTGCGCCACTGGTGAAGCCCCAGCTTTATGTTTCTGATGGCCTGGCATCTCCACCGGAATATCTCACAATCATCTGAAACTTACTACGTTTGAAAGGGAACTCTTCTCTTCTGCACTCCGCCCACCACCACCACCACCCCCCCCCCGCCCCGCAAATAATTCCTCCCTCTGTCCTTGTTTCACTAAATGGAATTACCACCCCACCCCGCTGTTACTCATGTTGGAAACCTGGAATTGACCTTTGATTCCTCTCTCTCCCTCTCCATCCTCACCACCCAATCCATCAATATGGCAGCTCCAAAGTACCTCTCAAATTGGCCCCTGATTCTCCATTTCCACTGCCACTGCTCTGGCCCTGGCCACCCATCTCACCTGGAGCTTCCTATCTGGTCTTTCCACTTCGTCACCCCTTCCTCCAGTCCAGTCTCTACTGGCTGAACAGGTTACACGTCCCTCGGCCTGAAGCCCTTCAGAGGCTCCCTGCCACACTTAGAATGAGGTCTCCATGCCCTCCAGGCCCATGGAGACCTCCTGGGCCGGGCCCTGCCCAGCTCGGCACTGCCCAAGTTCAATAAGCTCCAGACTAACGAGCTTCGCCTCTCAGTTTCTGGACCCAGAGCCTTCACGCAGTGTCGTCGCTTCTGCCTCAGATGCTCTCTCTGCCGGCTCTCAGGTGGTGGCTTCCTTCTCATCCGTCAAACCTCAGCCTAACCGTGACCGCCACAGACAGGCGTCCCTCGGCACCAGTGAGTCTCCGTCTACAGCGCCATAAATGTCACTTTACAGCACCTGCCCAATAACCTGCTTACTGTCTGTCTCCCCTGCTCAGCCCACAAGGGCAGCACAGTGCCTGGTGTTCAGTAGCCACTCAATCAGTAAGGGTTTGTTGACTGAATAAGCCTTTATTAAATATAAGGAAGTGCTAAATTACGTGATTCAGATGGAAAGTTCTAAGGCAGCACAAAACAAAGGAGGATGGAAGGCGCAAACCTTCACAGAGGATGGAAGCCTGGGCACGAGGCTTTCGCCCGGGAAAGAGCGGGCCTCTGTGCGGGCGGGACCTGCAGGAGTGGAGGCCCAGAGACAGGCGTGGGCATGCGGCCCCGCTCAGCTGAGCACGGCACCCACAGCGGGGCTGGCGCCGAGGGACGGAGGACCTGTAGGTGGCTCACGAACGAGTTACAGCAAAAAAGCCGGCGAAGGTAGTGGGGGGGCCGGAGGTGGCACCAGGAGAATACAGGGTCAGGACCACAGGGCTGCAGAGGCCCATCCCTTCTCACCTTCCTCTTGAAGCCATAACCCTCTCAGCTCCACCGCTGCGGGCTTGCTGGTGCCCCATGCAATCCAGGCCTCCCTTGTAACTCCCTACTGGTCTCCTGCCTTGGATTTCAACCTCTTCCAATTTACCCCGAAACTCCCCCTCATTCAAAGGCTGTGTCCTTTTCCCTGCATGCATGACACATTGGTCATATATCTGATATAGCCTGTCCCCTCCCCGCCTCCTTCCTCACTCAAACACACCCTGTTTTCTGTGCTGGTGGACCACGTGATGAACATATCGACACGAACCACCAGATCCGTCCAATAAATATTAACTGACCACCTACTATTGTAGATATATGTCCGTGTGTCTGCCCTCTACTAAACCTTCCCAAGGGCAGAGTCTGTGTCTCGTGTGGTTTTTTTTTTTTTTTTTTTTTTTTGGTGCTACGCGGGCCTCTCACTGCTGTGGCCTCTCCCGTTGCGGAGCACAGGCTCCGGACGCGCAGGCTCAGCGGCCATGGCTCACGGGCCCAGCCGCTCCGCGGCGCGCGGGATCCTCCCGGACCGGGGCACGAACCCGCGTCCCCTGCGTCGGCAGGCGGACTCGCAACCCCTGCGCCACCAGGGAAGCCCTGTCTCGTGTGTTTCGATCCTCAGTCTGGCACACAGCAGATGCTCCATAATAATCTGCTCAGAACCCAGGCCATCAGCCCTCGGGTAAGGAAGGCACTTCTCCGGCCCCTCCGTAATCCGTGGGGGAATGAAGACCCTTCTGCTGTGGCCTGGCAGATGCCTGGCCCCTGTTCTGTTGGTCCATAAGGCTCTGAGCTCCTGGATGTTCACAGTCAAGTCTAAAATCTGTTTCTTTTTGTTTAGCACACGTGAAGCACGTTCGATGGTTGCGAAGGTGCGCTTATCCTTCAGTGAAGAAGAAACCATTCTTACCAAGGGTTATTCCACGCCAGAATTTAGCGTCAATCATTCACTCACTTAGCGGAACAATTCAACTGCCGTTTTCCTGAGCACCTACTATATGCCGGGCACCGTGCTGGGAGCTGAAGATCGGAAGCCAGACCCTGTGTCTCCTCTAGGAGTTCACCATCTAGTCAGAGGCCACAGCGGGCCTACGGCTAACACAAAACGCGCGCCCGGCACACGAAAGAGGGGGTACTGCGGGGAGGAGAGGCAAAGCCCAGGGCGCTTCTCGGGAGAAGTGGACAGGTGGGGTGGCCTCCAGGTACAGGGCAGGGTGAGTGCACGTCCCTCCCTGGCTTCTCGGCCATGTCGCTGCTGTACCTCCAGCGCCTAGCACAGCGCCTGGGGCGCGTCGGTGCTCACTATACATCTGTAGAAGGGGTGCGTCTTTCTGTCTCAACCCCACACCCTCAGCAGGTGCCAATTTTCCCTGAAGCTGGCGCCTTCTCCTTGGCAACACCTCCTATGACAAAACACAGACTACTTGGCCTTTCCGCTTCAAAGTTTACATGCTTAAAAAAAAAATCACATTCCAGCTTCTTGCACGGGGGCCATTTCTGCTCTCCGTTCGGCTCCGCAGCAGGTAGGATGGCTGGCTTGGGAAACGGCCTTTCCCTCTGGGCTCAGAATCGCCCAGGTCCTGTCAGTGACTCATCCTTCACTCACCAGCCCGTGGAATCATCTTACAGAGGCTCTTCGGTGCTATTTTGGAACATCAAAAATACTTTAAACATACATGAAGTGTCAGACAAAATTTGCACCTAAGAAAGAGAGAGACTGTTCCTTTCCAACATTCCCATAGTAAGACGTGGAAAATTCTACTTTTCTACAGAAAGAGAATGGACAACTGTCATTTGCGACACACCAATGGTTAAACTTCGATATTTCACTCTATTGGCTCTCCTGACAGTGTACATGGCTGATAAGGCATTCCCAGATGTCCAGATCCTGTGACCCTATAGGGGAATGACCCCCAACAGAGGTGTGGACACCACCCGAGTTGAGAGGAAACACGCAAGATCCCATGTTCACAGGTAGAATAATCCAGTGCCATTAGGCGTGGCTGTATACCGATCTCCTGACGTTGGTAGGAGGATGAAACGAAACAGCATCACAGGAAGCACCTAGCACAGGGCCTGGCATGGAGCAGGCAATCAACAGATAGCACATCACTTGTCTATAACGTGTCTAAGTCCACGAGACAGCAGTTAAATAAAGAGCATCCCTTTCCCTCATTTTTAAGGTCCATTTCCTCCTTATAAGTTGAGACATTAGGAAAACTGTTTAAGTATATTGAAGCATACGCATTAAACATTTTTGCTTCATTTATTTATATGAAAAAGGTACAAAGATTAATATGACCAACAACTAAGTCACTACCATTTAGCTTTAGAAAGAAAACTGCCCATCCGCAGCCCACCCCCTTCCTCCTACCGGGAAGCACAGCTCTAAGTCTGCATTGCCTTTCACGGTACAGTCTCTTCCTCACCCAACCTCCCCCCGGCCAAGTCCATGTCTCCATCAACCACACAGCACACTAATAAAACAAGTGCAAGGTTCACGGCCACTCCCAACTTGGGCAATAAATCTGCAACACTAATCAGAGAGCACAGGAAGAACTGTGCATTTCTGGAAAAATGTTACTCAATTTCTCCAAGTTTTTATTTCACCATCTATAAAATGTGATTATTAATCTTGCCTTTTTTTTTTTTCTTGCCTCTACAGCAGCTTGTGAAGATAAATTATGGTCGGTAGAATTATAAGGCAGTTTGAACTCCTTGGAAGCAAGACACTTTGTTAGCCCATGGTATTTTATACTCACTGATATTATAAGGTGTACTTGAACTGAACTGCAGTGAAAAAAGCCTGTTCCCACAAATATACGTAGATTGAAAGTAACCTCGGTATGGCTAGGGCAGAAGCAATCAAAATGTAAAACTGTATTTCAGATGGGTTGTTAAATCTTATGTTTCCACCACAAAAATAAGGAGACTTGGAAATGCTGACATGCTCTCAGAGCCAGTATTTGAGCTGGTGACCTGGAGTAGAAGGCAAAGGATTACATCAGAGCAACACAGGACCCGAGAAATGGCAGAAATCTGAGGGCTACGAGGAGGCTATTTTAGAGAAATTGGACCCCAGAGCCCAAAGGATCTGCATGGAAGACAGCATGGGTTCATACCATGTCTGGGGGATCCAGAAAGGTCCAAGTGGAGATCAACATAACAACAGAGGCCTGGCTAATCTAAGGTCAACCTGGGACTTGATTTTGAAAAAGACACAGCTTCCTTGGTGAACAGGAGATGTGAAAGAAACAGCTCTGTCTTTGGGGTGCTAGAAAGATGAGGTGAAAGACAAAGGGACTCAGAGATGGAGCTCCAGGGACAAAACACAGGGTGTGGTTGACCAGGAGCCCCCTTGTTGTGTGAGCCTGCACTGAGCCAAGGTAATACGGAGACTGTCCTTATTACCAACGGCCTAGCCAAACGCTGTGCACCCTAAGAGCTCCAGACACACCCCACAGAAGAGTATTTCAGCCCTGTAATAAGCTGAGGATGGCATGTCATCTGACCGTACCATGGCTCTGACTCTAGAAGGAAAGCCAGGAAAGACACCCTGCTTGTGCCTGTGGTGGTCCCAGCGTGATGTTACATAGGCAACAAAATTGTTGCAGAGAGGTTCTAGAAGTTCTACCTTGGGGCCACTGTTGATATCCATAAAACTGTGTGTGAGCTGATGAGGATCCAACACCCTCACTGGTGATTCTGCTGTAATTGAATATCTCCAGCTCTCACCAACAGAAATGCTCAAGACATCAGAACGAACCACCACATCCATATGGAAAGTTGACTTTATATATATATATATATATATATATATATATATATATATATATATATATATATATATAAAATCAACTTCGGTTGACTGTGGGTTTGGCTGTGGTGTTGATGTCATTCTCACGCCACACTGGGACAGCCTCCCAAAGGAAGCGAGCTTCCTTGATTCAACTGACCATTTTCAGTACAATGTTACAATCAGAGTGGAAGTTTTTTGGATTTGGATTGGCAATGAACATCCTGGCTCGGAAGAAGACTTTCCTGGTGTGCCCTAAAGAAACGTATGTATCTCTCCACTCCCGTCGCCCACCCCTGTGCCGACCCTTGGTTCCCAGCGCTGCTTCAGCGTTGCAAAGTGCAAGGCCAAAATCTAACCTTCTTGATTATATACCAGAAAAAAAGGTTGGATCTAGAACTCAAGTGACTAAAATCTCCAAAGGCTTCTAAATGATGCTGGTGTGAACTGGAAACCAGTTCCCAGGAATCTGGAGGATAATATGATGTCAGCCTCTAATTCCTTGTAAACCTCAGTAAGAAATGTTCACAGGAAAAACGACTTGGACTCCACAATGGGTCATTTCAAAGACATGCACACTGCCCTGGCCTTCCTTATCCTCTTGACACGTATCACTGTACTGTGTCTACTCGGCCCATCCCAAGCCCTGTATCTCCCAGTCTGGTCTCTGGGGCTTTTACCATGAAGCCAAGGATTGCTGGAGAAAGCTGGATCTTGCTTTCCAACACCCCAAAGGACTATAATGTTATCAGAGTTTTTTTTTTTTTTTTTTTTGGCGGTACACAGGCCTCTCACTGTCGTGGCTTCTCCCTTTGCGGAGCACAGGCTCCGGACGTGCAGGCTCAGCGGCCATGGCTCACGGGCCCAGCTGCTCTGCGGCATGTGGGATCTTCCCAGACCGGGGCACAAACCTGCGTCCCCTGCATCGGCAGGCGGACTCTCAACCACTGCGCCACCAGGGAAGCCCTGTTATCAGGTTTTATACTCATACTTTCGGCCAAAGAACATGCTCAGTAAATGTCTGTGGAAGCACCTGTCAGCCAGGGAAATGGAATCTCAGGTTTCAGCACTATCTACACATAATGATTCATGTTACACACGTCCTGCTCCAGGTTCTTATAAAGTTAAAAAAAAAAACTTTGATTGTGAAAGATAACACACATACCAAAAGTGCACAGAGCAAAGACATATAGCTCCATGACTTATCAGAAGGCAACGCCCGGTGTCACTCCCAGCCGGGTAGAGAGACGCGGTTGGCATCACAAAACCCCTCCCGTACACTGTCCCCTGTCCGCACGCAGTGGTGACGTACATCGAGGTGCAGACCGCACGCCTCCACCGGGCTCTGCCTTCTCCCGGCTTTGCAGTAACGGGCTCAGCACAAAGGCCCGGGGCGGCCGGCTGAGGGAGAGGAAGGAGACAAAACCTCAGACGTTCCTGTTAGTTCCTTTGGTTGACTGTTTCTTCTGCTTTGCTGCTAGTCTGCTGACTGAAGCTGAGGGTTAAAACCGTGCGTTTAGGGCTTCCCTGGGAAGCATGCTGATACCGGGAAGGCCTAACCCATGTTGTCACACTGTCACCCTTGTCTTCCCGAGGCCGCTCCTCTTTTCTCTGCGCTAGGAGGGAATCTGGAATTTCAATTCCCGTGGACCAGGTGTAGATATAGCCACTTTATTCAGAGTGGTGACGTTTCACCCCCAGCGGAGTGAAAGTGGGCCATCAGGCCGGGAGGGAAGGCAGGCGGGCCTCCTTCACACCTTTGAGTTAGTGAATTCAAAGCTCACTAAGAAGGTACTGTTACTTACCTATGTGCAAAGTATCCATTTAAATGTAAAACTTTCCATTGGTTAACATTTAGCTTCGACTGGCTCTGTAGTGAGTACTCAGAAACGTTTGTCGGGGGAAGGGTTGAACCAGCACAAGGCTGGAGAATCAGGGTGCTGTCCTCCCGGGGGTCCCTGGGCCTGCCCTGCATAGAGGCCCCTGAGCGCCCAGCTCTCAGCAAGTGAACGGTACCGAAGACAAGGCTCATCCTCAGGTTATTTCCTTTCCTACAGCACCAGCTGGTCCTGTGGCTCGTGGGGCTAAATCATGAGGCGTCTTTATGGCTGATGGATAGGGGTAAGGAAGACAAGGCCTGAAGACAGAAACCTGTTCCTTCTCTGAAAGGGAGATGCATTTGGCGTCACTGACTGGAGAACTACCAATGGAGAGAGCGGGCGCCGAAACCTGAGACAGGAAAAGGAATCCACTGAGTGAAGATGCTGAACACACGCTGGGGGTGAATTTCCCCTGCAGCCGCAGGGATATTCCCATTTCCTAAGAGGAGGCTTCCCTCCCGATACTGCGCTGTTCGTATAGAATTACAGAGAAAGAAGGGCCAAAGCCAGCTAATATGCTACCTAAGCAAGTTTTCGGCTAAAGTCAGGGGCCATCCTGGCCGACTGAGTAGGTTCTGGCCCACAAGGTGCAGGACGCGTCCCGTCTCCAAGCGGACAGGCATGAGCAGGGGAAGGCGAGGCTGGCTTTGCTCCCTTGGGGACGTGCACACCGTTCTGGCTTTGCCAGGAGACCAGGCGGGCAGAAGAGGACTGAGGACACATCCTTCACCCAAGTCTACAGCAGGACACGCTGCAGAGTGGACTTAACCACGGTCTGTTAGGACCCGCCACGGTCAGTTCAAGGAGGCCGCACCCATGGCGGCCGGTTGTCGGTTCCGGCAGGAGTTAGGACGGGTGAGTTTCGCCAAACAAAGTGGGCATACATCCCAGGTCTCCAACCAAGGGCAGCTGATTTAGGGAAAACCTTCCAATATTCACCTCTTCCTAAAGGAACTGGAAAACAAAACAAAACGAAACTCAAGCTTGCTTTCTTGTGCTTGCTTGTGTCACGGAGGAAAAACGAAGCTGGCTCTTTGCAGCTGATATCAGGGGCTGCCGGAGAGCAGCGGACACACCCTCTGAGAGGCCCCTGGACCTTCAGCTCCTGCGGGACAGAGGGACAGAGCCCACGGGGGACAGCCCGGGACCTCACGGCGACAGATCCACAGCACACTGCAGACGAGAGCCCGGAAGACGTTTCTGTCGGTGGAAGGGGAGGCGGCTGTCCTCGCAGACGAGGATACCACTGCTCATCTGCCCAGAAACTGTTTTTCTCATCATAACAAGGAGGCTTCTTTGTAATCCAAGGGATGAGACTCTTGGATCTTGCCTCTGGAATGGAGCAGCCTTCAGCAAAAGAGATGAAAATGTTCACTTTGTTCTCTCGAGCACCGAACCCCACTCCAGCCGAGTGAGCTAACCCGCGTGTGGAATCAGGGCGCTGCACACCAATCAGCTGGGGCTCAAGAGGGGGCGTAAAAGGAAGGGAAGGAAGGACTCGAGAGGGAGGGAGGAACTGACCTGCTGGGAGCACGAGAGGAAACAGGGCAGACCGCCCTGGACGCCCTCAGGCATCCCCCGCCTCCTCCACTGCCACCCCCAGTCTGCCTCCTTGGAAAGCACTCCTCTGGACTGCAAGGTTTCCAACTCGAATCCTGCTTCCTCCAGAGCTCTGCCCTGAGGCTCTCTCCTATTCTGTGTCCCACGTCTGTCTCCTGACGATTCCGGCTTTCACTCATCCCTGCTCTGATAATTATTTCTTAAAACGAGAAAACTCTTTTGGCGGCTTCTCAGCTGGACTGGAGGCATCTTGAGGCAGTGGATGGTTCATCATCCATCCATACACCTGGCACAGGTGCTGTGGGGTGAGCTCTCCACAGATATGGACAGTCACGCTTCACACTCACAGGCCGGGAGAAGCGCCGGGCTCACTCTTTTTCCTACCACACGCCCCACGCGAGATGCAGTAAACGCTCAACATACAGATGCGCGCTGCACGGAAGTGAGGGTCTGAGAAAGGAGTAAACACGGGGACCTCCTGCTATTTGTTGTTTATGTATTTATGGATGTACGTGTTTATGTTTAAGGAAAGAGAAGGGGTAGGGAACAAGCAAGCTCTTTCTGGTACTTCTCTGACAGTGGGGATTTCCATGGAGAAATCCGAAGAGAAACCTATAAAGCTTTATTTATTTTTAGTGGGAGAAGCTTGACACGGGAAGTTTGTATCCTTAAAAGATACGTCAGCAGAGGAATGGTGGCAGAAAAGGAGAAACTATTTATCTGGAATTGAGGAAAGGAATAGCAAATGGAGATGGGAAGAGAAGAGGCAGCCAGGGAGATTTTAAAAAATACAACTAAAAAAACCACAAGCAATTAAATGGATGTTTGAAAGAACGGCAGTCATCGTTGGTATGAAGAGCTCAGTTTTTTGGGGTTTTTTTTTTGGCCAAAGAATAAAAATTTTGAAAAATCATTTAAAGTAACCGAGCGGCTGCTTGTCACACTCGCCTCTGTAGAGTGTCAGCTGTGTAAGTAGGTTTTTGTACGTACACATTTAGGCTTGTCCTGGATTCCCCCATGAGATCAAAAGTTCCTTGAGAAGAGAGAGCCTATATTTGCCTCCTACGGAAGTGCTGAGCTGCCGTGCAGCCCGGTGGTGCTCTGCACACAGCAGGTGTTCAATCAGTATTAACCAACTAAATGGAACTAACCAAATTCCGTCCCCTCCGGTTTGAAAGCCTCTGACACAGAACTGTCTAGTTCCTTTTCATTCAGCCTCAAAAAGGGTCTGTTTTTCAAGAAACAAAACACCACAAAATACCCCAAAGATTCAACTCTAGATTCAACTTAGAGGCTAAGTGGAACAATTCTGCCTGACTCTTTAACGATGCTTACTTGCGTGCAAATCAGACAGATGTCTTCCTTCCTCTCTCTTCTGGGGTCCCCTGACTTTACAGAGGCTGATAGGCTTCAGATGATCATAGAGCCCAAAGTTACGGGCCATTGCCGGGGACTCACAGTTCAGACCAGGAAATCAATACCAGTGGAGGAAGTGTGGAGTGTACAACACCGAGTATTTCGGGTTGCAGAGAGGAAAGGTTGATGAAAGAAATAATGGCACACATTCTCCAGCCTAGTTATGTTTTTTTTTTCCTCTGCGATTGCCTCAGTAGTTTAGATGAGTCTCATTCCTGCATATGCACCTTAACATCTGGTGAAAATGAGTCTATTCTGCAAGCTGGGGCTTCAGGTCCATCATCGGTTCCGTCATCCCTCCTACTGAGAGGCCACGTCCCACACATTTCTCACCGGCCCATCTGCATCATCCCCGAGGGCCACTCGCAGGCTTGTCTTGCTTGGCTGGGGGAGCCAGCTTTGGGAGGGAAAGGCAGGGGGCAGAGGTGGGGAAAGGATGCTGCAGGGGTATTTTTTCCCTGTACACAGTGTTCAGTATGGACAAACACATGTGTAGCCTCTGTATTTATCATTAACACCGGGATGAAGTAGTGACTAGATTTTACTATGGGAAGCTGCAAAGCACGGGGCGGGGCGGGGACGGAGTAGGGGGGACCCGAGGCGGGGGGGGGGGGGCGGGGGGGCGGGTCAGGAAAGCAAAATCCCAAATGGAAGAACGCAAACGCTAAAAGCTGGCATCTGAAGGTATTATTCAAAAACAATATGGGAAAAGGCAGAACTGCATTTCCTCTGTTCTTCTAAGGGGAAGTTCAGAAAAAGGTCAGAAAGAGAACAATGCAGGCCATCTATCACAGCAGCCTCTAACCTAGAAAGGTTACTTACCCGCCTGCAGCCTCATTTCTCAATTCTGTAACTACCACCCCGCTTTCCACAGATGGCACGCCATCACGGCCTTATGAATTATGCATGTCATTTCCATTTAGCAGCACCCTTCTTGGTGACCACTGCTAAGGCAGAGTGGATGGGACGGGGCGGAGCGGAGTAGGCCCCTCCTCCAGGTGCGCAGGCAAACGCTGCCCCCTCCGCGCCCCTGAGCCCCGCGCGTAGTGCGCACGCGTGGACTCGCCTTGTGCTCCCCTTCAGTTCCTAGCGTAAGGTTTTGTTTATTGAACAAATAAGCACTAGCTACCAGCGGGGATTTTCCTAGGGGAAATCACAGTGGGGCACTTTTCCTTCCCCTGAACATTTGTATTCAGGAGAAATATGGTTAAAATGAGTATTTAGGGTGGTCAGGAGGCAAAGGCAAGGTGCAGCATGTGTGTGTGTCTATGTTTGGAAGTAGCAGCAGCTCCCACAGAGGAAAGGTGCAGAGAGACAGAGACTCTGCGTGCGTGTGTGTGTGTGTGTGTGTGTGTGTGTGTGTGTGTGTGTGTGTGTGTGTGTGTGTGTGTGTGTATGTTTGGAAGCAGTAGCGGCTCCCACTTGGTCCTGTGGTTGGAGTCGGGGTGGGGAGTTGCACAGGGGGTACCTGAAATAGATCCTGTGGCAGGAACTGAGGTCACCCCTCTCTCTGTCTGACCCTCTGATAACTGGCACCCCTCTCCTACCAATTCAGAGGGCCCCAGGGAATCTCAGGGGGCTATTTGTCTTCACAAATGCTATTAATATATCAAAGAGGGTACTATTCTTTGTTCAGGACACTACTTCTTGGGGATTTTCCTTTCAAATCTTAAAAACACCGTTAGGCTCAGTAGAGAAGTGTCACCTCCGGCAACCGAGAGAACGCGAGAACAAGGAAAGCCCACGAAGCAGACAGAGGGAGGCAATAATTGAAAGGGCTCCCTTGAAAAGCAAATGGTACACTTGAGTCTATCACTCTGAGAGGTGATACAGGTAGAACTTTTAAATCTACTTTTAAAAAGTGATTTTTGACACATTCAGGGATGACAGTTTTAAGATGGGCTATGAAAATAGGATATTTAATTTCTGAGGTTGATCTCAAGAACACAGTAGTAAATGAGATGAATATTAGGGACAAATCACTAGGACATAAATATTATTCCCTTAGGTTTTTCTGGGAGATCAAACACTACTCTCAGTGTCTGATCATTTGTTTAAAAAGGATTTAGTGACTATTGTGAGCATGGCTGTGACAGACAGCTTCCAAGATGGCCCCTAGTGATCCTTACCTCCTGGTATTCAACAGTGAATCCCCTCCCACATGAACAGGGCAGATGTGTGTAGCCCACAGAATACTGCAGAAATGATAACGTGACTTCTGAGACTAGGTTATAAAAGATGTCGTAGCTGCCACCTTGCTCTCTCTTGGGTCACTCACTCCGGGAGAAGCCAGCGGCCACGTTGTGAGGACGCTCAAGCAGTCTTACGGAGAGACCCACACAGCAAGGAACTGAGGCTTCCTGCCGACCACCAGCACCAGCTTGCCAGCCATGACAAAGAGCCACCGTGGAAGATCCTCCAGCCCAGGCAAGTCCTCAGACGACTGCAGCCCCAGCTGAGAACTGGACTGCAACCTTCCGAGAGAACGTGAGCAGAACTGTCCAGCCAAGTTGCTCCCAAATTCCAGGCCTACAGACACTGTGAAATAATACATGTTTATTGTTGTTTTAAGCCAATGAATTGTGAGGTCATGTGTTATGCAGCGGTAAATAACTAACACCCACGTGTGACCACACCTCTAAGAGAGGAGGGATCACGCAAAAGCAGCTTGAGACTTGTTCATCTGACAAGCCTCAGCTGAGCATCCGCCTGGTGCCCAATGCTGTACCTGACGCTCCACCTGGTCCCTTCTCTGCAGGGACAGACACTCTGGATGTCAATCAACGATCACCCTCTTTTTTTTTTTTTTTTGCAGTATGCGGGCCTCTCACTGTTGTGGCCTCTCCCGTTGCAGAGCACAGGCTCCAGACGCTCAGGCTCAGCAGCCATGGCTCACAGGCCCAGCCGCTCCGCGGCACGTGGGATCTTCCCGGACCGGGGCACGAACCCGTGTCCCCTGCATTGGCAGGCGGACTCTCAACCACTGCGCCACCAGGGAAGCCCCAATCACCCTCTTAAAAAGGTAGGTGGCACGACGAAAGCGATGCCCAAGAAGGACTTTCAAGTGCCCAAAGGCAGGAAGGCCTGAGGGATAGAGCAAAGGTTGCAAACTGCTATCCCCATAGGAAGCATCTGACACAGACACGTAAACTGTTTGGCCTGTAAAGAGTTAAAAACTTTTTTTGGAATTAGTTATTAACATTTAGAAATCGAGTGAAATCTCCTAAAAATCTGGATTTCCAGCTTCTCTTGAAAATCCAAAGCTCTCTTGAAAATCCAAAGCTTTGCCAACTCAGGGTTACATGTCTGTGCTTGGCAGCCATCAGCCTGGGCCAAGTAGCGCTGCCCCCTTAAATGGCGCCCAGGTGTGCCCCCTGCTGCGCCCTCCCTGCTCGCTGACTTTCGCTGACTTTCCCCGCCTGGCCCTACAGGCATGTGGGTTTGCAGCCCTTAAGAAAGAGGCGAGAGGCAAGACAAATGGGGTAGCTAAGCAAGATGATTGTTTTTAGCTATATCCTGGGGACTTTTGAGTGGTAGAAAACTAGTTTTCTTTGATTAAACAAAGAAGGTTTAGTCAACAGCTACCCCAGAAGCAAGGGACACTTTAGAACTTAGAAGGAATATAAAACAATTATTACACTTTACACTGAACAGCATGAACTTTAAAAGGATCCCACGTGAAGTGTATACAGTGTGTGTGTATGAAAGTCTCCATTATATAAGACCTCAGCTGAGAGGAAGTGTGATGCTGGAGTCTCACTCTGCTGACCTGGCTTTCTACTATAACAATAATTTACAATAACAGAAGAAAGGAAGGCTCTGGCGCCATAACTCAGTGACTATCTGCCGGATTCTTCCCTCCTACAAGATACAATAATATACCCTTTGTTGGCCCTCGCCCAACTCTCCATTTGAAATAGGATTATAATCAGTTTTCAGAGTGGCTTACTCAGGAATTAACTAGCCAACCCCTGGATAACTGATTCTTGAACAATTCTATACAGTCCTTCGCTAATTTACCGGAAGAGGAATGCAATGTTAACAACATTGTGCTCTTAAGAATGTCCTTCTTAAACACTCAAGTGCTGGGTGGGAGGACAGGGGCCCTTGGACTGGCTTAGAAAGCTGCTCAGGGTGGTTTTATATAAGAGCAAGAGAAAGACACTCTGCCTGCTTCCCCACCCCTACCCCGCCCCACGCTCAGAGAACATTACTGAGTGATTACGTCGTAAACGCAATCATCAGTATTTACTGAGCTCCTAGTGTGTTCCAGACCCTGCTACAGGGTGATACAAAGTCATGGATTCTGTTCTCAAGAAGCTTCGCATCTGGTGGACATGTAGAGAAGGATGAATACAGACAGAAGGGATATATGTCAGATGGCCACCAAGTTTACAGAGAGCAATCACTGTCTTTCACTCAACAAAACTTACTGAGCATCTGCTCTGTCCTGGGCGCTTAGTATTTGGCAATAAACAAAAAAGGTGGTCTCGCCCTCACGGGGTTTACACTCTAGTGGACTTCAGTGACTCACTCCAGGCTGGGAAGGACACAGGAAGGTAGGATTTAACTATGACTGCTAGGGATGGGTAGACTTTCAGCTGACTTTAGAGGGTCCAGAGAAGGCAGAGGGCCTGCAGATTGGAAAACTATAAGCGAAGGCGCAGAGGCAGGAGAACACAAGGAATGTCGCAAGAGAACAAGCAAGGGACACGATGGGCTAGGCCGGCATGAGTAACGGGCAAAAGACACCAGGGCAGCAAACACGAACTCTGCCTTTCTGGGGCCCCGGCCCTGAGGTAAGACAATAAGCTATTCTTTGATTCCTTTACTCAGAAAGTACAGACACAAGGGTGTTTGTCTCTAAGTATGAGTAACTGGAAAAGGTGGTACTGAGACTTATTAAACGCTGTAAGATGGATGGTGGGATTAGCGATCTGATGGGACTCCCAGGCTCCTAGCACATACCATAAACGCCTGACACACCGACCTTGGAAGGAGGCCAAGGTCTCCTGTTGGAGATGCCACTGAGAGCTGAGAAGTGACAAAGGAAGTGAGACACATGGCCTCGGGGAGCAAAGCCCAGGACCCCCGGCCCCGCGTGATGCACATTGCCAAGTTTTCTGTCGCGTTAGCGAGGCTTTTCCACCTGGGCAGTGTTTCTTCCCTCTCAAAGGTGGGGAGGGAAGAAGCAACCCACGCTCCCCCCCGCCCCAAAGTCCGCGTCTGTAACAACCCGAGACGGTTTTACGCACGTGCAGCCCAGCATGTTGGGTGACAAAGAGGCGAAACGGGGTCCCAACGGCGCAGAGACCTGACGGGGCCCGTGTTCACGTGGGCTTAATGGTACGGGACACAGAAAAGCGGCTGCTGCAAGAATGCTGCTCTTCAAGGTAAACACCGTTCACAACATCTTTGGAGCTGCTTCGTGCATTTAGGAAAGGACTAGGGCTTCACTGAGCCTGTCATCTGGCCCCCTCCACCCCCCCACCCCATGACAGCACCAGCACTGTCTCCACGGAGGGGATGGCAGCAAGCGAGACTCCGATTCTTACAAATTCAGCAAAGTTCTGTTTTTGCAAAAAGCACGCCCGTCTCGATAATCCTGGTAATATCAACTCTCAAACCACTCCTTGGATCACCCACCCAATATTTATTTTGGGAACAGTTTAAATCAAGAGAAAAGCTATTTATTTAATAAGTTAAACAAAAGCCGTTGAAAGGGTTCCTTGTGAGCGGGAGCCGGGATGGGGTGATTTCTCAAGTCCTCGCCAACATCATGGTTCTAGGATTCAATTCTGCTTTCCTTCTGAACACACGCAGTTACACAGGCACAGGCAACACGGAGCAGTGGAAGATCACGCATTTGCATGAAGGGCTGTATGACTGCGGAGGGAACCCACTCCGATCAGAAAGCGTCCCTGGGAATGAGGGTCTAAGGCTGGAGCTGAGGGCTGTGAGCAAGTGACTGAATTCCAGGTGCCCACAAAGTGCAGAGTCAACGGCAACAACCACGCTTAGTTGAGGGAACACCTTCACGATAAATGCAAACCAGGGAAACAGCGGACGGAAGTACTGAGAAGGCAAGAGCAAATGAAGCAATTTATGATCGAGAAGCAAATGTCAATCTTCCCTTTGGAACAAAGGGAAGATGTACCATCAGTTAAGCTGTAAGCCGCAGTGCAGAGGAGGTTAGCAGAGCTTCGTGGGGAGACGAGGTGGGAAAGGCCTTCCGCTGGAGGTGGCGGCCAGTTCCTGGGCTCCCGGAGATGCAGGAAGGAGGGACCTGCAGAGCCGTCTGTCTCCTGCTGTAGCCGCTGCACCTCATCCCAGGCTGCAAAGTTTTTGCTTCGGGTTCAGACGTGCTCGCTCCCTCTTTCTTTTCTCCTTTCCCTTCTCTCCTTCTTCCTTTTTTTTTTTTTTTTTTTTTTACTTTTCGCTTTTGGCCGTGCTGCGACGCATGTGGGATCTTAGTTCCCGGACCAGGGATGGAACCTTGCGCCCCCTGCGGTGGAAGCTCGGGGTCTTAACCACTGGACCGCCAGGGAAGTCCCCCCTTCTTCCTTGTTAGCAGTGCTGCCTGCGCCGCCCTCCCTTTCTTCAGCACGTCCCTCTTCTCCCCACCGACCTAGAGCCCACACGACCTTCCTCCTCTGCCCAGGTAACTCACCCATCCAATTTAAGACATATCATTAGATCTGTAGTTTAGAAACATAACTATTAATAGCTTATGATTAAGATTTTAGAGCAAGAGCATTCTCCTGACAGGCCCCCAGAGAACCAGTCAGAGCTGAGAAGGCTGGGGGCAGGGAGTCTGGAGCCCGGCAGATAATTTCAGGGGAGGCCCACCCTAAGGAAACTAGGGAGACTGCTCTCATACCAGCCCTGACCTCCCTCTGCGCAGACCCGCTGGCCTTCTCCTCAGTTCCCACCCTTAGCCTCCCCTGTCTTTGATAACAGACCCTGATAACCTTCAACTCTTTCGAAGTCCATTTAGATTTAGAATGTGCTTTGCCGGCTCTCCACGGATTTCTCCCATCGCTCTTCTCTTTCCTTTGCTGCCTCCTCTTCCTTCTCTCTCTTCGTCACTCTGGACCCCCATCCCCTCCTGTGGGACTGGTCCACTGTTGTTCACTGTCAGGCACTGGCCGTCAGACAGGTGCGTCCCCGGCCCCAGCCTCTCGCCCTCCAGGTCCATATTCTCAAAGACGAAGTATCTCTATTTGGATGCCTCAAACTGAACTGTCACCTTCCCCCTTCGAAATGGGGTTCCTTTCCAGACCACCCCATTGATCCCAGTAGAACCATTATTTTTTCATTTCCAAAATTAGTACCCTCAGGTCATCTCTGCCCATGGCATCTTCCCTTAAATCGCAAGTTTCTGCTTTCTTTGTTCCTCAGTCACCTTTTCCTCTTCCTTCTCAGTGCCACGACCCCCGTGGCTTTATCCGGATTGCTGACAGAGTCTCCTGGCTGGTTTGCCTCTAATCTTTCTCCCTTCCAATCCCATCTAAGATGCTGCCAGACTTGTTTTCCCAGAACCGCTTTCATCATACCAACTTCCTTCCTCCAGAACCAATTTGCTTATCACATGCAATCCAAATTTGAATTGCCTCCCAGCCCCTGAGCAGCCATTCCCGTCTCTCTATCCCATCCTGTCTCTCTCTGTTCAATTCATAACTTCTTCTTTCAGGCCAGAATCTTCCCTTCTTACTCCATACTTTTGTGTGTGGTGCCTTCTCCACCTGAAATGCCTTCCCCTCTCCGATTCAAATCTGAAACATCCTTGGGGTTCAGCTCCACCCCCTTTATTGGCCGTCCCTCCAGGCCTCACCCAGGCTCTGCCCCATCAGGAGCCCCAGACTGCTCTCTGCCCCCCTTGCCACGGTCTCTCCACAGGAGGCATTACATCAGCCCCAAGCCTTCTGTTAGACAATGTTTGCTTTGCCATCACAGCTCATGATCACGCTGTTTACAGTGGGTCGAGTTGACCCAAATGTCCCTTCAGACCTCATCTACTCAATTTTTCACTTTACTGGTCCAAACTCTCGGGCCTGACCTCTGTGGAGCTTTCAGACCTCACCTTTAGCTCATCTCTAGATATGACAGGACCTGCACGTTCTGCCTGCACCCAGATGACCCCTGGCCAGAATGCCCTGCTTGCTAGACCCTCTCTCTTGTTGGTGTATGGTTATGCAGTCCTATCTCTGCCCAAGATTCAGTTTCATTTCTTCCCCCAGGAACTTTTTTGGTGCATTCCAGAACTTTCTTCTTTCCCTTCACTCACCTTCCATTAAACCTAATTGTTTCTAGGTGTGGCAGTTTGATCCCTCCAATTAAGCTGTTAGCTTCTTGATGGGAAACCATGGCATCTTCTTTTCCTGGACACCCACATCAGAGGACCCAGTGTTATACACTAGGTGCTCACCAAGACACAACTGGTTGTCCCATTTTGTCTCACACCATGCACCTGGCCATCATTCTTCTAGATTCCCTTTAAAAGTTCTGGATCAGGGATCGGGAGACCTGGGTTCTACACCCAACTTTGCCATGTACGTACTTTGTTTTCCTGGTTGAGTCTCTTAATTGTTAGGAGCCTAAGTTTTCTCAAATGTAAGATGCTAAGAATAATTCCTACCTGGTCACCTTATATATTGGGGTAAAGGTCAACAGAGTGTCAATATACGTGAAAGACTGTTAATCGTAAGCTTAGTTCACTCACTCACTCAATTATTCAATGGACACCATAGAAATGACAAAGCTGTTATGGGATGATGAGACAAGAATTTTCAATCCCACGAAGTTATTTCCATGGAATGATTTCCATGAGAAAAAGGGAAGGCAAAAACAAAATTTTCCTCATAGAAACTAACTAATGCCAACACGACTAGAAACCAATACTAAAAGTTTTGACAGGGGTGAGCCTTTGGAAGCATAGATTTGGTTTACTAATAAAAGACTTCATCTTGGGTAAAGAGAGGGGACAGTTGGGGTTCTGATGGGTACAGCAAAGTTGGGAAATGCTTCAAAGGTGGGTAAGACCTTGTTTTGTACATTCCCAATCCCCACTGCCCATGAGGCCAGCTGCTTTCTGCAGTCCTCTTTAGGCAGAACCCCAGTACGTTGCTAAAATATCTGATGGTTTTTTGTTTGTTTGTTTTTTGGCGGTACGAGGGCCTCTCACTGTTGTGGCCTCTCCCGTTGCGGAGCACAGGCTCCGGACGCGCAGGCTCAGCGGCCATGGCTCACGGGTCCAGCCGCTCCGCGGCATGTGGGATCCTCCCGGACCGGGGCACGAACCTGTGTCCCCTGCATCGGCAGGCGGATTCTCAACCACTGCGCCACCAGGGAAGCCCGAGAAACTGACTCTTTACACACAGTGGATGTCTAGGGCGGCAGGGCTTCATTCTGCCCTGAAGCCCTGGCTGGAGAAGGTGAGATGCCGACCAGTGGATGTGTTTCTCAGTGAGGCCAGCAGCATGTGGTCGACCAAAACCAATAGGGCCCCTGTTTCTTTGCTGCCACCAAGGGCAAGGGGGCAGGAGGGACTTTCTTTACTCAAGAGCACCGCCTTAAGGAACTCAGTTGATTTTCTATACCCCTGCATCCACATTTCCCTCGCTGCCCTACGTCTCTCCAGGGAGCATCCCTTTTCCTCACCTTCTCCCTGACTTGCATCACAATCAGGCCATTCAAACCAAACTCTCTACTCTGCACTCAGGTACGCATTTCACTCAGCTGAAGATTTTCACAGGCACAACTGCACGGCATTCAGTTCTTTCTGTACTTATTGCAAGTCTTAAACAATCCTTTTCAAGTCCATCCTTTTGCAAGGTTCTCCAGGCCCTGAGCCCAGGTCTCGGCAGAGCTCCGAGCCAGGCTGTGGCTTCTCTAAGTCTAGAGTGACGCTCTTCCCTGGGCTCCTAGGGTCCCAGGCCTGGCCTGCGGTTAAAATGATCATCAAGTCACCACCTCTTGTCATCCTACAGCTTCTGAAGTAGGAACCCGTCTTCTCTTTATTCCCTGTCCTTGGCCTACACCTTTCTAAGGGTGGGTCCCTAGCCTGTAACCTTGTGGTGCTACAGCTGCATTCCATCTCTTTCCTGCCCTTCCTGTCTTGCCTTTATTCCTTTATTCAGTTCTCTCTGACCCCTCTTCACACTCCATCTCCATTCGGGGATACAGCTCATCGTCACTGGTTTTGTCACTTCTAAAACAGACCTCTTTACAGCTTCACAACACATTACTGAATGATAAAAGCAACCCCTATACTTCAACTCCCTTATTTATAATTTTTTTTTTTTGCGGTACGCGGGCCTCTCACTGTTGCGGCCTCTCCCGTTGCAGAGCACAGGCTCCGAATGCGCAGGCTCAGCGGCCATGGCTCACGGGCCCAGTCGCTCTGCGGCATGTGGGATCTTCCCGGACCGGGGCACGAACCCGCGTCCCCTGCATCGGCAGGCGGACTCTCAACCACTGCGCCACCAGGGAAGCCCCCTTATTTATAATTTGGATATTGAGATTCAGAGTAGCTTGCTCCACAGCTCAAAAATCACCTTTGCATAGCTTTATTTGGCAAGAAAACTTTTTATCAAATACAAGCCATTCACTGGCTGGCCATATGAACGTTCCTGGAAGGGCCATCCCCCGTGTACAGCCTAACCATTCCTGGGTGCTACTGTCTGTCTCCTGGGGAACCAATAACGGGCAGGAGTGGGGAGAAGGCAGCATTGGGGGAAAAAGAAAAGCACTGGGGGCTTCAAGTGGGACATCGTAGACATATGAGAAAAGTAAAAACAATTTTCTGACTTAGAACTTCAGAACACACTCAAATAAGTATTATTTGCGTGACCACAGCTGACTTTGCTGTCATGTCTACCACAGGACATGTGCTTTTCCCTTACACACGATTCAGACTTTCTTCAAATCCTTTCTGAAAAAAGAAATAAGAGAAGCAGAATTAAAATCACTGTTTGCTCTCTGCCCACAAGCCATGGGGACAGAGGCTGATCTGAGGTCTGCTGTTGCCATAGGGCCTCCAGGGCTTTGTTACACTGGTGAGTTGGACCTTGCACCTGTGATCGCTTGTCCTCCACAGCCCAGGTGTTTCCAAATCCTGTTTCGATGGCTGAACTCATTTGGGACTCACAGTTCTGTAGGCCGGTGCTGAGAACGGAGTCAGGCTGCCTCGTGCCCAGGGCTCGCCAGTCTAGATACTTAACAAGGAAAGAATTATTCCAAGAAACAGAAGGTATCTGAGTTTCCCTGGCAGATCCGGTGACAGAGAAACTCCCAGCCCTCAGATCTTGGCAGGAGATAGGAAGTGGCTTGAGCACCAACAAGGGGAGCTGTGTACAATGGAAGGAAACAGAATCTGAAAAGTCCAAAGAACATAAACGTGGACGTTCCCTTCTCCGATTTGCTGTCTCACATTCCACAGGCTCATGGCTTCTAACAGACACTCTTTTTTTTTAATTAAAAAATTTATTTATTTATTTACTTAGCTTTGGCTGCGTTAGATCTTTGTTGCTGCTCACGGGGGCTACTCTTCGTTGTGGTGCTTGGGCTTCTCATTGTGGTGGCTTCTCTTGTGGAGCACGGGCTCTAGGCACACGGTCTTCAGTTGTGGCTCGCAGGCTCTAGAGCATGTGGGCTCAGTAGTTGTGGCACACAGGCTCAGTAGTTGTGGCTCGTGGGCTCTAGAGCACGTAGGCTCAGTAGTTGTGGCACATGGGCTCAGTAGTTGTGGCTCTCGGGCTCTAGAGTGCAGGCTCAGTAATTGTGGCACATGGGCTCAGTAGTTGTGGCTCTCGGGCTCTAGAGTGCAGGCTCAGTAGTTGTGGCACACAGGCTTAGTTGCTCCGTGGCATGTGGAATCTTCCCGGACCAGGGCTCGAACCCGTGTCCCCTGCGTTGGCAGGCAGATTCTTATCCACTGAGCCACCAGGGAAGCCCCTAACAGACACTCTATTTGGGACAATCCCGGGGTGTGCTGGTACGCTGGCACTGGGTGGGGGTGGAGCAGGTCATCTGTAATATTTGTGGACTTCTGTGGTGTAAAGACTGCCCCCATGGCTGACTTCTAGCCACCAACAGATGAACTCCTGGCTTGCAAAATTCCTGATTATTTAACCACTAGCCCCTAAAAGCTGGTATAAGCCACCAGCACACCACTGGATAACACATTAGAAACCATGGAGTACAACCCTACAACCAATAAGAGTCTCTTCTGCAGAATCCCTGACAACTCTTCATCAAAGCTCCGTCTAATCCTCCACTGATGAGCTGCTCACTGAGTCCCAATCTGCTCACCCTAGAATCCCCTAGGTGTGCCCAGTGGAAGAGTGCAGGATAAATCTACCTGTCTGGGGTGGTGTCTTCAACATGGCAGCCCTCTACATATTTAGACAGTTACCATAAACCTGGAGGTGTTTCTTCTCCTTACTAAACAGACATCCTCAGATTCTTCAATCACCACCCTTCACATCAAAAGTAAAACTGGCCCCCACAATAAAATGAATAGAAAATGTTCTGTATGTAACATGACCCAAATATGATTCAATGAGAATCATATCCCTATCATCTCCCTTGTTCTAAATACTACGTTTTTCTTACTCTGTCCTAAGGTTGCATTAACTCTTCTGACAGCCATCCTATACCAACGACTCATCCTTACACAACTGTCTTTCCCAAAGCCCCCCAACCCGGCCAACCCTGCATCCCAAAGTCTTTTAATATATTCCACAACTAATTCAGGTTACTTCCATCAATTGATTTTTAAAAACACCATATGCTATGACTATATTATTCTTACTAAATGTTATATGGTGAGCTTGGCTCGTGCTTCTGTCCTACTGAGATCTTTTCCAATTTTCCAGTAACGTAGTTATTCTTCCACAATTTGTGTTACCCACAAACTTGATAAACAAGCCTTTTATGTCTTCATCCAATTCACTCACTTTGACAGAATTCTGCAGCAGCTGTAAAAGACCTCCTTCTACACTGAACGGTTCTTTAACCCATGATCTTTGAGTGTGTTCCTCCCACCAGCTAAAATCCACCAACTCTACCACTGTCCAGTCCATATTTCTTCATCTTGCTCCTAGAGTTTCAAACACCTGTCAAATGCTGAGCTGAAATCTAGGATGTACTTTTAGCAGAAAAGCACTATATAAAGGTAAGGATTTGCCTATGATCCACCCCACTCCCCTGCAGATCTATCCCTCCAGAAGTGTTACGAAGAAAATAACGGGGACCTTATGATGGTTCCATAGCTGCTTACAAACCACTTGCCAGTTAACCCCTTTTAGAATCTTCCTGGGAATTAACAACAGGTTTACCACCCGGGTTCTCACCCAGGTTCCCACAGATCTCTCTAGCTCACTCTCTTGTGTGTTACAGCCAAACCAAGCTTCCTGAAACGCCACTTTCTTTATGTCGCCCTGTGTTCAAGACGCTCCTGGCCCCGCCACCCGACCCGGCCACCGCCCGCCTTCGGCTCTATGTCTGGTGCCTCTCGTCTGTCCACTGCTGGCTACACTAAGTCCTGCTTCCACCACCCTCAGCCCGTAAACTCTCCCTGCCTTCTGCCCTGCTCATTCCTACCTACTCTTCAAGGTGCACCTCAAGCCCCTTCCTCCATGAAGCTTTCCTTCATGAAGCTTTCCTCTCAATTCTGTTCCTCACTGACCTTTGCCTTCTTTGTATAATATTCATTTGAATGTTTACAGCTGTGGAGTCATAGAATAATGGTCTTTACAACCTGGAAGACTGGACTGGAGACCACCAGGCCGAGCTCTCCCTTTAGATTTAGAAGGGAGTTTACACCCAGAGATGCAGCAGCACGTGTAGCTGGAGGGCCCCAGGACCTGGGCCTGAGTGACTGTGCTGCCACAGGAGCTGGGTGACACACCCCATGGGCTCCTCAACTGCCTGAGGCTCAGATACCGGACTATACAGCAAGTTCTGTAGAAAGAGCCACACGGCTGTTGGCTGCCGGTGGTATTACTAGTACCCTCAGCTAGAGGGTGAAAACCTTAGAGTTAACTGCATGGAGAGGGGCCTTATTTAGCTTTAAATAGTGCTATTTATAAGCATTAGGGGCCAAACTTTAAATAACGGCTACAGGTAAAACTGGGTTCATGAGACACTAGAAACAAACAAACAGAAAACATGTGAAAGCTAAATTCAGTTAGACTCTGGGGTACAATCTGACCTTGAGAGACTAGCACTTTCCACCTTCCAACCCTGGAAACTAGTGACAGAGTAACTGATAAGAAGTAACTAGCCCAGAAACCTCCTACACTCTATCTCCAGGTCCCCTCAAGCCCACCTTTGTTTTGAGCGCGCTCCGTCCAGCAACTGTCACCAGCAGAATGAAGTGGTACCTGGGCCTGCCTCCAAGAGGCTGCTCCCATGGGGACTGTCCCTCCTCACACTTGGTCACTGGCTTCACTGCCACCCCCACTTCATGCCTAAACACCCAGGCTTCTCCTAACTGAAGAAACCCTCACGGTAGTAATCACCCTGCTTTCATCTTCCTTTTTCCCCTGTCATCTGCGTTTTTCTTGTCCTCCTTTCTCAACTACTCCAATAAGTTTTTTCCCCTGAAAACTCTCTCCCTCATCCCTACAGCATGGCTTCTGTCTGCGCTGCTGTGTTAGAACATTCCTGCGGAGGCCACGGAGCGTCCCCTCTGGTGGTCTCTGCGGCGGCAGTGATGTGGGTCTGAGGCCACACTACGGCCCTATTTCTCTGCTGGCCCTTTTCCCCTCTCCACCACAGACTTAATCCTCCCCTTGACTTTCAACTGCGTTTTCCTTCTGAGTGCGCACTCGTCCAAAGCACACAAGACTGACAAATCTAATCTCTGCTCCTAACTGCTCCTGAATTCTATACCTTAATTGTCCAAATGAACATTCTACTGATACTGGATGGAGACAACACACCAAACAAGCAGCTCGGAATCCCTCTTCTGTCTTATTATAGGTACTCTGTCCCCAGCCTGTCATCAACACCAACACAACAACGGTTTCCAAATGCTTAAAATTCCTTTCCCTTGGTTACCCTTCCTTCTTCTTATCTCACATTCAATACTTTATGAAACCCAGCAGATTCCTTTTCTGTAAAAGATCTAACGTTGCTGTGTCTTCCCCCATTTTCTCAGCAGACACCCAAGCTATGCAGGCACTGACACAGCTCTTCTGCCTGGACTCCTGTCTTCAGTCCCTGGCCACATTCGTCAATCAATTCACGCCCTAGTCACAATTATTATTCCATTACCCACTTTCCAGAAATCTACAACTGCTCTTTATTCTCACTACGTTACCAAACTCATCCCCTGTTAAATTAGTACCTGGTACTTAACTTTCTCTTACATATATAGTCACCCCAGCTGGGACACCCAGGGCTCAGCTAACCTGACCCTGCTGCTCATCTGAGGATCACCCAGGACTGGGGTTTCAGTGCAAACGCTCATGGTGGGACCTGTTCATTTTGAGCTTTGAGAACGTTCCTCAGTTGTTCTGTTTCCAATGAGACTGTAAGCTCAGTAAGTCAGGGCTTCCCTGTTAAAAGTCAAAGGTCAGTCCATGTCATTTTATGGACTGGCAAATATCGTGTTCTTCCTTGAAGTTTTAACTAGACAGATAAGACACTCCAGAAGGAACTGTCCCACTGTGTGACTATCTGGGGGTTGGTAACGGACTCCCAGAAAGTGCAGCCATTCTTTGCGGGCGCCACAAACAGACACAGTCATTTGCTAAATGGCACCATGAGATACCTTATTTTTCATGCTATGACCTGCAGTCATTTTGACTGATCCTTTCAATTCCTCCTTAAAGTGGTACGGAACAAAAACATGCTAGAAAGTGTATTCAACAACCTTGTAACAATATTAAAAAACTATATTAAAAAAAAATCTGGGGGCTTCCCTGGTGGCGCAGTGGTTGAGAGTCCGCCTGCCGATGCAGGGGACACGGGTTCATGCCCCGGTCCGGGAAGATCCCACATGCCGCGGAGCGGCTGGTCCCGTGAGCCATGGCCGCTGAGCCTGCGCATCCGGAGCCTGTGCTCTGCAACCGGAGAGGCCACAGCAGTGAGAGGCTCGCGTACCACAAAAAAATAATAATAATAAAAAAATTAAAAATATGTATTGCCACTCTAACACAAAAGTTTTTCACTTACAATTTTTTATATAGTCGTAACCACAGTCCACGTACAATTCTGCTTTCTTTCGTCACTGATAGTTTGTAATTACTCTTGTATACTTTTGATCTTTATGCTTATAACCCAGACTCCACCCAACTATTAATATTCCATTTTCAAACTTTTATTCTTCATTGCTCATTTGCTGATTCTGTTGTCTCTAATATTCAATTTTTAGAAAAAATTGTTGGATAATTATATATATGCATACAGCTTTTAAAAATCAATTATTTGTAATTTTAAGGAATGAGATTATCAGGTGAAAGGATATAAATATATTTACGGCTGCTGTTATAATTTGCCAAGTTGATCTTTAGTAGGATTGTACAAACATATAGTTTTAAATTCAGTTTTATAATTTTTGATCTACCTCTTGTGTTGGGTCACTGCTGCAGGGTCCTAAAATAGTGACTGCCATTTCAGAAACGGCATTGACTTGCTGGCTTTTGTAATAAGAAAAACAATAACAAAGGGAAAGCTCTCACAAAAAAAGCCATATATCCTGGAAAAAGTTTGTACATTTGTACAATGTACAAAACATATTGGTTAATCTCCTTTACACACAGAACAATCTGGTTTCATATGTAATAAGTTGTGAATGCTTTCTATTTTACCTGGGTTATCTTTTAGGTAAGACAGAAGAGAGCATTTATTTACACATAAATCAAAATTAACACTATCTTATGCAACAACAGTTAGATAACTTACTATTAACCAAGTAAGTCTGATTAATGCTACATGTTGTGGGAAACAGACATGATTTACTTTTTATTTAACTGGGTGTCTGGTGAGACATCACTCACGTAAAGCACTGATAAGTGTGCTTTATCACATTTATTTCTTCTAGATTGACTAGAAGAAATTAATAAATGAAATCAATTCTATTAGAGTTTAATGCCATTAATTTTGTGATTAAAATTACAAATGTTAATTCAGATTTTCTAGGACTGTCTGGCTAACGTTAAAATTGCACATTTGATTGGATATTAGCTGTTCTATTTCGTTGAGACAAAATCCAGCTTTGAATCCAAGTGGTTAAAAACGGTGAAGTAAAAAAGGACTGATGACTATCCTTTATTCCTCTAAATGTAACTATTTACACTGATTGGCTTTTGTCTATATGCCTTTCAACTGTCAAGATATTTTGAAAATAACGGACCATGGAAGAATTCACGAAGTGGCAGGATCAACTTAACCTGTGCTTTCTAATGCGAGGTGTAGAATTTACAGAAGGGCCAATTCAATTTTCTTATCAAAAACAAAACCAAGAACATGGCCTTAAAATCCCTTCCTTTGGGTTAATTAATCCCTTTAGCTAACAACTACTTTAAAAAATGGAGGTTTATCATTCTGACTAGGGAGTGACCTTTCTGGAAGAATCTCAGAGCCCTCCTCCCACTCAGGAGACCACAGTCTATCCCCTAGGCCAGTGGGTCACTCACTGTGTACTCAGCCTGCTGTTCAGTCATTTAAAAGGATGAAGCATAAACAGAAGCCCTGATCTCTCACTTTGAGGAGCTGGTGATCTGGCAAGGGGGATAGCTACACTGACTTCACATAATTAAAGACAGCGGTACCATTAACAAGCCCATTTTTTTCTTTTGTAACAGGGAAAGATCTTAAAAATTGTCTTCTTAAATCCAGCTTTTCAAGACTCATTTGTGAATGAGAAAACAAGACTATAAAAGGTTCTCCATAAATTATCTGATGAGTATGGTTCTTACACAGATGATATATGGCAAGTGGAGGGATGACCTGAAACCACGTAAACGCAATGGGAAATTCCTAGGTGTCACCGAATTGTTTCACGAGCAACGATACTACCACAGTCACACACACACAAAAACTTAAGTGATGAAGTAGAAAAGCACTAAAGCCTAGGATAACCAAATAGATTGTATCTCAAAAAAGACTTCAATAATGTGAAACTACATCAACTAGGATGGAAAAAAATAGTCTACAAACATTATAAATGTGCTAGTGTGGCTTTTAGAGGAAACTGATGAAATATAAAGAGCTATTGACGGCAGTCATACGGCAATGAGGTCAGCACAACAGCTAGGCACAGGCGTACCTGGCTGAATCTTAAACTGGGATCATTAAGCTTTATTTATGTCTTGCAATGCCCATCATTTTCATCTTCTATTTATGGAGATTCCAAGACAGAGCAAGACGTGGCACAATTAACAGGTTAAATGTAGTTTTTACTAGCTCTACTAAAAGATTTGGTTTAAATTACCCTCAAATTGCTTTCAGACATTGGGCAAGTGAGAACTGATACGGTAAACGCTAAACATTTTCAACTCTCATGATGGGTTTGAGAAGCCGGCCTGAGAAGGTTCAGAAGTCATACAAGAAGCTGTTCTTCCTTCAGTGGACACCTCTCCCCGCACAACTGGCGGAGGGGTGCAGAGTCAAAGGGTCCCCCCAGGTCTGCACCCTGATTAAGATTCTGGACTCTCAGGTGGCAGGAGGGACACGATGTAATTCCTGATCATTCCCGTAGCCGGCAGTGGAGGGGGAGCTGCACCTCTCACTCCTGATATTCAGATCGGATTGCTTTCAGCCAAGTTTAAGTATCTTCCAGCTTTGACGATAACTTGAAAAGCAACATTCTTAAAACCCACAATTTGAAACAGTGAACCAAAGGAGTAATTTGTGACAGAAAGGACATTAAGGTATTTTCATAATACTTGAAAACGAAGTATTACAACTGGAATTTGGTGAAGTGAAATTGGCACGTCAAACACAATAGAAGACTGTAAGAGTGAAAGGTAGAATAACTAAAAGAAACAGTAATTATACCCAAGACAGGTTTATAGAAAACCACACTGGTTAACTTTGTATTTATAGACTTGAAAAGAACTGCGAATGTGACATTTTCTCTAATATTGTGATTACTCTGCACCCATCTTTATGCCAGTCTCTAAAATTGATACAGCCACCATGGAGAACAGTATGGAGGTTCCTTAAAAAACGAAAAAAGAGAACTACCATACGACCCAGCAATCCCACTACTGGGCATATACCCTGAGAAAACCATAATTCAAAAAGAGTCATGTACCAAAATGTTCATTGTAGCTATATTTACAATAGCCAGGACGTGGAAGCAACCTACGTGTCCATCGACAGATGACTGGATAAAGAAGATGTGGCACATATATACAATGGAATATTACTCAGCCATAAAAAGAAACGAAATTGAGTTATTTGTAGTGAGGTGGATGGACCTAGAGTCTGTCGTACAGACTGAAGTAAGTCAGAAAGAGAAAAAAAATACTGTATGCTAACACATATATATGGAATCTAAAAAAAAATAAAGATAATAAAGATGCAGACGTAGAGAATGGACTTGAGGACATGGGGAGGGGGAAGTGTAAGCTGGGACGACGTGAGAGAGTGGCATGGACATATATACACTACCAAATGTAAAACAGATAGCTAGTGGGAAGCAGCCGCATAGCACAGGGAGATCAGCTCCGCGCTTTGTGACCACCTAGAGGGGTGGGATAGGGAGGGTGGGAGGGAGACGCAAGAGGGAGGAGATATGGGGAGATACGTATATGTATAGCTGATTCACTGTTATAAAGCAGAAACTAACACACCATTGTAAAGCAATTATACTCCAATAAAGATGTTAAAAAAAAAAAGTGTTGACTGCAGATCAGAAAGTCAAAGCCGATTGAGAACTATTTATACGATCTGTGTGCCCACATGGATTGGACTCCATTACAGTGCTTTCAGTTGTGAGTAAAGCTGTAATGAAGTGACTTCAATGTATTTATTAGAAACGGGCTTTGCCAGACTCTGAGCTTTGAGTGCTGTAGTTCAGATGGGCAACGCAGACGATTTTAATTATTCCCATTCGTTCACTGTAGGCAGACCTCAGAGATATTTCAGGTTTGGTTCCAGAACACAGCAATAAAGTGAGTCACACGAAGTTTTCGTTTCCCAGTGTACATAAAAGTTATTTTTACATGATACTGTGGGCCTATTGTGCTTAAGAAAAGTACTTTATTGCTAAAAAATGCTAACCATTATCTGACAATGCAGGGTTGTCACAAACCTTCAATTTGTAAAAACTGTAATATCTGTGAAGCGCAATAAATCAGGGTATGCTTGTATTTATAGATCTAGTTTAAAATGACACATTTGAATTTTAACATTATAATACCTTGTTCTGGACTTTTGTAAAACAATTTTTATTAATTTCTTATAGTTTGTCTACAGCTCATTCATTCGTTCATTAATTCAATATTTAATCTAGTGACCACAATGCATGCTGGGCACTGTTTTAGATGCTAGAGATAATACAGTGAATAAAACAGACACACCCACTGCAAACCTCCCTGCCCTCATGGAATTTACATTTTACCTCATATAACACAAGGAATGTTAACAGAATTGATTAGCTGTTGACTTAGTGATTTGAAAATATGTTACATTTATTTAAGCTGGCATGAAATTATACAATATCTTTGATATGGAAGACTAGTCAGGCTTATAAGAATAACTGGGAAAGTTTTAAATATGTCATATCAACTAGTCATTAATTACTGGAGAAAGGTCAGTTCGAGTCCTGACTTCAGAACATAAGGACTTAAAAGTAACATTTTTATTAATTCTGGGGTCAATTAAGATCATTAAACCAGAATCATGATTTATTTAGTCATTGTGGGTTGTCCTCCACATGACTACCTCATCTTTAACTCCTATCATAGTTATAAAGAATTTACACTTTTACTATCCTCAGACATGGTATGATTTAGTATTTTATAACGTATTCAGTATCCTCCTTGCAAAAACAATAATGCAAGTTGGAACAAAGCCTAGAAGGCAAAATTACCACCTGCAACAATTAAGACAAATATCTTAACAGCCATAAATCTGTCTAGAACAGAAAGTCCTAGTGGTTAGAACAGTGGTGATTAGAAAAGCAGTGGTTAGAACATTTTTATGGAAAAAAAAAGGAGGGAGAGGGGAGGTTGGGGGAGAGGATGGCCAGTAAATGCCATTAGAGACCTACAGAGTCACCCCACCTGCTCCGAGGCCTGGGTAGAGGTGAAGAGTGGGCAAAGGATGAGCTGACAATGCCGAGACTGAAAAGAGTGTCAGTCGGGAAGAAACAGAAGGAGCATGTTGGCTGGCAGCAAACGAAGGGAGTGGTGGCAGTCTCCTGACCTTGACAGTGATGTACTCTCGCTCTCATTCATATTCTGTCAGTTCTCTCTCTCCCTCACAGAGGAAAAGTCAGGCAGCCACCAGTGCTCTGAGCACACTGCCAAATCCCCCCTCCCCGAGCAGCAGCCCAGCATTGTCTGCTTCCTTTTATAAGATGAAATGCGGGAGCCCCTGGGGACTGAGGTCTGTGGGGCTACCTGTGTGAGGCTCTGGGCGGGCTGGGGTCGGGTGGAGATGCTGGCCGGGCTGTGGCCCCAGGTGTTTGCATTCGAATTCCCTCTCACTGTTTCAAGTGGGTCTTTGCTGTCCTTCCACCTGCAAGGGCAGTAGGTACCCTAAAGAAGTCTATTTTTAAAATGTTTATCTCCGGCACACTGTCTGGCACCGGGTAAAGCCCATTCATAGAGGGTGGTGTTCAAACACCTGCTGTCTTTCGGTTTGGGGATCTTCAGTATAAACGTAGTAAAGAAGCTATATATAGCCAAAAATGACAGTGATGCCGATAACCAAAATGTGTGTGGCTCTTCACAGTTTATAAGGCGTCTTCCCCGACACCCTCTCTTCCGTCCCTCAGAGCTGTGCTGAAGGCGGCTTATGGGTTCAGTGAGGTCAGATTTCACACTATGCAAAGTGAGGGGAGATTTTTGTTTTTCATCTTTTAATCCTCTTCCGTTATCCACATAGAAAGCAGCAAGAAAAATTAAACGAGAAACTGCTTGGTGTTGATTAGGTAAAATGGTGACTTAAACAAAGGAGAGATCCATAAGGACAAGACAGCCCGAATCCATCCAGGGAGCGAGGTGTGAGCGGAGCCTGAGCAAGGAAGGTGTTGCAGGGCACGCGGTAGAGAGAGGGCCTTCGTCTGGGGATAAAGTAGGAACAGGGGCACAGAGAGGGGAGCCAGACCGGCTAGAACAGAACAGGAAAAGCAGATCTCAGGCAGACTGGCCTCGTCTGGCCCCGAGTAGCAAACCTGGCATGGACCGAATGCTGCTCCTTTCCACGAGAGGAAGAAAAAGGAACACGGTAATCATACTAATCAATTAGTCTTCTGTTTCCAACCTCAATTACCAGAGCAAATTAATTACTTCATTAAGTAGGAGATTCTCCCTTGATTCCAGTCATTAATGAATATTACTAAGTAAAACTGGATTTGTATGTCTAGAACTTTCGCTTTTCATACCCTTGACAGGGCTTAGGGTCAAGACGAGAAAGAGGTGCTGGATATGAACTTGGGACTCCAGCCCTGGCCATCACCTTCCCTCCGTCCAGCCAGGCTCTTCTCTGTAAGAACCATCGAACTGAACTGTCCTTGGAATCCAGATGCCTTAAGCGTCTGCCTCTATCAGTCTTAAAACTAACCCTGGGATAAGTGCTCTCATCTTTTCTGTATTTGTGCTGTGTCTAATTTTAGTTTTATTGTACCAAAATGACTGACGTGGGTTTAACTGCTTTCTCAGATGGGTGTTGGTTCATCCGACGGACAGATGCTCGCTCCTACACTTATTAGCCTGGTGCGTTCTGACTAATTTATGGAACGAGGTAGGGTACGTTTTCTCCAGCAACACATCCTGCTCAGTGACTGTATCATCACCAAACATTTCAAAGTGACTGTAGCTATGTTAAAAATACTAGCTAACCACTGAGAGAGGTGTGGCGGGCTGAAGTCCCTGGCCCCAGGGTATGGACAGCTTGTGAGACGGGACACACACCTACCAACAAACAACAGGAAAAGTCAGGGCCTGGCCAGCTGGGTGGGGCTGACTTGAGTTTTTTGGAAGGAGCTTTGAGGTGGACCCTCAAGCTAGTGCTAAGAGCTAGGAGAGGGCAAGGGTTTCCAGTCCAGGGACAAACTGTGACAAGCCAACTCTCTGATGAGACTCAAAACAACCTACTTTCTTCAATGATGCCTCAACAGATGGCTGCGCTACGCTCCTCCTCGGTGGTTTTCCTACACCCAGTTCCTTCCCCAGTATGAATCACTCCCACAGCAATGTTCCCAAACTACACGTCCCATCAGGTCAGTCCCCTGCTCTGGAGGACCAAGTACAGGCTGTCACCCTAAAATATGGTCCTAAGGTAACTGTATTCATCCTGGTTCCTTCGTCTGAGTAGAGGCCAGCAATCTCCTTCTGCAAACGGACAGGCGATAAATAATTCTGGCTCTCAGGCCACACTGTTCCAACTATTCACCTTGGTCGGCCTGGCGTAAGAGTAGCCACAGACACCTGGCAATGAGTGGACGGGGCTGCCTTGTGGGCCGTGGTTTGCTGACCCTTCTGTAGACATCCCAAGGCTGGGCCCAGCCATGCTGAGCCCTTGGCCGTCCCCCTTGGGCCTTCCAGCCAAGAGACCAACCTCCTTCCACGGAGTCCCCTCACACTCATTACTGGCTGTCAACATCCCACACGCTCTTCTGCCTGCCTCAAAGGCCCCTCCACCGTTACACCCGTCTGCTCCCCCAAGCAGCCCCTTCAGCAGACATTTGTGGGCCGCCCACTGTGTGCCCAGCGCCAGGTATACAGAGCGGAAGGCTGGTCCCGCATGGGAGCGTTAGAGTCTAGTAGGGGTGACAGACAGGTGAGGATGATCTCAACAGCACGGAGGACCCGGATGAAGCTCCCCTGCCTCTGACCTGCCACGGCACCTGCTCTCTACAGCGAAACACCTCGCGCTTCCGCATCTACACCCTGGAGTTGAGGCCCCTCCGGAGAAGACACCTCACATGGTTCCGTGCACACAGTGGGTACTCAAAAAACAGTTAATAGAGTGAATTAAAATTTAAATTAATAGTGCCTCATGTCTACCTGACACATGCATACAAATTTTAGAACTTTAAATAATGTTGAACTTTAAATGATGTCTACTGCATAGCACAGGGAACTCTACTCAATATTCTGTAATGACGTATATGGGAAAAGAACCTAAAAAAGAGTGGATATGTGTACATGTATAACTGATTCACTTTGCTGTACAGCAGAAACTAACACAACAGTGTAAATCAACTATACTCCAATAAAGCTTAATTAAAAAAAGGTGTATCGAACCCACTGTGCACCTCAGATTTAAGCAATGCTATACGTCAATTATATCTCAGTAAGGCTGAAAAGAATTTTAATAAATTTTTAAAAAATAATAAAAAATTTTAGAACTTTAATATTTTTCAATAAATATAATACAATGTTAAGGTGAGGGGACCGATTTCCAAAGAACAGGACCATAAAAGAAACCGGAAATAAGTAGGAGCTGGAGGCTGACGTACGTATTTTTTTACGTATGTGTCAAACAACAACAACACAACAGCTCTGTGACCATCCTTCTAGCTGGCGAAGTGCCTCTTATTCTGTGGACATGCACTTGCGAAGATTACCCTGAGGAGACGTGGCCACTCCGAGTAGATTAGAGAAGTGGAAATGGGGCTATGGAATCGTATTAGGAACGCCATATGCTTGGAGGGACCACCTTTAAACTAAACCGCCTATCAAAACACCTTCACGGGGCACTGCCAGTTATAAATGTGCTATACTCGACTGGGAGAAAATTCCATGAGAGCTTACAAAACCTCACTAGAAGCATTAAAAATTCCTAGCCGTTTCAATATTTGTCATTCAGCAAATGTTAATGTTTCTTTTTGTATTCCTACTGAAGCTTGAAATTAACATGGCTTTTTGTTTATTTCTTCATTTCTGCACTCTTGTCAGCTCATCTCAGGAATGTACTTTGTTAGCCGGCTGCTGCAGAGCCAAAAAAAAAAAAAAAGCCTCAAGACATTCATACCCTGACTAGTAAAAGGCTCTGCGTGAAATTACATTTGTTCTTTAACCTCTCAGAAATAGAACCTTCCGCTTAAAGTAAATATTTAACACCTAGGACGCCTTTATCAAGAAACATTTTGAGACAGACATTAGTCTCTCTCGGTCCCCAAAGCCAGAACCCTGGCGGTGCAAAGTTCTCTGCAGATGATGCCGAGGGACCGTGTGTACAGGGTATGTAGGCTGGAAAGCAGGGGTGAACACAGAATTTTCTAAGGCAAACTGATCTCTGAAAGACACCCCCCCCCCCTCCCCAAGACTCTTTAAGTCTCGTATTTTCAAACCACTCTGGATGCAGGTCCCAGGGAAGGTCCTCTCTGCCCCAGGGCTGTTTGTGTTGGATCCAGACTGCTTCCCAAGGACCCGACTCCGAAGCCTCCTCCCAGCTGGGAACCTGATTTACACCCCAGCTTAGCTGCTGCCCTGACAGCGCTGGTGGGCATGGGGCCTTCAGAAGGAGAGCCCTGACCTGGGGCACTTGGGAGGGAGCAGCCTCTGGCTCAGGTACCCAATATTGAGTTTATGTTGCTGACTTAAAATCCTGCCTCACAGGGTGCCGCCGTGGGTGTTTTGGGGACGCTGCTGTATGAAGGCTTTTGTGGCGGCAAGGGACTGTTTTGAAAAGTACAGACCGTGACAGACGTGGGTACTGAATGCGCCCAGTTACAGAATTATCACAGTCTGTATCCCAAACTGGCTTGAAGAATGCCTCAAATGTGGCAAACCATTTTTAACTGGATGTTAAGATCGGCCATGAGTCTTCGGAAGACAGAATCTTTCTCACATCCGTGGGTATGTGTATGTTTAAATATGCTTGCTGAACTTCCCAGCCAGGACAGAAGGGCACAGCCCCCCCCAGCCCCCGGTTCAGAACATGGCACCTGATAAAGCTCGGAGGACAGCCACCGATGGTGGCTCTGCGTGTCCTTTTAAGGCCGTTTCCACGGGCTGTGTCTCCCGCCTGTCACGAGGACCCTGCTTAGACCACAAGGCCCCTGGGTTACACAGCACCCCCTGTCCCGGGGTACCTGCTCGTGAATTTCCCATGGAGAATATCATGATGCTATATTCATCCTTGTCCTGGCTGACGTTGACTCACTATATGATAAAGCCACTCTTCAGTCTCTATTTCGGGTAGACTATGCACTTCGGGGGAGCTGGTAACACACCTCTCCTAATATAAACGTACAGGGAGGCCATTAAGTGCAGGCCTCTGAAGTTTTAACTGGGTCAATATCTTCACTGCCACATCCCATAACCAACTTGCAAACTAAACTTGCGATGTTTTCTCGGACTTTGGCTTTTAATCGTTCTCTTTCTTGGCTTGTTTTGATAACGCAAGCCGGCTGCTATCCGACGTGAGGACCGGGGACAGGATGGGGGCGAATGGGGAGGAGGGAGGTAGAAACCCTGCTTTTTGGGCCCTTCTGAGTTGTCCTTATTAAAAGTTGATTTCAAAAGTTTGTGGTGAATTTTCAGAACGCCAGGTACAACCGCTCTATATAAACAGAAGCACAAATCCACTTCCACAGCCCATGTCTGGATTATCTGCCGTTTTACACACTGAGCCCCAATGCTCCACCCACCCTCCCATCTCCTCCTCCCTTCAGCCTGGACGATCAAGAGGCGACCATGGAAAATTATCTCCAGCGATTGCTAAACGCCACGTAGGAAAAACGTCACATTTTCTGTGAACCCAAATTAAGCTGTTTGCTCTAAATGAAAATTAGGGATGCCGCAGCCCCTACCAGGCAGCGCATTTAAAGATTCTCACGTGACATGTCCCGGTACCCCAGGGGCAAAAGGTTTTCTTTAAGAAAAGTCTCAGAATGCAGCCTGGACTCTCCGCTGGCCAAGCCGAGTCCACTGCAGCACCCACCGCTCCGGGGAGTGGAAGGCCTCAAGTTCTCCGAGCCAGAATCCCCCCACAGGTCTTTGCCCAGTGACCCGGGGCCTCGCTTGCAGGACAGCCTCCCTGTGGAGTGGGAGTTGTGCCAGCCTGAGTGGGCTTTGTTCTTTCTAGCTCAGGAATCACAACTGCATTCTTCAAGTCTCGTTCCTTCCCTTAATTTGCCACGTCTGTTGCTGGCCCACAGCTTGTGCCACTTTTGGTACAGACCCAGGGTGATGCTGGGCTCATGGTAACACACCGATGTGGCCACTGCCCCAACTTTGGAAGTTTGGAAGTCCCAAAGTCCCAAAGCCCCAAAGCTTCCAACTTTCCTTGGTGCTGCTCATTCCACCCTAGAAGGAAAACATTCTTGACTGCCAATTACTAGCTCAATATTCATGGCATCCCAGCCCCTGATAATTCAGTCCAAGTTACCTTGCCAGTCTCATCAATCACCACCACGTCCATTCACTCACTCCCTTTTTCATCTGTTCTTTCATTCATAAAGATCCCCTGAGGCCTACAGCAAGTCAAGCATTGTGCCCGGTACCAGAGACACTAAATAACACGCATCTCGAGCCGAGTTTCCTCAAGAAACTCACACTTGGGCTTCCCCGGTGGCGCAGTGGTTGAGAGTCCACCTGCCGATGCAGAGGACACGGGTTCGTGCTCCGGTCTGGGAAGATCCCATATGCCGAGGAGCGGCTGGGCCCGTGAGCCATGGCCGCTGGGCCTGCGCGTCCGGAGCCTGTGCTCCGCAACGGGAGAGGCCACAACAGTGAGAGGCCCCCGTACCGCAAAAAAAAAAAAAAAAAACCAAAAAACAAAAAAAAGAAGCTCATGCTTGAGTAGTGTGCATGCACGTGCAGCACAGGGTCCGGACGGAGGGCTCTATCCAGGCGCCGAGGACGGAGGTGACACTTCTTGGCTCCTTAGGGCCCAGCTTGGATGCCGCCTCTGACGGGAAGCTTTCCCTCATCACCCACCCTCCTCTGGGTCCTCGTGGGGCGCAGGGCAGTAATGAATGTGCTCAACCTCGGCCCGCACAGGCATGAACAGTCCTCGATAGGCACCCTGGCTTGTACACGGCGAATGCTCCGTGCGTGTCTACGGCTGATTCAAATGTACCTAAGAGTAAATCTTAGGCTCAGGGTGAACAGCAACCTTCCCAAAGTACTGCACCGAGAACCCACGTTCCTCCTTCTGCTGGAAGGGGCAGAAGCGTGCCAGACGACTGAAGTCAGGAGTCTGCCTGCCGGCCCCAGCTCCCCACTCTGAGTTGTGTGCTTTCCAGACTCTCCTCAGACCCCCCCGGCCCTTGTCCCCCATCTGCATCTGCAGGACAGTAGAGGCCCCGGATGGGGAGCAGGTGGGAGGAGAGGTCCAGGCCCCCGGGGAGCAACACAGCAGCAGGACGAGACTTTCTGGTGGTGGATGGAGAATGCACCTCCCCCCTTAGAGACGAAGCATGTTCACCACTCACGCACCATCCCTTCAATAAGGTCACTCGCTAATTACTGAACAAAACCTTGCTGTTCGTGTGATATGGAGCATTTCCCAGGGGCGCCCGGCTTTCAAACGCAGAGTCTGGACAACGACCACCATGAGCACATCACGCTCATGTGTTTCCTATACACGCATATGCTACATGTATCGAGATAAAAATACTGTAAGACACTGCACTGGCTACTGTTGCAGGGTGACAAATCACCACAAAACTCAGTGGCTTAAAATAACAGTCATTATCTCATAGTTTCCATAGGTCAGAGATACAGTAGCGGCTTAGCTGTGTGGTTTGGTTCAGGGTGTCTCATGAGGCTGGGATTAAGATGATCTGCTTCTAAGCTCACCTACATGGCTACTGGCAGGAAGCCTCAGTCACTCTGGCTGTTGGCTGGAGGCCTCGGTTTCTTTCTACAAGGGACTCTACTGGGCTGCTCACAACAAACACAGATAGATTTTTTTTTTCCCTCCTGTGATTTTGAAGGCTGTAGATGCTTTAGAGAATGGCTGTGAAATATTTAATAGGCTCAGAATCTGAGGACGGATATCTATCTATCTATCCACACACATAAACATGCATGTATGTATATTTTTTTATCTACCCCCCCACATAAACACGTAGGCATGTATATTTTTTAGCGTAAGGCAAGTGACTTACTACTTTCACACTGTTGTGCAATCACCATCACCATCCATTTCCAGAACTCTTTTCATCTTGTAAACCTGAAACTCTGTGTCCATTAAATAATAACACCCACCCTCCCCTTTTCCCTGTCCCTGGCAACCACCATTCTTTCTGTCTGTATGAATTTGGCTACTCTTAGTACCTCATATAAGAGGAATCATACAATATTTGTCCTGGCTTATTACACTTAGTGTAATGTCCTCAAGATTCATCCATGTTGTAGCACGTGTCAAAATTTCTTTCCTTTTTAAGGCTGAATAATATTCCACTGTATCACATTTTGTTTGTCTATTCATCCGTCTATGGACACTTGGGTTGCTTCCCCCTTTTGGCTATTGTGAATTATACTGCTATGAACATGGGTGCACAAAGATTATTATTATTAGTATTTTTGGCCGTGCAGCACAGCTTGCAGGATTCTTAGTTCCCAACCAGGGAATGAACCCAGGACGCCTGCAGTGAAAGTGCCGAGTCCTATCCACTGGAGTGCCAGGGAATTCCCTACAAAGATTATTATTATTTTTAAAATTTATTTATTTATTTTTGGCTACATTGGGTCTTCATTGCTACGTGTGGGCTTTCTCTAGTTGTGGCGAGCGGGGAGCTACGCTTTGTTGCGGTGTGCGGGCTTCTCATCACCGTGGCTTCTCTTGTTGCGGAGCACGGGTTGTAGGCTCACGGGTTTCAGCAGTTGTGGAGCGCAGGCTCAGTAAGTTGTGGCCCACGGGCTTAGTTGCTCTGCGGCATGTGGGATCTTCCTGGATCAGGGCTCAAGCCCGTGTCCCCTGCATTGGCAGGTGGATTCTTAACCACTGAACCACCGGGTAAGCCCACGAAGATTATTTTTAAATGTTTTTAAATATGTAAACGTTGTAAACATTTTCAACCATCCATGTCACTGATACAGTATCATTTCAAGACCTCAGTAGAAAGTATTCTTGTTTCTGAATTAATGGCAAGGTTAGTGGTTGGGAAACTTTAAGGAATGAGGGTAGATCTTCTCTGGACCCGCCCTGGGCTGGGCTCCACCTCGTTCTCCACCTGGTGCAGGCTGGGGCATGGCAACCTGGTGAGTATCAAGAATGACCGTAAAGAAACTCAGGTTTACCTCTATTTAAACATGTGACACTTTGGCTAACACTTAAAAAAAGAATGTTCTATAGTAAAATATATGTGTTCTTTCAAAATCCAAACAAACAGCCCTCTTGAGACAAGTTTACAACAGATCCTGAGTTAGAGCCTCTGCAAAGGAAATATCAATAATTATAACGCAACTTTGGCTCTTACAAAACTCAGATAATACTACTAAACAGCTGGGGTGGGAAGTTTAAAATTTAATAAATAAAAAATCAATAAATATATAAAGAGAAAAGTTCTTCCCTCCTCTCCAGTAGGAAAGCAAACTATGGCCATCTGGCCTATGAAACAATTCCTTTACTAGGCCACGGGTACCCATCACGAGGTGAAACAGGGCTCCGTGTAAAGGAGGGGGGAAAGAGCCGCTGCCTAAGACAGCTGCTGAGGCCAGAACATCCAAAGCCCTGGGGCCATTCCACAGAAGATGGAGCGGGTGTCTAAAGGCATATCCACCCATCTAGGGTTTAATCAAGTGTCAATGATAAGGATTAAAGATAAGTGGTCAGTGATGCAATTTTATGTATTTTTCAAAACTCTAAATGCCTACCACTTAAAAAAATTAATTTGTAACGTTCGACAACATATTTATTGAATTTTTATAACATGCCAGGCGTTGTTAGGTGCTTGGGATATGAAGCACATTGGTGAAGAAAACAGACAAATGTGCTGAACACAGAACATCTGACGTTATTTAAGAATTTCGGTTTTAATTTTAACAAAGAGTGTGGGCGCTAAGTTATCTCCAAGCTTTGTCTCAATCCCCCCTTCCGTGTGTCAGGTCCGCCACCAGGCACCCTTGCCAGGACCAGGAGGCCAGCACTGGGGAGGAAATACTAGTTCCTTGGATTCCTAAACTTGCAAACATCAAGCAGTACGGAGTGGGTCTCATTATCAATCCCCCCTGCTCCAAACTAAACAAAATTCTGGCCAAAACAGCCCAGCTTTGCGCTCAATAATATTCTGAGGCAGTTTTGGGGCTGGTGGATGGATGGGTGGATGAGAGAACAATCTAGATACGAGATGAAACAAGATTTCCCACAGAGAGGCAAAGATCTCTGAGAAGAACCCAGCTAGGGCCCTTCCTAGCCATGCTCTGAACAGCTGAGTTTGAGCACACCCGCGGGTAAGTCTGGCCTTGTTCTCTAGCAACACGGGTTCCTGTCAGCCCAACCCACTGCCAGGTGCTGCCAAGGCTGGCAGACAGACACAAACGTCCCACTGGGCCTGCAGGGACAAGTCCAGCGCCCACCACGTGTGCGCACCCGCGCACGCCGCGTCCCTCCCGCTCTCCCTGAAGCCTGACCGGACCCGGCCCGGGGAGGTCTTGCTCCTGCTCGGCCGTGTGGGTCTGGCACGGACGACGCTCATCCTCCGGGTGCTCTCCTGGCTCTACAGGTTCCTCAGACTTCTCCACGTTCATCCTCTCTGGCTCCTCTCTGGCCACTGCCGCCAACTGGAAGTGTCGAGTAAGTGATAACCTGACCTCTGAATGTCAGAAGCAGTGGAGGGCAGCCCGAGACTGGAAGACCCAGGAAGGTCTGGGAGAACTGGCTTCTTACTCTCCCACCGCTAGAGTCTGGGTCAGATGTCAAGAACCAGAAGGTGGGAGCTGATGGCTGCCGTCGGGGTCTCTTCCGAGGGCTATTGCTGGGGGGTCTGCTCCCAGCTACAGGTACATATCCCAGAGAGCTGGTCTTCTACTTATTTTCTACTACAGCCTACAATTTTGGCATCAGATGTTTCCCTGAATAATGTGGTACGAGATAATATTTGTCTATCACTTGTATGTCTCCGTTGAGACATATTGTTTTTTTAACATCAGAGATGAATTTCCACGTACAATCATTTTCCCTCTTCTTACCTCCTATCCAACCCAGACCCGGAGAATTAACTTAAAAATATTAACGTTCACTACAAGGTGAGTTCTGCTTATGTGTATATTTAATGTTACCAGTATAGAACCTGGAAAAAAAGTTGGTGAAAAGGACCGTTAACACACAAGACTTTGGGGTACTTTCAGTAGCTTTCGTGTATTAAAATATACTTATACAAGGGCTTCCCTGGTGGCGCAGTGGTTGAGAATCTGCCTGCTAATGCAGGGGACACGGGTTCGAGCCCTGGTCTGGGAGGATCCCACATGCCGCGGAGCAACCAGGCCCGTGAGCCACAACTACTGAGCCTGCACATCTGGAGCCTGTGCTCTGCAACAAGAGAGGCCGCGATAGTGAGAGGCCCGTGCACCGCGATGAAGAGTGGCCCCCGCTTGCCACAACTAGAGAAAGCCCTCGCACAGAAACGAAGACCCAACACAGCAAAAATGAAATAAATTAATTAATAAACTCCTACTCTCAACATCTTCTTTAAAATATATATATATATATACTTATACTTTTGCTTCTAGTTTTATTAAGTTCATGTCTTCAGGTATCATTGCAAGTCAAACCCCAGTATTCGCAAGGCATATGAAGAGAAATTCTCAAAATGAAAAAAACATAATTGCCAGTTGGTGACTCAGAGCAATAGCTAAAGATTAATCCTGTCATAGCCAGGAGGTGCCTTTTGAGTGCCAAATTTGCCCAGGGTGTGAATGCAGCCATGGACCCTGTGGTCTCCTCCCCAAGAGCTGGGGAAATAAGGAACTTCTGTCAGGGAGGCCTGCTCTGCTACGGGTGAACACTGACCAAGTCGGGCCCAGGCAATCAGAGAGAAGTGGTTCAATTTGCTAGTGTTAATGGGGCTGCCTAATCCAATCACCACAGTGGAGTTCATGCACAACCCTGAAGTTCTCATGATTAAGGTTTAGCCAGTACAAGTGCATCACCTTGAAGTTATCTATGTCCCATCTTCTCTTATGAGAAGAATCAACTTGCTATCCATTCTGGAATGAAAATAAATATTGCCTGTGAAACGGTCCCAAATCATTTCCATACAACGTCATTTACATGTATTCGCGGAACTGTTGAAAGTGCCCAGTACTCTGCCTGCTACAGGGGAGCTGTTCAGAAATGCTCCCACCTAATGAGCCCAGACTGGAGCTACCCCCCTACAAACCTGCCCATCCCTGCCTGGCCCCCACGTCCCGCTGGTCCAAGGGTGGTCTGAGGGTGATGCCTGACTTCCACTGAACCATGTGGCTCAGAACTCCAATGTCATGGCTTGAACTTTGCTAGAGACTAACTGGGGTCTAGAGGTACCTAACTTGAAATCAAAAAAAGAGGAGGAGGAGGAAAGGGTCAGGACAAATGAGTCAATAACCCTGAGAGACACAGAGCTTCCCTGATGGGGTCAGAGACAAAGGCGGCCCGGGACGCAGGGGCACACGGGGGCCCAATGTCAGGGACCCGAGGACAGGAAGCAGCAGAGACGACAGATTTCAAAGGGGCCGCAGGGCAGTGTTCGGAGGAGGCGTGCCCGGCGGGCCTCTGGAGCACCACAGAGCACATGTTGGCCGGTTAAAGGAGCAGGGACCACACCACCGCGGAAACGCCTGCCTGTGCTTAGTGTCATGAGCACAGGACACGGCGTCGGGGAGCCGGGCTGCGGTCCCACCACGCACTCGGGCCCTTGATGGATGCCGAGCCCCCTCCCAACCTGGGGTCTGATCCCGGCCAAACTCGGCCACGCAGGCCTTCCAGCTACTCCTATTCAGCCCCTGGCCGGGGGCCTGAACCCTAAACCTAAACCTAGTATGTGTTAGACGTAAATGTGCTGAGTGGGACCTACACCGAAGGAGGTGGGATTACATAATCGTCAGATGGCTTTTGGCGCCCCGGTGCTGGGACTCTGTGGGAAAGGTTCTCTTCAGACAAAAGCAAATTCCCCTCCTTGCTATCACCGTCCACTATTGGATATATATGGGGTGAGCTGCAGAGCCCCTACAGTTCTATAGTTTCTATCGTGCAAACATCTGGCACCGCTGCTGATAAAGCTGGGCATCCAGCAACACGGCAGTTGTTGGTCATTTAGCACTCGGATGAGCCCTTTACCATCAGCATTAACAAACGTCAGCGTCCAGGTCTGCGGAGGGAGTGCCAACGAACTTAATGTTCTCCTTTTATAAGACAACACACTAGATATCCAATGTAACTGGGGCTTGCTCTTTAGAGATTTATTTCGCCCCTCATAGTAATATGTTGCTTGGAATCATGTAACTCTGACCTGGCACCACTGTGTGGAACACAATTTATGCATGAGAAACTGGACTAAGATGAAAGCCTGGGTGTCGGGGCAGCAGGCTGGGGCTGGGGACTGCTGGCTTGCCTCCTTTCTGGCTCTGTGTCCTGGGGCAAGGTAGGGTCTCAGCTTCCACGTGTGTAAGTGGGGATGATGAAACGGAGCTGTTCTGATGAGTAAAGGGAATCGTACACAAGGTTGTGCTCTGTAAAGTATACAATTATATTTATATATTAAAAATAAGCAATAAATTAAGAACTGTGTCCTATAAAAGAAATCCAGATATTCTTTGGAATAGAAATATGTATGTGGTACACTTATTTCTCCTTTCAGGGAAGGTACTGAAACTATCACAACCCGGTTGTATAAAAAGAGAAGTTTCCAGAAAATTCTTTATTCAAAAATAAAACTTAAAGGTAAAAGGTATTTACTGTACCGACATGCATAAAATCTACTTTAAAAAAAAAAATAACTAGTGCTCAGAGCAATGCTAGTCTGATGCAATCTCTAACCATAAAGTATCTGAAACAGTATTTTCTTTCTAGTTGAGATATATAAATGTAGTAACATTTGGAGCTCATGTACTTGGCTTCAACGACGACCTAGAATATAATCCAGAAACTGGAAGTGAACTCCAAAAGGCCTCAGAGCGCCACAGACAGGTGTCCTGGAGTCTACACATGAGGCTCACGCGTGCCGCATGGCGAGAGGGTCAGGCCCTCCCCAAGAGCCTGCTTCACACAAACGCCCCTGGGCAAGGGCAGAGCCATGGGGCTGGCTCGGTGTCCCCTGCAATGTTCCCCATCCTGGACATGCACAGCAGACCTGCTAAGGGGTACAGGGCGGGTACTCTCCCCGCGGTGGGGACTGTGGCCCCAGACATTTAGGAGAACTCTGTCCTTTTCTGCAAAATGGGGGTGGGGGGGGCAGTAAGAGCCACGTGATAGTAATTGTACTTTTCTTACTATCTTCCAACTGAGAGAACACAAAATGCCAAAAAGCTACGACAGCCAAGTAATGCTCTTCAATATATTCATCACAAGAACGTCTGTATGCCTCAAAAAAAAAAAAAAAAGTCCTGTGCACCTGTACCAAACGTAACTAGTGAACACACACTATGTGGGGGGAGCACAGAGAGTCCTCCTACATTTGTGACCAAGGCCCAGGCAGGGAAGCAGAAACTATGGGCCTCCAGCTCTGAAATCCCAGGAGTTAATGACTTGCTCAAGGTCACACGTCCAGCCTTGAGGCCAGAATCCAGGTCCTTTGGTTCCTGCGTCAGTATTTTTTCATTACCTTTAACAAGGTGGCTACTTGACTCTGCAGTCATGAACGGATTAGAACATCACATTGGAAGCGGGGAGGGCTCGGCACACTGACAGCAGTGAGCGGAGATGATTGAACCCTGGGAGCTCTATGGCTCAGTGGTTACACAATCACGGGCCATTTTCTTAACCTCTCTGAGCCTGTTTCCTCATCTATAAAACGGCCATAATAACTAGCTGCAAGAGTTGTGCAGAAAAGAGATAATGTACGTAAAGTTTCCAGCACATAATGGGCACTTAATAAATGGCAGCTCTAGTTATTATCTTAAGAACTCAATGAATATAGCTAACAGGAGCCTTTTAACTCTGGAGCAAAGAGAATGAAACACCTACATAGAATACATAAGTGCATCTCTGTAGTTGAGCGCATTTCATCACATCATAATGGTAACCCTGAGGGATTCAGAAAAGGCTCAGCTGAGGGGAGAGCGCCCTTTGGTGGGAGGAAGCTGTGTTTGGGAGTCTGACACTCGGTCCCAATCCCAGCAGCCCTAGTCACTAGCCTTGTGGCACTGGCCATTGGTTTCCTGAAACTCAATTTTCTCATCTACTAAATGGGGATAATAACGGTTGTCATGAGAATTAAATGTAGGCCCCTGGCCTTTAGCAGGTGCTTATTAAATGTCAGAGCCTTTCCCCCTTTGTCTTCTACTCCATATCAGATGGCAGTGGGTGCTTTGATGTCTTCTTGTTAGATTTCTGTCCAGAAAAATGAAAACATTTTTAAGTATGGTGTTGAAATGGGTAAGTTTCAGTCACCTGGAAAACTTATATACACAGGATATTCTTTAGTCTTCAGTATTGTGTGACTCGTGTGAGTATTTCTGAAAAAAGTCTACATTCATTAGAGCACTAAAACACAGTATGCAGCATGCAGTAAGCATTTAATGAATACTTGCTGCAAACTGAATACATGAAAGGAGTGATAATCCAACCAAAAAACAAGCAACTTTTATGTGCATAAAAAGTGCAACCTTGGGACTTCCCTGGTGGCACAGTGGTTAAGAATCTGCCTGCCAGTGCAGGAGACACGGGTTCAAACCCTGGTCCGGGAAGATCCCACATGCCGCGGAGCAACTAAGCCCGTGTGCCACGACTACTGAGCCCGTGTGCCACAACTACTGAAGCCCGTGAGCCTAGAGCCCGTGCTCCGCAACAAGAGAAGCCACCACAATAAGCATGCGCACTGCAACAAACAGTAGCCCACACTCTCCACAACTAGAGAAGGCCCGCGCACACCAACGAAGACCCAACGCAGCCTAAAATAAATAAATTATTTTTTTTAAAAAAAGTGCAGTCTTTCCTTGCAATAATTCGTTCTAAACTGAGAAACAAAAATCTGGAATTGAAAAAGCAGAAACATACTTTTTTTCCTATTCAGTAAATAATCAAGAATGGTTAAGTCTAGGTGCTCTGCACAACTCAGTACTTTGGGTTTCTCAAGTTTCTCTTTTGACCTGGCTGACACAGACTATTTAACTTCGAGTTAGCAGAAATTCACTTCATTTTCCTGACTCATGAAAGAGATGTATTCAGTAAAATCCGTGCCCTCACAACTCTCACACAGTTTGTCCTGCCCAGACACACATGCACTCATAGTGCCACCAGACACCAGATGTAGGGCAAGAGTGAGGTTCTGTCACCCAGCCCAGCGAGCAACACCCTCCTCTCCACCACAGAGATAACGTGGACTGACCGTGACATCCCAGCCACACTCGGCTCGGAGCTCCGTGGGGTGTCCCCCCCCACAGGGCAGGACCAAAGGCACATTCTTCCAGTGCAGAACCACCTCCTGTCTCTGGAGACACGCGGGCACACCGTCCTGGCCTACCTGAGTCTCAAAGGGCCACGGACCAGGGTTCAGCGGTCTGGACAAGACTACCGTCACCTGCCAGCCCGATCACTCCTGTACATTCCAGTGCTGTCCAAGGTCACGCGAGAACAGAGAAAGATGGTGAAACTTGAGGGATGGGGGAAGCAGTGTCTGCTTCGAGTTGGTGGAAGGATGCTGATGAGCGGAGGAAGGTGGGGGAGGAGGGCTGGGAGGAGGGCGATGGTCCCATGTCAACCCGGGGCAAGTGCCTGGGAATCACTTATGGGGCGAGATGCTGCCGCGGCCACATTAGAAATTCCCTGCAGAACTGCTGAACGATGGTACTTTTCTGCCTCAGATGATGGTCACAATATAATGGTGGCGCAGTGGCTGAGAGTCCGCCTGCCGATGCAGGGGACACAGGTTCGTGCCCCGGTCAGGGAGGATCCCACATGCCGCGGAGCGGCTGGGCCCGTGAGCCATGGCCGCTGAGCCTGCGCGTCCGGAGCCTGTGCTCCGCAACGGGAGAGGCCACAGCAGTGAGAGGCCCACGTACCACACACACACAAAAATTCCCAGGGTCACCCCATTTCAGAAGCCAGCTTCTCCTGGCTAGCTGCTCCTCAACATGCCCTCTTCTGGCCACGACTTCGCCATTTTGTCAAGAAAACAAAATGCCCATCTTCAGCTCAGCACATGGGCTTCCCTCACCAACACCATCTCCACGAAAACCCAAGGAAAAAGTAATAAAAGTGACATACAGTTTATGAATATTCATACTGTCTCCCACTGGTGGGCCAGCAGCCACATGTGTTCTAGCATTAGAGGCGGAGGTCCAGGAACAGCGGTCCTTGTCATCAAAGGGACCATCACAGTGGGCAGCTCCAAAGCCAAGGGTGAGGCCTAAATATAACTGCACAGCCATCGAGAGGTCAGAAGCCACCTTTCATCACCGGCCAGCTGGGTGGCCTTGGGGGGTTCACCACACCACCTCCTGGGGCCACCCCATCCATGAAATGGGACTGATGATGTCAACCCAGTTACTTGACGTCAGTGCTACCAGGAGGAAAACTTCTGTACGCACGACACAGAAATGGATCTAGCTGAGCATGAGGACGTTAGAAAGTTTTCCAAGGGGGCCAGAGGAAAGCAAAGAACCAGAACAAATCAGAGCTCTTCTACTGGACAATTTACAGGACGGAAAGTTTGTTAAAACCAGTACAAACTTCCAAGAGGACAAAGAATGTACACTCAAGAGAAAACTGTAGGGAAGGGAGATGTACAAAGAGTCACTAAGTATCCCCCATAAAAGATGGTTTGGACAAATCACCCCAAATCATGGGGAAGCATGACTGGGGAATAAAATGGCTGTAAAAATAGAGTTTAATGAAATCTTATCCCACTTAAGACAGCTTAACTTTGATCACAGCGATTTCTAATTTTCCTTGCTGGGTTCTCCTTGCGAGAGGGGTCTACTTCTGATTCATCGTGGCACACTGCCTGGCTTGTGACAGGTATCCTATAAACGTTTCCTGAATGAAGGGGGAACGAAAAGCTGTAAGTCAAGACTTGGAGAAGAGCAGACACATTATGAATGTTTACAACAGTTCTGGGAGAACTGGTCAGAAGGGGAAAGTGCCTTGCAGACCAGCAGACACCAAGGCAAGGAGCAGGTACCTGGAAAGCCGGCGATAAGATAATGTTTGTGGAACTTTGGTTGGTTTTATGGAGAGTAGGGGGAAAAAAGCAAATATGTAAATATACATGGGGTAATATGCAAATTCCTTTTCCACCTAAAGGCCTGTGAGAATAAAATCTAATTATCTACGTGGCAATCCAGGGGTGGGGGAGGGTGAAACGCAGAGTCTTTACTGATTAGGGAAGACAGTTAATGTGAAAACAAAACCCAGGTACTTTGTACATCCTCTAAATGGCAGGGCCAAGAAAGGGTGTGACACACAACGGGCACAGATGTAAGGAAGGGCAGAAAGGGCCAGGGGGAGGCAAGCATGAAAGAAAAGTACTTGCGTCTCCCTGGGGTCCACACTCTGCAGGGGACTCTCGGCATTTTCTTCTTCAGAGAGGTTGACATCTCCGCGCATTTCCACGGGCCAGGCCCTGCATGCGTGGATTTCATTTAATCCTCACACTTTTCTAAAACAGTGTTGTTGTCCCAAATGTAGGGATTAGGAAGGTTAAATAAGCTGCCCAGGGACATAGTAAGTTGCAGAACTAGAATTTTATTTCAGGTTTGCCTGCTCTAAACCCAGCAATACCATATACTTTAAGAATACTAAAACTGTCATAAACAAAGGTGTTTTTTTTTTTTTTTAGACCAAGATTAGTCTCCCTTATAAGACAGAGGGAGAGAGCGAGAGCCACCCCCGGCTCACCATCCTCACTGCACCTGCTCTGTAGGTGAGATCGTGTTCCTCAGAACAGCACCAACCTACACTTTTGCACACTTGGTGCCTGGGGCCCTCAAAGAGAGTGAAGATAAAGCTCTTCCTTTTCTTCCCGAGTCAAGGAAAAAACAAAACAAAACAAAACGTTCTTTAGTGTTTCAGCCTAGTACCAGGAAAGTAGAAATGACCCTCAAAAATCTGCTTTTGTAAGGATTTTAAAGTCAGCTCCATAGTTACCGCACAAATACAGTTCTCAAAGCTACTCATGTTCAAGCTGGCATTTTTAACAACGCTGGGTCCCACGTACAAATAAACCAAAAAGGGCCCAAATCTCAGTTCCCAGTAAAATCGCATCCCACTCCAACTTTTTAGCCTGAAAAAGTTTTTTTTTCTTTTTAAAAAGTAATTTATTGAGGTGAAATTCACATAACATAAAATTTACCATTCTGTGGTATTTAGTATATTTACAATACTGTGTGACCACTACCTCTACCCAGTTCCAAAACATTTCCATCACTCCAAAGAAAACCCTCTTGCCCTTTCAGCAGTTTCACCCATTCCTCCCCGCTCCCTGCCCTGTCAACCACCAACCTGCATTATGTCTTTACGGGTTTATCTGTCCTGTTCATATAAAAAGAATCACACAACATGAGGCCTCTTGCCTGGCTCCTTGCACCGAGCACGGTGTTTTGGATGTACACCCATGTGGCAGGGTTGTCGGAAGTTCCTTCCTCTTCACAGCTGACTAATATTCCGTCGTAGGGATATACCACATTCATCCACTGCTGGACATCTGGGTGGTTTCCACCTTCGGTTTATTGTGAATAATGCTGCTATGGATGTACAAGTATTTGTCTGAGTACCTGTTTTTAATTCCTTTGGAGTGGAACTGTGAGCATCATCTGGTAATTTTACAATTAAAAATCTGAGGAACCGCCGAACTTTTCCATAGTGGCTGCACCATTTTACATACCCACCAGGAATGTATGAAGGTTCCTGAAAAAGTTCTTTTAAACATATCTAATCTATGAAAAAAAAATCCTGAAATGATTTTTTATTAATGCTGACCTTTGCAGCTCACGAAAGGCTTAGGGGATTTATGTTACAGCTTTCCTTTAACAGTCCTTGTGAAATCTCTAATCCTCAGCACCCCCTCACCCCCCCCCCCCCATCAAGCATGGAGAATATGTTAATCACCAGAACGGACACCCAGGACATTTACAATCTAGCTAGTTGCCCAGGACTAACACTCAGGACACAATTACAAAGCAAATCTAAGTCCAGAAGTTCCATCGAATGCAAGGAGGCATCAAATACAGATTTTTAAATGCAACAAGAATTTATAGCAGACGAGGGAGAGATGCACGGAGAGCCAAGTGGCCAAAGAAAGATGAATAGAGAAATGAAGCCTGAGTAAGACCCTGAAGGACGGGTATAATAAATAAGAAACACAATAACCCCTGGCTTCCATCTAATGGCCGCCTTATGGACTGAGGGGTGCTCTGCGCTGTTACTTCAGGGTAGCCTGGGCAGCAAGCGTCCTGAGAAGGAAAGGAAGAGCTGGGATCCTCAACCTGCCTCGCCAGCACAGAGCCCTACCTCATTTCCCAAGGGCGGCAGGGAGCAAATCTCCTGCAGAAGAACGCCCCTCCCACCTGCTAAGAAAGGCGACGTTGTCGTGTTTCGTTAGAAATGTTCAATTTCTGTGGCAAAACAAACCCAGCAATTCTCACGCTGTGCGGGCAAAACTGTAAGTATTTTAAGTGTGGTGAGTCTGGCTTGCTAGGTGGAAGGAGGGATCACATGAGTATGTACAAGGTCCCTCCCTGCTTCCCCCGCAGTGCCTGGACACCTCCACCGCTACTAGGCTGCGTGTGCCTTCCTTCCACAGCAAGAAATTAAATTTCTGTGCGGAGGGACGCTTCATCGAAGCGCAGGTCAGTGTGACACTCGGGCACACCCTGCCGTGCGAGGGCCGGGCAGGGCCTGGAGTGCGGGTCGCTGCGCCCCACGCCCGGGCGCGGTGCTCCGCAGCGCAGAAGCCCGCAGCACTTGAACTTCAGCGAGCTGACAGATCAACGGCTCTCTACCTGGCACTGCCGTCGTCTGCATCCATCCTGTTTACATTTTGGGGGGTAAGCTCTTGGGGCCGAGGCTGACTGGTCCCCGAACGCACCGAGGGGCGAGGTGCGGGGCTGCAGCACGCCCCGGAGGACGCGCGTGCGCACTGTGGCCGCGCGCCTGCCCCCATGGGCTCTCCCACCCCGACTCGTTCATTTCCGAGCGGGCATAGATGCCGTCTGTTTCTTCGAGTCAAGGACACCACCTTTCGCTACCACCGGGACAGGGTGGGAGCAACAAACAAAACCAAGCAGTATGCAAATCCCAGTGTCCATGCGGAACCAAGCACGGACTCCCAACGTGACGGGAAAACGAATCACGGCTCCGCGGCCCACCCCCCCCTCCAGAGGTCAGGCCGCCAGTCTGTATGAGGGTGGGGAGGGCAGGAGGGCGGACGGGAGCCTGCTCAGACCAAACACATTCCTGGGCCTGCGTGCGGCCCGGGCCTGTGCACGGGAGCTAGAGGCTGTGCCTCTGCATCTGACGTTGTTCTAGGTGTCTTGGCCCGGGGCCCTCCACCAGGGCAGGAATGGCCTGGACAGAGTGGGACACGCAGGCTGCACTCGTGGGGCTGGTCACTAACACGTGGGTGACCCCCGACAAGACAATGACCGCACAGTGAGACGGGGACAACATCGCTGCCCGAGCTACCCTCGGAGTTATGATAACGGTCACATAAAGTTCCTGGAACACAGAAAATGCGAGTCACCATCGTAACCAAAGGCCCAGGCAAATACAAACGGTTAATTCCCCCCTCCAACAGGGTCTGCCCCACTCGGCACTTCTGCAGGTTTCTTTGGTGGCTTCGTGTTCCTGAGACTTTCGTCAAATGGGTGTGTTCCTAAGAGATGCTCTTTCCGGAGGAGCTGCGGCACATTCCCCAAAGGTGGGGGGCGGGGGGAGGCGGCGCGGTACCCACAGCACCTGCAGTGTCATGCACACAGGTATCTGACATCATCACCTGCTGAAGAGAGCTTGTAAAGTAAAGCACCGAGATGAGGATATGGGTCTTTCTATACAAACCATGACACAGAATATGAACAGGAAAAGCTGGAAAAAATATTCTAATGGCTCATTTTCAGAAAATCTATCTTCAATCTTACTGTTTCTGTCTGCACCAGCAGAAACCTCATTTGGGTCCGCATGGCCCCAAATTGAGAGCCACACATGAATACATTTCTTGCGGGGGCAGCAAAGCAATTAACTGGCAACCTCCTCAGAACGGAGCTCTCGCTTAACTGTGTCCCTGGAGTCTACGTATGGTGGTGCCTTAGTGCCTGGAGACGTCCCACCACTGCTGTGTCCACCTGGATTAGCGTGGGAGAACCCTGGGGACACAGGTAGAGGAAGAGAAGAAAAAGGAAAAGGCAGGATAGCAGGGAAAGGCTGGGCATGGTTAGAAACAGTAACCTATTTACAGTCTCCGCTATGCCCAAGGCTCGGAGGGGCTACGTGAGGCTAAGTACAGCGGGGCGAACTCACATAGACCTTCAAGGTGCCCACGGCCCTGGTGTGTTACGTCACTGGCCCAGCTGAGGAGATGGCACGTCAGGGAGGTTAGGAGATTCACCTGAGTCACATGGTTGGTGGGACACTGAGACCCGGGTCTCTGTCTCCGTGTCACCTCCCTCGACGCCGCCAGTGGTGGCTGGTCATTTCAGGTCACTGTAAAGTGGGTTGATAACATCAGCCCTGGTTCTTTCACAGGGTCTAAGAGCCAGACTCTGGCCCCAGGAAGTGCATGACATGCCAGATTATACAACGTCCGAATGTCTCCGGAGGAAGAAACCATTTCTGGCTGTGGCACATCTGGCACTTGGGCTCCACCACAGGAGCCGGACAGGGCTGGGTTCTGGGGCCTGGGTGCAGCGGCAGGCAGCGGAGGCATCCTGGGAACACTGTGGGCTCACACGGGTGCTGAGCGTGAGGCCGGGGCCTTGGAACAGGACTCCGAATTCCGGGCTGGGAACTGGGATGTGGGAGCCAGAGCAGGCAACAGAGGAGGCAACATGGAATCAAGGAGGGAGCTGGAGAGAGAAGGGGCTGTCTTCCGAGAAGGAAAAGGGCATGTGGAAGAGCAAGGAAGGAGGCCCCAGTTCTCCTCGGAACTAACGTAGAGAGCAGCCTGGGTGGCATCACGGGGCACGGGAAACAGGGGTGGGGTGGCCACGAGCTCAGATCTGCAAACGCACGGACCTCATTGCCAGGAGGGTCACAGAAAACCCCCGTCTTCAACCGGCCGCTCTGAGCTGCAGAGGACACCGTGCAACGACATTTACATGCTGCGGGCTCGCTTCTTCCAAGGAAACAAGTGAAAAGTTCCTGTCAGTGGGGAGGGAACGGAAGGAACGTGGCTCTGTGCCCAGCATGTGGCCTTGGGTCACGGCCCAGTTACTGGGGTGCGTGGCCCAGGCGGTGCTCTTGGGAACTGGCCTCATCACGCCTGGGATCACCGCTGGGGACAGGAGCCCCTCTCCAAGGCCCATCACTCAGAATGCAGACAACAGAGCCCACTGCATCCAAGATGGCACGCAGGTGGCCTCTCTTTCGAGGGGATAAAAGACCTTTCCTACAAAACCAGCCACTTCTCTGTAATAAGCATGAATGTCCCCACAGATGAGAGGCCTGCCGTTGGGAAAAGCTGGTTTTAGGAAAGCTATTTTATCGAAAACGATGTTGTTTCACACCTGGGTTTGCTGGCCATGGCCATGATAATGTAAGAGCCAAGGGCAGGGCACTGTAGGCACAGTAAGGCTGGATGACCAAGTTCCACAAAGACTTCATTTTCCTCCCGGACTCCGGCATTTCAGGGGTAACAGCCCCTCACTTCTCTGTTTCTAGCAGTCACTGTCCTTCACTTTTAGAGGGCAAGTCCATGACCTATACATGAAACGGCAGATGTAAAGTAAAGAAACTGTGCGAGAGAAATGCTTCCGTCATCAACAGCTGTTTATTCCCCAGAGTTGTTTTCATAGTTCCCTGGCCCAGCAGTTTCCAGAAATGATTGTTTCCCTGCTGGCCATCCTGTTACAGGATGAACAAAGGTATCTCTTTTACCCAAACACAACACAACAAAAACAGGAAGAAAAACTAGGCAAGATAAAGTTGAAGGGTTTAATATTACCAACAGTTTCTTCGAGATCTTTAAGGGTAAATAGATTCTAAATTTTCACTTGGAATTTTTAAATTTTCGGATGTACGTTCTATGAGTTTTAGCCTGTTACCACCACGACAGTCAGGACACAGAGCAGTGCCATCTCCCGAAGACCTCCCGGCCGCTCGTCGGGGTGAATGTTCACCTTTCACAATGAGAACATCTGACTCTCAGTGCCAGAGCTATCTCTGTTCTGGGGGTTCACATTTAGTTCATTTTTATTTGCCAATGTAAGTTCTAATTTACAAAGAGAAGAGGAACAGAAAGCCTTCACTGGTGGTCAGTGGATGACAAAGAGGCGGCACCAACAGTTGATCCCTCATGTTCTGGCCAAACGACTTTGAGTTTTATAGTCAATAATGACATAAATAAGGTTGTGACTGGAGAGTACACTTCCCCAGTCACACGAAGCAGGATCAGAAGGGGCTCCAAGTATGGGGAACCCTAGGGACCAGCCTACCTGCTGCCACTGAACTCGCACACCCACACTCTCCCCAAGGAGCAACATACATCACATATACAATACACACTAACATATATGCCACACATACAAGGCACACACCCCACGTGTACAACACACACAGCCAACACAACCCCCCCCCGGACACCAACACATCTCACATATACAACACACACTAACACACATTCACACACCACACGTATAGTACATACCAACACACATTCATACACACGCACGCACACGCACGCACACCTTCAGGGAGTCCGTGAGCAGAGTCCTGCCCATCACTCCAGTCTTGGCTCCTGGATCCTTCTGATGTCGGCGGAGACGGACAGTGGATATGGGAAGCACGGCAGGTGGCAAATGCGATGTGACCTCCTGAGGCTTCCCGTGCCCGCTCCCCACTGCCGTGAGGCTTGTGTGCCCAGCCCAAGCGCAGGATTCATAGCTTCACCGCAGGTACACGAGCAGCGGCAGGAGAGTGCCGGGCCCGTGCCCTCCAGGCAAGAATGCTGCACCCGTGTCTCCCTCCTGACTCAGGGGAAGAGATGTTGTTCCTCTCCTCAAACGCTAACCCCTTCACCATCGCACTGGACACTGTCCCTTCCTGACACCAGAGGAAACCCACCAAACGTACTCCGTTAGCGCCTATTGGATGTGACGTACGTGCTGCGCCTCCACGTGTCCACGGAGATGAAAAAGAAACGACAGGTGATCCCAAGGAGCTCGGGAATACTGGGGATGTCGATAGCCTACAATGATACCAGGCCAAGTAAAATAAATGCTAAGCCAGAGGCACACACACCGGGAAGGGGGCCCAGGGGACAGCGTGATGGTTACTTACAGCAGAGGCGAGGTGCACACGGGTGAGCACGCACCACAGCCATCTCGTTCAGTCCTTAGAACAACCTCAGGAACTGCTGTCGTACTTCCCTCATAAGACAGAGAACAATGAGCCTCAGAGAGGTTTGGGAACTTGCCTGAGGTCACACAGCTATAAAGCAGCAGATCTGGAATTCAAATCCAGATCTCTGCCAATAGAGTGATGACGATAAGAATAATGATAATGATGATAACAGTAGTGGCAGTAAAAGTAATATAGCAGCAAACATGGGCTGAGTGCTTGCCTCGTGCCAGGAACACGCTGAGTCATGTGTCAGGAATTTTATCCTCTGCGGGAGATCTTTGCTCATTCAGTTCCTACGTATGAAGACAAAGTTCCGGGGCACACGACTACCATGTCCGTAACATCTCAGAAACAGAAAAGCAGATAAGGGGTTAGCGGCCCAGAGGACAGGGCTGTCTCCACACGTGCAAGGTTCCCTAGTCAGGTCTTGCTGGGCTCGGCCCTTTCTTCATACTGGGAAGTCATTTCTAATTTTCTGTCAAGGTGTAATGGGACATGACAGATGTTGGCTGATTTCAGGGAACTAATCTGTTAAAAGCTGAGTCAGCTGTCTTCAGGTTTTAAATTGAAATCTCACAGGTTGACGGAACGAACATTTTTGGTGAGATGTCTGCTCCCCAGAAGGCTGACAAAGGGGGCCCGTATGATCCAGGGTTTGGAGATGCTTGATGCCATGGGCCTGAGGTTTAGGGCAACAGTGAAAGGACTGTAGGAAGGACTACAAGAAGCTGGGCACGTGGGTGTTTCTGCTGTGACAGTGTGAGTTGAGCTATAAACATGAGGCCACTGATACCATTCATCCATCCATCCATCCACCCATCCATCCGTCCGTCCATCCGTCCATCCGTTCATCCGTTCATCCATCCATTTGGCCAGTTAGTCACTCGCTCATTCAACAAAGGCGCCTTGGGGAACACACAACAGCTACACGCACCAGCAGAGACAACGTGGCAGACAGTAACCCGCCTCCACATCGCCCCACGGTTCTGACAAACTCAGGCTTCAGGCACCTCCCCCTGCTCAGGTGTCTCCTCTCTCAGACACAGCCTCCATCTCCCACCTCTAGTGGGCAGGCTGGCCAGATAAAAAAGGAGAGTGCGGTGGAGGCAAGATTTTTTTTTTTTTTTTTTTTTTTTTAGCGTTTCATTCAGATCTCCCAACTCTCCCCAAAACCAAAATGTGGAGTTCAACTCTGAATTCTTAGACTGCAATACTTAAACTTGCCTACAAAGGCATTTCCCCTGTATTCCCTTTCCGTTTAAAAATGGCACACAGGTCATCGGTGGGGAGGACAGAGCGGATCCCCGAGCACAGGGCTGGTGCTCACACTTTGGGTCCTTCTGGGCTCATGTCACGTTCCCGCTGATCTTGGCCACAGTCATGTGGTCTGTTCTGCTTCGCAGTCTCCCCTGAGTCTCCTCAAACCCACCTAGTCCTCGAACAAGCTCGGCCCAAACAAAGGCACAGGAGAGTCAACACCCTTGAGGGCCCTCGGTCTCAAGGGCCCAGAGCCCCAGCCCCCCCCGGGGCTCAGTCCCTGAGGCCCACAGCAGGAGCCACCCCCAACTCCTCCCGGGACCCCCCACCCCATTCCCTTCCTCCTGCTTCCTGAGGCTTTCTCCCAAACAGACGTGCTGCACCCAAGCCCTGCCTCAGGCTCTGCTCTGGGGACACCTCACCTACGACAACTGCTTCTACAATGTCACCATCTCCATCTCTTTCCAGGAACGAGGGCCACAGCCCAGTACTCGTCACCAAGAGCCCTGCTCCTCCACCTGGCTTTAAGACCCGGGGAGCCAGAGGCCGATGGTGCCAAGGACGAAAGGGAACGCCGGGCTCGAGCTGCCCTGGCGAGGCTGTGGCTGGGCGCTCCCTCCTCCTCTGGGGAGCTGGTGAGGTGGTGGGGAAAGGCTGGCCCGATCTGTCCCAGCTGTGATGCAGAGACCCGCAGCCAGGGGAGGCCAAGGGCAGGGGGGAGGGGGCCCCTTCACTGGGGAGGGCACTCAGGACTCAGAACATATAATACAAGCGGCCCAGGGAGACTGGGCAAAGCGATTCAAAGGCAACATGCTCTGCCTTCTTGGCTTAAGGAGAGATGTCTACACCGGGGTAGACGAGGACAGCGGAGCCTGGCACGCCCACCGCTGGCTCCCCAGGGACAGCTCATTCCATGACCGATTCGGGGGCAGAGCTGCATAGCTGAGGGCACGCCTACTCGTTTCTTGAAACCCCAGCACAAAGCACAGTGTCTGGCACATCTTCGGAATTCAAAAAATTACTTGTTCGATGCATAAGTGAGGATTATAGCTCCAAACCCAGCTGTGGCTACAGGGAGAGTTCAGTAGCTACTAAGCAGTAAGTGCTCCGTCGACTGCAAATTATGCAAAAAGTCACGTGTGTTCACGTCTCCTCTGTCCACCTGCTTCCCCTCCCAACCACCCACCTGGCAGTTCACCAGTCCACCCAGTAACCCCTCCTGTCGCACGCACCAATGATTTTTGGATCTTCACTGTCACCACCATTGAGGCGTAAGGGGTTGGACCACAAGGAATCTAACAACTGGGCCCCACGGCGGGGCTCTCAGCCACCCAGGTAAAAGGGCAAGAGCCCCGTGCCAGGTTGCCCACGGCACCCCACTTCTCCCATTTTGACAGGTCAGGTGGCAACCCCCTCTGTGGGGCAACCGACTCTGGGATCCAAGCCACCTCTGGCAACAGTTCTTAAAGGACAAAAACAGTAATTTAAGAACTGTAAATAAATAACTAAAGCAGGAAGAAACTCCTGAGGTGATGGATCTCTTTAAGGCATAAACTGTGGGGATGGCTTTACCTCCAAACTCACCAAGCTGTACACAGTAAATACGTACAGCTTTCTGTATGTCAATCATACCTCAATACAGTGGCTTAAAAAAAGAATTCACCCTAGAGCTTGCTTAAATCTGTCATCTGGCTCCACCCCCCCGGAGAGCCTGTTCCTTAGATTTCTTTTGCAACCCAGGAATCTCCATTTTTAACAAGCACCTGGGTGATACTTCGGCAGGAGGGTCCTTGGATCACCCTTTGAAAACAACTGGTTTATACCTTGAGCTCAAGAGTGGTGCCAGCCCTCCCATCCTTAGGTCTGGGGACATGTAGATGGCAATTCTGCAGCAAGGCAGAGAACTGGGCCAAGTTTCTGGGGCATCAACACTGCTTCTGCACCTGGGCCCTTGCTCTGGGGTCGCTCTGGTTGGTTCATGTGGTCTGTGAATGTACATGGTTTTTCAATGTCTTTGAACTTGTGTGTGTGTCCTTGCATGTATATGCATGTCTGTTGCGTGTGTCTCCCTCCATGTGGCAGGCATCTATGTACATCAGCATCTTTGCTACAGCTGAGCATTAGCTTCTGTCACCAAGGTGCCTGCAAGCACACCTAGCTGTGCGTATGTCATGCATGGGCTTATACTGTGTTATCTGTGTTTATTCGTGTGACTGTGCACGTGCGTGTGTATAGGCGGGACTGGAACACCAGGGCAGAGATACACTCAAATACACAGAGAGGTTCTCCCTTTAATTATTTCATACTTAAAAAAAAAAAAATTCGATTTCAAATTATTTCACCACACAACTCAAGGTCCTAGAGACAAGTAAGGGAAAACTAAAGATAAGCTAATAGCCCAGATAACTTATTGATTACTTCTCCTCAGAAAAGACACTGCAACTCTAAAAGCTTTTACATATTTATAACCACCTCCCTCATCTGGGTGAATGAGACTGTCAGTGGGTTGAATATTTCACTCAATATTCTCAAGGGTAAACTAGAAGCCTTTCCTGTTGTATCTACTAGTAATAAAACACAAATTAACTTAAAAAGCTAATGCCTGCAATGCAGATGCTTTCAGAGCTCTTCTTTTCAATCAAACCTAACTTCTAGTCAGGAATCTGCACAAGCTATGCAATTTTGGAAACTATTTTTATGACTTTATTAAGTTATGCACCCCCCCCCTTTTTTCGCGGTACGCGGGCCTCTCACTGTTGCGGCCTCTCCCGTTGCGGAGCACAGGCTCCGGACGCACAGGCTCAGCGGCCATGGCTCACCGGCCCAGCCGCTCCGCGGCATGTGGGATCCTCCCGGACTGGGGCACGAACCCGTGTCCCCTGCATCGGCAGGCGGACTCTCAGCCACTGGGCCACCAGGGAAGCCCTATGCCCCTTTTTTGAAGCGACTTAGCGAAAGATATTTTGGAAGATGCCGTGTTCCCTGCTGATGGGGAGATGATGGAGGGTCCCCAGTTTGAGCCAATGAGGCCAAGGTCAGCCCACAGGAGAGAACACTGTCCCCTGGCCATGGCCTAAGCACAGGCCCCGGTCATAATGAGATCCAGATGTGGGGCTGTGGATGCCTCACAGTTGACATTCTACCAATATACTGACTCAGTGGAACACAGTCAGCTGGGGATGGACGGGGCCAGGACTGGAGCTAAGGTCTCTTAACTCTCCTTCCAGAGGCTATTACTTGATACCAGTGGTGGGACTTGAAACCCGGTTCTGGAGGCCAGAGCTTCACAACTGTGCCTTAGGGAAAGCAAAGTCCATAAACAAAAGACAGCAAAACAAACAAACGAACAAAACCTATTCCCTCTTAGCCAACTCTGCAATCACAGTACCAGAATTTAAAAGCATTAAAAGTGTTCACATTTATACTGGCTACTGACGGGGGATGGGGAGGGGATCCCCATTATAATCTAGGGCCTCTTCCCTTTATTTATGAATAACTACTATTGTCTCCTAGCCTCTGGGTGCTCCCCAACTTTTTGCCCCCATTTCAATTGATTAACTTCACTAATATCCTTAACTTCACTGAATTACTCCTTTGTTAAGTCCAAGTCCCTCAAGCCTCCATCAAAATTCTCCACGGTCAGGCCTCCCTCACCTAACCCTTACTTGCCAGCCCAAGCCTTCAACTCCTTGCAGGTGTCACTGTCATCCCCCCTCCCCCCATCTTCCCTTATTAATTCCAATCTCCATGCCTCTCAGGCTCCTCCCACCCCCATCTCACATTTCCTTTAAGATGGACCTCAAGAGTACTTCAATACAGCTTGTTCCCTAAAAACCCTCCCTATTGAGGGAGGGAGACACAAGGGGGAAGAGATATGGGAACATATGTATATGTATAACTGATTCACCTTGTTATAAAGCAGAAACTAACACACCATCGTAAAGCAATTATACTCCAATAAAGATGTAAAAAAAATAAAAAATATAATAAAAACCCTCCCTATTAACCCATCTCGCAAAATCTTTCACTGGCTTTGAATCTCTTTAACTGGTTTTTCTCATCACGGGTTCCCTAGAGTCTCAATGAATATCTGCTGAGTGATCAAACATTTGTAATATCAAAGTATCAGAAATACACTCTAGGCAATTTGTGTCTCTTAATCTCCTCAGAGAAACCATAAACTCCTCCAGATTAGACATCTTGCGCCTTATCTCCTACCCGTCAGTACATCGCAGGACACACAGTAGGCACCCAATGAATGTCTGATGAATTGAACTGAATTAAAATTTATCTCCCCCTCACCTAAAACCACCATGGAATCAATCTGAAGACAGTGTCTGAAACCAAAAGAACCAGACAAAAAAGGTTACATTATTCTCAAAGAGTAGACTACTGGCCTTTTCTTCATGTCCTAAATTTTTATGCACGCCCCACCCTTTTTCTTTGGTCCTGGTAATGGTCTTAAGTGTTTCAAATTAAGTCTAGACAAGAGTATTTTGAATAACCAGAGCAGAAACAAAAAAATCCACACATTTTAATCTCTATCTCCTGCCTGAATGGCATGGCTTTTCGTTTGTTTTTCCTGAGTAGAGCTTAATATTTAGTCTTGTTTTCAGTTTGCTGGTCACACTGACAGCGGAAATACCCCAGCATCAATTTATTGCTTGCTCCAAAAAACTAACTGGCATCAATGTAGAATCAAATGCAGCAGTCCCCCCTGAATCACAGTCAGCCGCGATCCAAAAATATTAAGTGAAAAATTCCAGAAACAAACCATTCTTAAGTTTTAAACTGCCTGCTGTTCTGAGGAGCGTGATAAAGTCTCACAAAGTCCCATTCTATCCCACGCAGGAGCAGGACGGGACTCTTCCCTTTGGCCGACACGCCCTGCCCATTTGCCTCCTAGTAGCCCGCTCGGTGATCAGACCGACTGTGGCATCGTGGTGCTTGTGCTCGAGTAGCCCTTATTTTACTTAATAATGGCCCCAACTGGCAAGAACACTGATGCTGGCAATTCAGATACTCCAAAGAGAAGCCTGGAAAGTGCTTCCTTTAAGTGAAAAGGTGAAAGTTCTCCATTTAATAAGGAAAGAAAAAGAAAGTATGCTGAGGTTGCTAAGATCTACGGTAAGAATGAATCTTCTATCCGTTAAATTGTGAAGAAGGAAAAATTAATTCATGCTAGTTTTGCTGTCGCACCTCAAAGTGCAAGTTACGGCCACAGTGTATGATAGGGCTTGGTTAAGATGGAAAAGGCACTGAATTTGTACAATAAGATATTCTGAGAGAGACACCACATTCACATAACTTTTATTACAGTATATTGTTGTAACTGTTCTATTGTATTATTAGTTACCAATGTTAATCTCTTACTGTGTCTAATCTGTAAATTTCCTATGCATATGGGAAAAAACACAGTGTACATAGGGTTCGGTACTATCCTCAGTCTCAGGGACATCCACTGGGGGTCTCGGAACGTAACCTGGAGGATAAGGCAGGGCTGCTGTAGGGAAACGGCAGGGACTTCCAAGGTACGTTCACAGAAGTGCACAGGATCTGCTTCAGTTCCATCCCTTAGGGTGTGAACTCTTCAAAGGAGACACCATTAAGGACCCCTTTCTCTCTCAGTGGGCCTCCAACCACCGGCACAAGCTCACCTCTGATTCCCCGTGGCGAGTCTTGGGGTGTGTGCAGGGCGAGGACTTTCTCCAGGGACACCCCTCTGGAGACCGGGGTGCAGTGGGTCTGGGGCAGGGCCGTGGCGGTAGTATGTTCTTAACACGCTCTCCAAGTGATTCTTATGCACAATAAAGCCTGTGACCAGCGTGGTTTGATGGTTAACTAGGTAACTGACCTTCAAGTTGGAAGGTCAGGTTGGAAGGGGCTACCCACGCATCAGGGTTAAACAATGAAAAAAGCAGCCTTTGTTTCCTGAAAAACACATGGTCAGGCTTGCTTCACAGGATACCTACGGCAGTATGCCCCGGCCTCGACCAAGCACGCGCCTAATAGCCGGGGGAAACCGTTTGCTCCCCGAGACACACCTACTTTTCCAGGTACACCCCCCCACCCCGGCCCCACGAGGACAGGAACATCTCTTTATATCAGACTGTTTCCACATCACTAGGCGGGGACGACGGTGGGCTGAGACATTTAATACTGTCCCCTTAAAAACAGGGCAGGACGTTAAATGTCCTCCTCTTTGAAAGTAAGGTCGCCAGGGGATGACGGCCCAGCTCAGATACAGGGGGCCCGGGGGACCCAGGCCCTGTCGAAGGCTGGGTCCACAGGGTGATGACTCCTCTACTCCAGGTGGCTCAAACACAGTCTCTCACAACGCAGCTGAAAATGCCGACCTTCTCAGATAACAACGGAGCCTTCTGAGGAGCCTTCTCCACCCACCTCCTCTCCCCTGTAAGAGGCAACACAATCAGGAAACTCGACTGGACCAACGTGGCCGGGAGCTGGCTGTCCCACAGCAAGGATTGATGCCGACCGGGCTGGAGGCTGTCCTCAAACCCTCAAACTGCTGTGTGTGGTAGCAAACTACTCCGGGGTTCAGACGAGCCCCGGGGGAGGAACAGGACGCTGTGACCAATTTAGAGATGAAGCATCACTTCAGGCAGAAACCCTGGGCTGGTTTCATGTTGACGGTGCCCTTAAAAGCAGAGCTGGGCACAGGGGGGCCACCAGGAGGACCCGAAGGACTCTCGCCTTTTTTGGTCAAAGCGGCCACAGGAGGAAGAGGTCCTGCTCAGAAATTTATGCAACAGTCACATGAGGTCTAAAGAAAGGGGTCACATCACAACCAGAGGGAGGGCCTTCCAAGGCAAATGGGGGCACCGGGGCTGCAAGTGGAAGACGGAGAGGGGGGCTAAGGAGAGCCCTGGACTCTCGGCACACGAGCCTTCCATACCCGGTGGAGCGGTTTCTCCTGCCGCCCAGAGCTCCTGCGCTGGGGTCCCCGGTCCCCGGGCACCGGGGCCGACACGAAAGCGCAGGAAGCCTGGAGAGTCTGTCTGCTGCGAGAGGGGTGCCACACGTCACGTGGGCACAGGAAGGTGAGAACACGAGTGAGGCCAAGAGTCCCAAAGTCAGCTTACCCAGTGCATCAAGTTTGGCTATAAGTATGCATTGCCTTTTTTTTTTTTTTTTTGCGGTATGCGGGTCTCTCACTGCTGTGGCCTCTCCCGTTGCGGAGCACAGGCTCGGGACGTGCAGGCTCAGCGGCCATGGCTCACGGGCCCAGCCGCTCCGCGGCATGTGGGATCTTCCCGGACCGGGGCACGAACCCGTGTCCCCTGCATCGGCAGGCGGACTCTCAACCACTGCGCCACCAGGGAAGCCCCTGCATTGCCTTTTAAATAGAATTTTTAAAAGCCTTTTTACAAGTTGCTCGGCTCAAGTTTTAGAAAACATGAATAAAGCCGGTATCGTCCATTAAACGGCATCAAGTTAACAAAATAATAAAAGCCCAAGCAGCCTCGACTTTGCTGCAGTTCACCCTGAATTCAGGCCAAGACCTAGGGTGGAGCGGCCTGGCCTGCTGAACTGGCACCCCCAAGTGTAGAGTGACAACGGCGGCGGGGAGCTGGCCAAGGCACTGGCTGTCCCTCGGATGGGCTGGTGACCCCAGATGGTACCACCCAGAGCTTGCGTTCAGAGAAGGGCACTTTGTAGAGAGCACGCCTGTTGGTCCAGCCCCTGGCCAGCGTCCTCCTTCACCCTCTCCCGGGGGTCCGCAGGGCCTGCTCCCTCCACCTTCAGGCCCAGGCTCCCCTTCCTCGGTGGCCACAGCGCTGGGCTCCCAGCCTCCCCCTCTGCCTGGCTCTGGGGCTGCGGGCCTGACAGCAGACCGCAGGCGTCTAAGAAGCTGGTGAGCGGAGAGGAACCGGGTGGGCAGTACAGATCCACCCCTCCCGGAGCCCAGCAGGGACGCAGATGCGAGGCCCCTCCCTGGATGCTCAGGGCAGGCGGGTGCGGGGAGGACAGCACGGGTGGAGGGGCCTAGACGTGTGTAATTCGGGACTGAGATGAGGGAGGTGAGGGGGCAGTGTGGACGTGTGGCCTGTGGTCACAGACCTCCCAGGGGAAGGGGTACGAGGTCAAGGACAGAGACCCACGGCTGAGGGCCGGGCGAGGGCACCTGTGACAAAGCCGGCCGGCCGGGGGGGTGAGCAAATCGGCAAACAAGGGGTGGGGGGGACGGGTGTGCCTCAGAACGTGCGACGGGCCAGCTGTGCTGACGCGGCTCAAGCACATTCCCCGCCTTTCTCCGTGGCCGGGAAGGAGGTGTGGGGAAAGCACGTGCTCACTCGGGGGTCGGGCCAGCAGGGCTCGGTCACGGAGGAGCCGTGGGATCCTGGGTCTACTGCCCACGTGTCAACCTCTTAAATGTGTTGTCAGCCCCATCTTCTCACGGGAGTTTTAGCTTCGTATCTCACCAACTTCCATTTTCACCAGACCGTTCAACATGCCCTCAGACACAGCCCATCGCCATCTCCCCAGAACAGACTCACTCGCTTCCCATTTCCATCCAAGCCCTGTGCACTGACCACACGCCAGATACGGAGCCAAGAACCCAGCTGCGTCCCGGCTCCGCCATCCAACAGCCCCAACACGGCTGCTGCCCGGACTCGCCCAGGTTATGGGTCAGGAACGAAGGGGTTAGAGAAACGAGGCAACCAGCCCAGTCGCACAGCTCAGCGAGTGGAGGGTTGAGGCTTTCCTGACCCCAGAGCCAGTGCTCTCATCTGGGTCCCACCAGAGCCGCGATTCCTAACCCTGGCTGCGCACTGGGAGCCCCAGGAGAGCTGTGACAAACACTCATATAGGACGCCACCCCCAGAGATGTCGATGATTCAGTTTGCGGGGACTGGGACCTAAATCAGGTTATTTTTTAAAGCCCGCTCCACCCACCGGTGCTTTTGACATGGAGCCAGGGTGGGAAGCAGTATGCCACAGACTTTTACAAGTTGCTCAGCTCAAGTTTTAGAAAACATGAATAAAGCCGGTATCGTCCATTAAACGGCATCAAGTTAACAAAATAATAAAAGCCCAAGCAGCCTCGACTTTGCTGCAGTTCACCCTGAATTCAGGCCAAGACCTAGGGTGGAGCGGCCTGGCCTGCTGAACTGGCACCCCCAAGTGTAGAGTGACAACGGCGGCGGGGAGCTGGCCAAGGCACTGGCTGTCCCTCGGATGGGCTGGTGACCCCAGATGGGCCTTGCCTCTGCCCTCCTGGCTGTGTCCCGGTCCCCAGCGCTGTGCCTGGCTCATGTTAGAAGTGAAATAAATCCTTGTTGAACGAGTGAAGGAATGAAAGCGTCACACTTTCCCACCAAGGGTGCTACAATCCTTCATCTTCCTGAGCCCAAAGTTCTCCCACCACCGGAGCACGCTGACTGGTCCCTAGGCTACAGACCCTCCCTCCTCCCATCCCCTTCCCACATGGGCACAGAGTCATCTTCTCAGAGCATCACTTTCATCCTATCACCCACCCTCTGTCGTTCAAATGTTTCGGCACTTGCTCCACGTTTATGGACACAGTTGCAACCCCTTCACCTGGTATCTAAGACCCCAACATCCTGGTCCCAACCTATCCCTGCAATCAGATTTTCCACCACCCACGGATCCTCTGCTCTGCCAGGCGGGCGTCCTCCCGGTCTGCAGTGCGAGTCTTGCGCATTCTTGCCAGAGGGATCATAATGCGTGTCTCTCTCGCTCCTACACCCATGTCTGGATTCCACCCGTCCGTGACAACCTGACTCCCCGACCATGCCTTTGCTCTTTGCCCACAGGCCCCAGGAATCCCTCCCAACTCTGAAACTCTACACCAAGAATCTTACTCGGCTCCGTTCTTACGTGGCTTCTAATCATCATTTCAATGTGCACATGTCCTAATTTCCCGACTAAATCGTGATCACTTGAGGGCAGCAATCTTACCTCCCAGGCAGTGACCAACACTGCACGTGCTCTGGGAATGCCGCTGGGCATTCAGCATCTCCTGTCTCGGGGCGAACGGCCTTACCTGTAATACCTGGACTGCAAGTAGGTGGAGCACACAGCCTTGGACACGTGACTGGCTGAACCAAAGTCGATGACCTTGACTCTGTACGGTTGTCTAGATGGATCCACCAGCATGATGTTTTCTGGTTTGAGGTCCGCATGGATAAGACCTAGGCTTTTTAGCTTCATCAGGGCTGTGGCAACCTGCTGGAGGACCGGGCGAATGTACTTGAGGGGCAAGGGGCTGAACTTGTTCTGCTTCAGAAAGTCATAGAGGTTCTGCTCCAGCATCTCAAAGACCAAGCACGTGTGATTCTTGTGCTGGAAGCACTCGTAGGCACGGACGAAGTTGAAGTCGTCGGCGCTCTCTGTGCTCAGGCGGGCCAGGATGCTCACTTCGATCTGACCTTGGCGGGCGTATGACGGGTGGTTCTTCAGGATCTTGATGGCCACAATCTCATTGGTGCCCCGCTTCCAGCACTTGACCACTTGCCCAAACGTCCCTCGGCCCAGGAACTCTAAGACCTCGTAAGTGTTGGTCATGGAGCACAGCACCTCATGCTGGACCAGCTGATAATCCCCCTCGCTGTTGGAGCCACTGTTTTTGGAAGTGGCAGTCGAGGTGGTGGCAGTGGCTACAGTGGCCCCACTCGCGTTATTCGGAATCATGGGTGGATGCTCTTCGATGATCTGCACGCTGCTCGTGTTCTCGATCTCCTCACTCTTCCGCTTGAGTCCGCATTTTTGGTAGGTATCAAGAAGGCTCACAGTGCTGCGACGCATGAGGTTGTGTGGTCCGCCGAGGACTGGCCCGGTGACGGAAGTGCTACCTGCTGATGTCACGACGATGTGCCCGGTGCTTCCTGGGAAGATGATGGTCTGCTCGTACGGTAGGCTGGGGTTTGGGATGGGCAGGGAGGCGCTGACGGTCGTGGCGGCTGGCTGGGATGGTGGCGCGTTCTTGTTCTGGCCATACACTTTGCTGTGGGAGCCGTACCCGGTCATGTCCCAGTTGGAACTCGGCTCTACTTTCAGTTTCTTCACGCTACAGAAGGCACTTGATTGAAGGGTGTGAGGGGAGAAAACTTGCACATGTGAGGCCATACCTGTGAGAAAGAGAAAGGCGAAAAGAAATATCTTAGTCACCCTTACACGAATGAACGCGACAGAGCCACTGCGGTTCGGACCGGCAGCATGGGTCCTAGAGTATACTGTCTTCTAACTTCGAAACAACGTCGGAAAAGTGAATCTATTCCACCCAGAAGCACCGGCTCGTCACTCAGTCTGTGGGCTCCAGGGGTTCCAGTGTTCTGCCCGCCACCATCAGGAGGGTGGGAGACTTGCAGGGTGGGAATACATTCAAGACTCAGAAACACAATTAGAATACCAGAACTTAGTTCATTATGTCGTTTTTTTTAAATAAATATTGTTTGTGATAGAAACAAATTCTTCCTCAGTTCTCACTGGGCTGCAATCCTATTAAAACTGAAGACTGTATCAGGTGGCCCAGCTGTCACATACTAAGTTGTCTCACGTGGCCAGCTCCTCTCTGTCACAGGCCCTAAGACTGTCAGGCTTACTCATGTGAGGAAACAGCTTCCATACAGGTCCGATCACAGAGCCACTCGTGATCTGTTGGCTTCTGGATGAACCATAATGACCCCCTGGCATCTCAGTCACCTTAAATGATTCTGTAGGGTTGAATCGACCAGCAGTTGGTCTGATGTTTTCATTTAGATAGTCTGAAATCATTTTATCAGCTTTGTTTTGGAGGGGAGGAGTGGGCAGCACAATTCATGGGCTCTGTTCACTCAGCGCTCCTGCTAAATTTATCTATCAATAAATTTATCTAGAAAGTAATACTATTTCATATCAAAACCTCACCCACAATTTAGATAACCTCAGAAATCTGTAAGACCATAACTCTGGAATGGCTGTACAATTTATAATTATGGTGATAGTGGAAACAAACAAAAATTCATAAAAATTAATTAAGGAGAAGTAACAAGGTGATGAGGAAGGATAAGTCCTTACAGGTAAAAGCAGAAACACTGCCCATCTTCTAAGCTGCAGTTGAGAAACATTTCCTATAAAAGCATAAGGAAAGTGGGGTTTCGATCAAGCACCGCTGGTGTTTAGCGATCCCAGTGTTCGTGTCTCTCTGACCCCGCAGCATTACCTAGGGTGGTTATGTAACATTTTCCTTTTCTCCTCGTCACCCATCACCCTAGTCCACCCTCTCTCTCAGCAACAACCCATCTTCCACTTTGTCCAGAAGCCTGAGGCCAGCAGCTTTGCTGTCCACCTTTATTCTCTTCATTTCAAAACACTCCTGAATTTGCATCCATCCTCTCTTCCATCTTTCTGGTCTCAGAGGAAGAGGTGTCTCTCTGTTCCAACACTAAAAGTTCCCCCTATTCTCACGATTCAGCCTCTCTCATTTTCTCTTGAATGCTATGCTCCCTCCGCTGTCCACTCTGATGGCTTTCAACTTCTCCCTGTCGATTGGATCCAAGTCCTTAGTAGGTACTTAATAAAGTTTTGCCAAAAGAATCAGTGACAATCTTTCTCTTCTGCCTTCACATCTGCACATGGCAACTCCCAACTTGGAAGGTAAGAGGAGTAACAGCCGTATTCTTCCTTTTTGATACTTCCCTTCTTCTCACCTGTAATCAATGGTTTATGCTCCCTTTTCTTCAAGGCCTCACTCCTTAATCCATCTCCCCACACACATACACACACTACAGGACCCTGGTCTTAAAGGTAAACGACTTCCTAATTGCCTAATCCTATGGCCTTTTTTCAGCCTCTAATCCCTTTGACCTCTCGGCAACTGACCAATCTGATACTGCTGACCACGACTTCCTTCTTGATGCTCTTATCTGTGCTGTGTGAATCTGTAACCGCCCTATCCCGCGTCTGACTGCACATTGTGTGCTGGCTGGCTCCTCTTCCTCTTCCTCCTTTAAAATGTGGGCGTCTCCAATGTTTGGACTCTGTTCTCTCTGGATCGAAGCTGTCACCTCTATGCAGGCGACCCCGACACATTCATCACAGGCGAAATGCTCCCTCGTGCCTTCCAGTGACGTATTTCTGCCTCCTGCTACAAAATCAAGGATGATCTTCCAAAGATGAACTCCTTACCTTTTCCTAAAAATCTAGCCATTTCACCCTCCATGATAATGTCTGCATGGCTGTTCATAAAATATTCTTCTAGTCACTTGGTTCCAAACCTTTGAGGATTCTTCTTTGCCTCCATAGACAAGAAGATTTGGAGTCTCATTTCTCTGTCCTTCAAAATGTCTCTTGTAACCATCTCTTTGTTTCTGTTCTTGCTGCCTCTTCCATAGTTAAAGCATTTATCACTCTCCAGTAGACAAAAGCAAGCACAGACATCTGGTCTACCTGAGCACTCTTTCTTCCTCCAATTTGCCCACATTCAGCCACCAGATTATCTTCCTAGGACATTTCTAAGCATGTCACGTCTCTGTCCAGAAACTTTCAATGATTCCTTAGTGTCTAGAAGGTAAATTTGAGGACTCTTAACACCTTCACATTTTTATTTCAACTGCTTTGTTGGCTTCACCTCCAACTATTAACCTTCCTGAACCCTCAATTTTAATTAAGCTGTTCTACTCACTGTTTCTAGAATGTCTCTTACAGTTCCTACCTCCATGCTCTTACACAATTCCCCCATCCGACATGCCTTCACCTCTTCTCTCAGCTTATCCAAAGATAAGACAATTCAGATGCCTCCTCTTCCCAGACGACTCCAACCTACACTGATATCCCCAACTCTCCATTCCTAAGGCACTTACCATGTGCACTGCCCATTTGCCCACAAACTGCATTTCTGCCTTGCAGAATCTCTTGTCTTGAATTGAATTACTTATCTTTTGTGCCATATAACTTTTTATACGTTTAAGTCATGTTTCCATAACCAGGCTATATTGGGAAGGCGCGAGCTACAGGTTATACTTCTTTTTTCCCCCTAGCATTAAGCCGGGTTTGTTACATATGGGAGGCACTCAGTTGATGGAATAAAGCACTCTAACTCATCAGGCTTCAAGGAGAGCTTGGTTTTCTAGCTATACAGCAATTACCAGTCACAAGCACCTACGGAACCTGGCCTCACTCTGGAGAATAAAGAAAAACCTGCCAATACTTTTCCACCCAAACTCAGGCAGAGTCCAGGCAGCTCCTGTCCTGGGGTCAGCAGTCACGTTCTGTCTATACTTCATCCCGGATGTGCTCTCACTTCCCAGCGGCAACCTCAACCTGTCCAACACCCAGCACCTGCTCTGAACCCTACCTTGACCCTGATCCCATAGATCTGACAGAAGCTTCCTTTCTTGTTTGGTTCCTGAACTCCAATACCTACTTGTGTAACATGACTATACTTCTGTAGACAGCCTTCTGCCTGACAAAGACTATTTTGGCTTGCTCATTCAGAATTCACACTTTACCTGTTTCTTCCTATGGTACTTTTTGTTCAAGTCAATCTCCCCTTAATTCTATAATAACACAGAAAATAGCTTTTCTATATTTATCAGTATTAAATAACCACATTGTTCTAGATATTTTATACAATATAGAAATGACCAATCCCTCAGCTTTTAGTAACGTATCCACTGAAGGGGCAAAGCAATAAGCATTTCCTTTATTCTTTGGTATCGAGCTTGCCCCTCACTGCTCCATCCTCAGTGCTTTGTGGCAGGAGGACAGGGAGGGGGGCAGCGAGGGGTCAGAGGTGGCCGAAGAAATATGCTGATGTTACATAAAGGAGATGTAGCTCTATTCTCTGTTTTCACTGTTCCAGAAAAATCTTGGTGGAAAGGCCAGGGTGTAGCAGTGGAATTTTACAGAGGGGAAGAGAATGGCTTATGACTTATTTGCTACTGGGATGACAGCCAAGGGTCATAAAATTGTGGAAGTTGTCACTGGGTACCTCTGGTGACATTCGCGGGATCAGAGAGGAGACCTGCGTGGCTAGAGACACCCTTCGCCGCACCGCCTGCTGCAGACTCTGGCCTGGCCTGGTGTAGCCACTGCTGCTCCTTTATGAGGTCAGCAGCCACTGTTCTAAGAACTAGATTAGCAATTCCCGATGCAGCCTTATTTCCGCCTCCAGCTTGACTGAGATATAACACACATAAAATCGTGGCAGTTGAACGTGTACAACGTGATGATTTGATACGAATATACGGTGCAAAACGATGATCATAATAAGGTTAGTTACCACCTCCACCACCTAATTACCTTTTGTGTGTGTGTGTGGTGAGAACATTTAAGAGCTACTCTCTTAGCAGCTTTCAAGTACACAATACCCAGTTGTTGACTACAGTCACAGGCTGTACGTTAACATCCCAGAACTTATTTATCTTAGAGCTGGAAGTTTGCCATTACAGTCTTATTACCTTTATTCTGTAGCAGGGGCCATTTTGCTCTGTGAAGCAAACTGCTCGAAGAAAATATAGGTAAAGAAAGTCTTCAATAATAATAATAGCAATTATTATTATTACTACTACGGTTACTTATTTTTAAATCTCTAAACTATCTTGTAAGTGATAAACCGTTGCTGATAGTTGCGTAGCTTAGTCTCAAAACAATCCTACAGGAATAACCCAACTTATTGCCAAACACTTCTCCTTGAGAGTATTTTTCTGGAACAAGTACTCCTGATTCGTGGAGAATCCCAGCCCACACCCTTTGCATTCTATTTATTCAGATCCCCAAGGCTGGGGCCGAGGAAGGCAAGGGCCTTTATGTTTTCCACTCTAGGAAGAGCTGTTTCCTCTCATTTCTTTCTGTGTTGACCTTTGTGCTCTTCAAGGCCTGCTGCCCTCCTTATCTGTCAATTTTCTTCTCAGAAAAGGCAGGGGGTTTAACGGGCATTTTCAGTTTGATCCTACGTCACCATTTCAATCACTTTTTAAGTCATCTCTGCCCTTCCTATTTGGTTCTTGGAAGAGGAAGTGAATTTTTCTCCACCTTCCTTGGGAGACTGGGGGGCTCTTACCATATGGGCGTGAGGGCAGGTTTTGAGCCCATGGGGAGTGAGGCACCAGGGAAATCACTGTGAGATAAATCTGCAAAACTCACACCTGCTCCCTAGAGGGGGCCACGAGACCCAGACTGTTCCACAAAAGCCCGAGTAGCCTCCCAAAATAACTCCTGACAGGACTACCGCATTGTCACTCATGTGAAAGCAGTGAGTCACCACAATTTAGAACTAAACTTTCTAAAAGGCACATCGCTGTTACCATCTGTCTCGTAAGAAGGTCGAAATTATAAGCATTGAATATTAGATATTCATCAGGGCCTTGCATGCTTTTTAATGTTACTGATACAAGTTTATGCAGATGTTATAAAAGTGACCAGTAAAAAGCATTTAAAAACTAATTTATTAAAATTTAAGTCAACTTGTACTACACAACTGTAATATGTCCTTCCTTGCATATGGCAAATGAAATACAGCCCCTATAAAATAGGCACTAAAATACATCCTATAGTTAGCAGAATTAAACTCCATTACTTGTAAGAAGTCATTTCTTATTACCACGAAGATGAAAGACTGCTTCTTTCATGCCCCAAACAAATCCAGGTCCCAGCTACCTAGGGTGCATTTCTGACACTGCTAAAGGCAGTGAAAGCACTGGGTCCTCTTTTAGCCATTTTATTCACATGCTCATTTTGCATTTTTAAAGAGATATGCACGAAAGTCTGCATTTCAAAATAATATTTTTAAAACATTTGCCTTCTACTCTTTATTAGAGCTGCCATTTATGTCCATCAAATGCTGCCACACTTGAATTCAAACCCTATTACTCAGGAGTCTCATGATTCTCCAGATTTTAAAATCCTGAGCACCCAGTAAGGACCAGGCTCTGGGCAGGATGTTTTAGGAACAGGGTAAATGTACATCCGACTTTGGGACAGTCCAGAATTACCCTTGTTATTCCAGATGAATTAGTAAGAGCATCCTCTCCACTTTCATTCTTACGAGGGTCCTAGTTCGAAAACTAGGAAGTCAAGTGATGGGTTCAGGCTCCCATAATAAGTGGAAAAACCAGACCTTGACCCCAGAAGTTCAAATCTGGGTAATTCTATGTGCCACTTTGTCTTAATAGGTTAAAGAGAAATTTATTTTTCTAGGGTTAAGAATAATTTTTTCCACCTTAAAAAAAAAAGGATAGTTAAAAATCTTCATGATCTTCCCGAGCTCTTAAGTCACAAGAATTTTTAAAAGGTCATTTGTTAAAGGATTGGCTCATTTAGTTCATTTTTTCCACGTATTTGCCTAGTTTCTTCATAATTTTATATTTCACAATTAGATGAACTGAAAAGTTGCTTCACAATCTGAGTACATTTCCTTTCCATTTCACCACCCCAAAATTATCTACTGGAAGATCAGACTCTGCCTATACTACAGGGATGAGTGAGGGTTCAACTATGATTAAAAAAATAATTAAGCTGAATTCAATTTCACTGGACTCTTATCAAAGCTCGAGAGAAGGAACTATAAGCGAAACAGTGGCACCATTTTTATCAGTATGTAAAGTTTAATTTTGGTGTTGCAGATCACCACTCAGAATCCAGTTATATTATCAAAGAGAACAGAATCATGAACACCTTAGTTTGGGAATTCACTTGGCAGTCCAGTGGTTAGGGCTCCAAGCTTCCATTACTGTGGGCATGGGTTCCATCCCTGGCCGGGGAACTAAGACCCTGGCAAGCTGCACAGTACGACCAAAAAAAGAAAAAGAATACCTTAGTTTAGGAGGTGCCAACTTCCCCACTTCCTGTAGTCCTTTGGCCACACACTTCTACCGGATAGTAAGTATCTGAGAGAAGCTACAGATCTTTCTTTTTTTTGTACCCAGCTGACTGCTAGATCTCTCTTGCATATCACATTATGCACATAAGGTACAGTAACGTTACAGAATATTTCAAAAAATATACAAATGTTAGAAATACGCATCTGAATGGACATTAAAAACGCCTAAAAAGGGTTAATCTGTATAATCACTGATTACCATAATTGGATGCCTCAGGGGGTTGAACAGTAATAGAGAAGTTTTCTTCACTGATATACGTAACAATATCCATAAATTTTAATGACAGTAATCCTGCTTGTCAAGTTTATATATTTCACAAGTAGTAACAAAGATAATTTCAGGTTAGCCCATTTCTAAATAATACATTTCCAGAACAGTGTATACTAAATGTCTATGGGGCTTGTATATCATTTTCCATCAACGTCTATTTATCCGCTAGCTGTGTAATGTTAAATGTGTAGTATATTCCACCAGAGCACAGTTTAGGATCAACCACAAGCTCTACAGCATTCTTTATCAATAATGACAATCACAATACTACTGATTCCATTAAGGGCCCTCTATATAAAAAGACTGGAGTTGGGGACAAAAGGAAGCACAAGACATCTAAGACATCGGCACTGCGCTAAAGGAGCTTAAAATCTCATGGGGGCGCCAAGTTCAGTGCAAAGTAAAAAGGACAACTGGCAATTCTGGGCAACGTAAGCAACTTGCCAAAGTAAATGCAACAGGAGTTCAGAGGCAGGAATCACTATGGGCTGTGGTTAGGCAAGGGTTTACAGGGGAGGTAAGTAAGACTTGAGCTGCGACTAGAAAGATGTTAATATCTTTTGAAGGGCACAAGGACAGTGTTCCAGCTCCTGCTAACTGGGTGTTGGGGGCTTGCAGCCAGCACTGTGGTCTCTGCCCTCAGGAAGCTGAAGCTTTGCTTGGAGACAACAACTTAGGAGCATTTAATACATTAACAAATGCTCACCCCCAACGTAACTACCAGTCTACACTGTGTGCACCAACAGCCTACTTACCCAGAATTGTCCTCTCCTGATAATTTCAATCTTCTAGAAGTAATTTTTAAATACTGAAAAGGCTGGTGTGAAGCCCTACCACTAAAGCCACTCACTTAATACTGACTGTCATCTAACACTCGATTAACAAGTTGTAGAGGGGCTGTCGTTACTGGGTTTGCTCTCTGTGTCAGACTCCAGGTGCACACACCCCACAACCGTAAGGTCAGGTGCATTTCCCGTTTTACAGATGGGTAAGTGGAGTGCAGGGAGATGACACAGTTTGTCCAAGCTCACTTTGCTACTACCAGCAGAGCTGGGATTTGAACTAAGGTCTGCCTGACTACCAAATCTGTGCTGTTAACCCTTCTTCTTCATGCTTTAGGGTCTCGGAGTTAAAGCACCAGATAAGGAGACAGGTAGCAAAACACAAGGCAAGATGAAAGCTGGTGTGTGAGAGGAGACTGATCTAAGGTATGGGGCACACCGACCGCACGCCACCTGGTAACACAATGGACCCCACGACAGCACTCCCAAGTCACCTGCATTTCTCTATCCCCTGGTTATTATGACATCTGGGAAATACAACCACTCAAAACTGTTCAAATAAAATAAATTTACCTCCTGAAAGAGGTAAACTTCACCGGTCTTGGGTGAGCTGACCTGGGCTGTCCTAGCAGTCCAGGGGGCAGGTAATGGGGACCTGCACTGAGGACCCTGCCTGAGAAAACAGAAAGGAAGGAGCAGAAACATAAGACGGTGCGGAGAAGAGAGGCAAGACGCACTGACAGACGGGACGCAAGGGCAAAGGCGAGGGAGCAATCGAATATGTCTGGGGGCCTGAAAGGAGCAGGGGTTCCACAGATGGTGACACGGAAGATGGGAGGTGGTCTTAAAGTGTTGTTTCTCTTGGGGGATGGGATAATGGAATGGGTTTTGAACACGATGAATTACAAGCACTGACAAGAGATCCAAGTTGAAACCTTCACTGTTCAGCTATTCATACTGAAACTCTGAGGCAGGGAAGTGCTTAATTTACCAAAGTTACAGTGTCAGGAGCCGCTGGTCACTGACAATCAAGCATCTAGTACCCATTTGCTGAGCTGAATCCTGAATGAAGATAAACCATTTTGAAAAGACAATGGAAATCAATAAGATGGGCTAAGCTTGCACAGGATGAATCGGAGCGGGGAGAGGGCAAGGTGACCCTGGACCAGTCCATGCATAAGACCAAGGACAAAGGGGTAAGGTCAAAAATATGGCTAAACAAGTATCAGTAGGACAGTGACAAAAATATGGAAAGGGAAAAAGACCGAAATCAAAGGATCACATCCCAAAGAGACTGGGAAAGGAACGGTGTTGCTGAAGATGAGAGCCAAGTGAGCTGGAAGAGCTCGATTTTTAAAAAATTAATTAATTAATTTATTAACTTATTAACATTTATTTTTGGTTGCGTCGGGTCTTCGTTACTGCACGTGGGCTTTCTCTAGTTGCGGCAAGCGGGGGCTACACTTCGTTGCGCTGCGCGGGCTTCTCATTACGGTAGCTTCTCTTGCTGCAGAGCACAGGCTCTAGGCGTGTGGGCTTCAGTAGTTGTGGTACGCGGGCTCAGTACTTGTGGTGCACGGGCTTAGCTGCTCTGCAGCATGTGGGATCTTCCTGGACCAGGGCTCGAACCCGTGTCCCCTGCACTGGCAGGCAGATTCTTAACCACTGCGCCACCAGGGAAGTCCCAAGGAAGAGCTCGATTTTGGAGAGGTTTCACTGAAGGCATTAGTAACAACAGAGAGGAGACGACGTTCTATATGTACCAACAGAAAAACCAGGATGGGAGAATGGGCGAGGGGTCGTGGACCTGAGGGCTGCCAACAACACCTAGATGAAAATGGAATCCATGTGGGTAAAGCTGTTTCCCAGGAGAATTGGTGTAGAAAGTAGAGCAGATGGCAAATAAAGTAATCCTTGGGGGCACAGACGTTGTCAAACAGTATGAGGAGGACAGTATGAGTCACAGTGAAGAAGTCAAGTATAAAACGATGAAAAAGCAAAAGCAAAAAAAACCCAAAAAACAATTAAGGGATTGATCCAGGAGAATGAAAACAGAGAAAGCGCTACTGGGCCTGGCTAGGAATAAGCCACCAGCCCTCTTTTCCCACAGGGTCAGGAGGAGAGAAAGAAGTGGCACTCCCCTGGGAAGAGAACCAAGTGCACCATGTTATGCCCCTTGCTTTCCCAAGAAATATGATTCTCTTAAGGACTTTCAAAATCTTTTACGTCATCTTCCTTGAATCTGCAAATTCTACCATAAGCTGTGTTTCTCCAGTTGAGAAAACATCCTTTTCCTACCATTTGCAAATTCTCCACATATCTATCTACCTACTGGCTCATTATTTGTCCAAATCAGCCCTTATCCACGTTCAGACTTACTTTCTCTTTCTGAAAGTCGCTAACTTCACCTATAACAGAGTCAAGCCTCTCTCAAATTCCCCTTCCTGTGACTCTGCCTCGTTGCCTGGGACTAAGCCATAAACCACTATGGATGTGCCGGCCTTTCACTGCAGTGGGTAAGTAAAGGTAGGCTCTATAAATTGATTATCCAGAGGCCATGGTACCAAGTGTTCATAAGCAACCTAAACATGACCAATCCAAGATAATTCTGGTGAAAAAAAAGCATGATACCGATAAAACAAACATGCTCTTCAGTTTCTTTCTCCAGGAAACTGGAGAATCAATGAAAGGAAAACAAGTGTATAAAAAAAACTCAAAAACTCTGTTTTCAAGCAATAATTGCATTAATTAAGAACGTTAATTATTTAAAAAAAATACTTCTCAACATAGGTGTATGTATTTGCTAGGATGGCCATAACACAACACCACAGACTGCGGGGCTTAAACAACAGCAATTCGTTGTCTTGCAGTTCTGGAGGCTGGAAGGGTGCTGGCAGGGATTGGTTCCTTCTGAGGACCCTGAGGGAAAGGATCTGCTCCAGCCTCTCCATGGTTTGCAGGGGTCTGTCTTCCCTTTGTGCATGTCTCTAGGTCCACATTTCCCCTTTTTAAGGACACCAATCATATAGGATTAGGGCCCACCCTAATGATCTGTAACTTGACTACCTCTGTAAAGACCCTTCCTCAAATAAGGTCACATTCTGAGGTAATGGAGTTAAGAGTTAAACATGTGTTTTTACAGGCAAGGCGGTTAGGGAGACAATTCAACCCTTAACGGAAGGTTTAAGGAAACCAAATGCATTTTACTAACGCATAACCTTCTCAGGATATATTGCCATATGTTAAAAGAACTCTCTCTGTTTTTCCCTCCTTGGAGATAAGACATTCCATGTTGTAATTTCCCTATATCTTGCCTCAATGGACCCAGGAGGGGATTTCAGTTAGTCAAATATGATACAAGCAAAAGCAAAGTGATTATTTCAAATTAAATTCTGCATAAGTTTATCTTACTTATGCAGTGCTTCTGGAAAAGGCCATGCAGGAATGTCTCTGCAATGTATATCGAGGAATAATTGTAGTCATTCTGGTATAAAAGCGAATTGAAAGTCACATATTAATAATACCAAAATGGGAAAGTAAACTAAGTTTCTAGCTCAGATTCTGAGTGCTCCAAACATTTCTGAAGGAGACATGAGTACACTCAAGAGGCAAATCAGGTGAGGGCTGGGCGAGGACGAGGAACTTTCCTTCTTCAGGGCCACTCTCGCCTTAATAGAGCCTCGGATGGGTCTTTTCTCAGACACACTCTACTTCCCTTCTGCTACCCATGTTGCCCTTTTAGTCCAAAGGTGGTAGAGGCTTACATTTTTCAACTTTGCATCTTCTTTCCAACTGAGGATCGCAAGAAGAGAACATTTAAACACATCTGGTGGGATGAAAAAGGTAACACGCCCACAAACCGGAAAAAGAAAATCAGCTATACTTCTGGGTTTAACCCAGAATTTCATTTAAATACACATTTTTCAAAGATCTAGCAGGCTGCTCACATTGTCCCTGAAATGTTCTAAATGAGGCAGTCAAAGTCTCAGCAGCATTAATTTTCAGGTGTTTGAGTCACAACAAATCTTTACAAAAGCACTGTGTCCCCGGACTGAATACCTCAAGAAAGCGGTGAGCTGCAGTGGGGGCAGGTACTGAGGGGTTAGCTACGTGTCTGGCGATGCTAGGGTAAGCCTCAGATTGAATTTTTCTACCCTTCAGAAATGGTTTATAAGGTCCAAATCAAGACTAAAAATCTGGCAGGCTTGTTTTCTCTTTTAGGCAAAAAAGAAGTAGTTATTCTTAAATTCCTCTTACCAAATTATGTGTTTTATTTAACCTTACCCATCCTATGCCCAGCCCACAACTAATTTGTCTTGTGAATTTAATTAGCTTCTCCTTCAGCAATGTTTGGCGCGCTCAGAATCGGAATTGAAAACCTACTTTACTCTTTTCCATTTTGGTGTTCTTATTATTGAGCCACTGTCAACTTTCTTTTACACCAACAAATTATATAAATCTATTACTCTGTTACTCTGGGTAAATTCTATTAAGAAGTGACCCCTCAAGAGGTATGTTGGAGTCCTAACCCCTAGTACCTGTGAATGTGACCTTATTTGGAAATAGAATCTTTGCAGGTGTCATCAAGTTAAGATGAGGCCGTAGTGTGAGTTCTAACCCAATATGACTGGCGTCCTTATAAGAAAAGGAGAAAGGACACAGACACACAGAGAGAATGCCTCATCAGGACAGAGCCAGAGCCTGGAGTGATGTAGCTGCAAAAGCCAAGGAACGCTGAGGATGATGGCTGGGGGTCACCAGAAGCTAGGGAAGAGGCGAGGAACGGTTCTGCCCTGAGTCTCAGCCGGAGCATGGCCCTGCTGACACTTTGGTTTCAGACTTACAGGCTCCAAAACTGAGAGAATAAATATCTGTTGTTTTAGGTCACCCGGTTTGTGGTACTTGATTATAGTAGTCCTAGGAAACTATACTCTCTGGGATGTAATTCAGGATATATTTCATTGAGAAAACATGTTTGTACTCAAGCTACGATAAAGTATTTATAACAACTGCAGAGTCACGCTGGCCGAACAGCAGTCTGCCCTGACAGCCTGTCTTCTCAGCCTCTCGCTTGATAGACGGGAGAAGCATCCTAGCCTTACACGCCCCCATCTGAATTCCGAGGCCCGGAAGGGGGTTGCTAAACACCTCTTCTCTTTATGCAAGTATGTTTGTTCTTCGTGATCAACATGTGACTCCTCTGGAAGGCACAGAAAGGTTCAGTCTGTTCTCACCGGCTATGGCAACAGTTAAGGAGTCCCGGCCAGCACTTCCTTGGACCTGCCCTCTCTAAACCTCAGCTTCTTGCTATTGTACAGACAAACCAGGACAAGAGACCACCATCTGCGTCCCGCCTTCAGTGCAACACCTGTCGCTGCCTCTTGCACTCATGTTTATGTATTTCTTTGAACATTTCTCTCGTGGGCTGCTACCTACCTGCAAAGAAAACTTTGTGAAGATGTCATACAGACCCAGGGATGCCCATGAGGCCAAGTGCACAGACCTCTTTTTCCTGGGTTCTCTTCAAAGACAATATTGTTTCATCCCTCCTCTTAAAAGCACAGTAATATAATCCTTCCTACTTGATTTAAATGGTGACTGCTGTTTACAACAGTAACTCTACGTTACAGCTCCTTTGCTCCTCGGAGAATTTTTTCATTACTCTCAGTTTGCCTTTAGCTGACGTCTGATGAAACTCAACTAGCGATCAATTTGGGAAAAGGTAGAGGAAACGCCGCCCGACGGTGTAAAGGGAGGAAGGGGGGCAGAAAGACATAAAGAAAAGCCGGAGGGATGGGGGAAAAGCAGGCTGGGATGCTGGGAGGGAGTAAGGTTGGGGAAGAGAAAAAGGAAAAAGAAATACAAGATGGGAAGGGAGAACACAGAATGCAAGTGAAATGGTACCGTGAGCACATGCAGAATAATAAAGGAACACTGCGATGTGTTTTGTAAACTATCTAGCACAAGCAACATGCTGCATGGTATTATTCACAATATTTAGGCATGTATCTGTGTGTGGATGTTGCAGATATAAAAACCAGCTGGCATAGGGATCCCTTGGCAGGACAACCAACAGCCCGTTCTAAGCCGCGCAAATTAAAGCGGGCTCTTGGGGCCGCTGCGAGGACATTTTTATGCTGTGAGTCACTGTCATCAAACCAGTCCTGGTGTTGCTGTGACCCAGCAACCCCACAGTGCTGGCCACGGGCACACGGCCTGAGGGGAGGTGCCCACCCTGATGATACCGGGTCTTGCTTCCCACCCCCGGAGCACAGTGAAGGCGTCAGAAAGCTCTCACGTGTCCTGCTCTGGGGCACAGAGGATGGCAGCTGGTGACATAGCTGGTCCCAACTTAACAATGGTTTGTGTTCCAAGGGCTCAATTCAGATCGTTTCTGAGTTCCCAGCCACTGTGTCAGATGTGGGCTCTGCCCCTTGCCAGCTGCGAGTCTCAGCAAGTGATGCAGCCTCGGCACCCCAGCTTCCTCCTCTCTGAAATGGAGACAGTATCTCACAGGGTCCTGGTATGAAGGGAATGAGTCAGTGTCTATCATGCACTTAGAGCAGTGCCTGGTCCAGAGCGAGCTCTACGTAAGTGTCCGGTGACAGAGGGGGAGGGGGAGGTCAGCTGGCTCGCCGAGGCCCATCTAACAAGCAGCACGGCCAACACGCCGGCTGCCTGAGATGAACCAAGTTCACAGGGTACCAGGGGTCCCCTCAGCACCACGCCTGGCCGGACGAGGGCCTCGGTACCCTATTTCTGAATGACCGGACGAGGAAAGACAGAAAAGACAATGAAATGGAACAAGAGCTCATTTGTCACTTATCTCAAATGCTGTTCCTGGAGGGAAGGCGGGTTTGGACAGGAGGAAGCAACTTCCAACGATTCTGAAGAGGACACCGGGGAAACTTGGAGGGATTCAGAAGATTCAGATACAGACTCTATATTTTACGTACTTTACCTTAAAAACGTATGTCCTTCTTTTCTGTGTAACATTTTAATCAAAAGCACAACTCCTGCACTCTACTATATACAAAATGGATAAACAAGGACCTACTGTATAGCACAGGGAACTATATTCAATATCTTGTAATAACCTACAATGGAAAAGAATCTGAAAAATACATAAATATATATACATATTTTTGTATAACTGAATCACTCTGCTGTACACCTGAAACACTGTAAACCAACTATACTTCAATTTTAAAAAACTAAAAAGAAAAGCACTACTCCTGGTCATAAACAGGACCCAGTTTCTATGCACAGTGTACTCACTGCACATTTGTATCTACTGTATAAACTATGACCTAAGCATTTCTGATCGACAATCAGTAAAAAGACTGAAGACTCTAATACATGTGATAATTATGTTTAATAAATTATATATGTTCTACTTTACTCTTATGTTTATTAAAAACACAAAAATAGAGAATTTAAAAGGATGAGATAAAATACACATATTCTAATATTTTCTTCTACATCCCAATAAATTGTTTTGAGCCCTGCATTTTGAAAATCCCTGTTATAACTCGAGTGGCTAAAGCCAAGTAACTTGGAGTTAGTCTTGGCCATATGGTTAAACTTGGCTAATAAAAAGGAAGTGACAAGTGTCGTCTCTGGGCAGAAGCTTTTTACAGCCAGTGTGCAATTTGCCTATTTGGTCCCACTTCTCCTTGCAAACGTAACCAGAGATGATCCCGGGGTGGGTGGAAGGATGGAATGAGGGTTAGAAGGAGCGGAGACCCCAGCTGACTCAAGGGGGACAGGCAGCAAGATGGTGGAGCAAACCTTTGTTATCTGAAGTCCCTGAAATGTGGGGGGTATTTGCTGCCCATCCTAGCCAGCCCTGTAACCTTCCTTAATGCTCCTATCCCTAATGAGCCTGAATTAATGAGGTTGATTGTAATTACCTTTTGACGCTCGTGCGGCATCCTCACCCACCAAAATCAGAGCACACATATTTTAGAGACAACTTAAAAAATATTAAATAGTTCAGTCCCTAGCTTCCATATTTTAGCATCACTTCTGGGCTTTGTGAAAATGCTTCCTGAGATCAGTGGGTCAAATGGTGGAACAGCTCTGACCCTCACAGCTATTAGTGACTTCAGGTGTACATGCATTAATCCCCACCCAATAATTTTCCTGAACAAGTGGAAGGTATAAGATCACCCATCACAAATGCTTCTTGTTTGGCTTGGAAACTTTGAGGCAAATGACTCTGCAGTGACCAAAATGGGAAGCTGCTCTCCAAACCCAAACAGGAGTTTGGCACTACAGAATTTAGGCTTACGTGCCCTCGTGGGAGAACCAGCTGATGCCCTGCGCTGCTGCTGTGTTCTCTGGGAAAAATGGACTTTTCACACCCTGTCCCCAGTTGCATGATGCAACGGTTATGTTCCTGGTAAAGAACAGTCAAGTTCTGACGTCATAATAACCATGAGTATTACTCATGGGAAGCTCACAAGCCTGGCAAGGCACAGGCTGTACCCTCTTTATCACTGAAGTCACCAATGGGTTTAAAAATAGCATTTCTCACACACCCAGGGTACCACTGATTCATTAATGGCAGAACAAACACTATTCTGGACTCCTTACTTATATGGGATTTTGGATTGAGCCGCCTAGAATTGAGGCACAGCATCTGTCATTCCCCTAGTAGGGGTGTTACGCTGTACTGTCTTATAAATAGAGATCTGCAGATCCTAAAAGAAGGAATTCTCAAAAATTACAAACCAGGATTTAAGATGCCATCTTATTTGTGACTCAGAAATGATGAACCTAAAATATAAATAACCAGAATATATATAAATTTGGGAACTATGCCAAACACGCCGAACATACCAAAATAAAGAGGGCTGATATTACAATGATAAGTGATAGCTGTCTCAGCGAAGTCTGTAAAAAAAAGAGTCTGACATTTTTCACTGTTTAGCGGGGAAAGAAGGTATTTGAACCTAGATGCCGGATAGGGGTTCTTTAGAGAGAAATATCCCCGAAGCAGAGAATGTTTTCATAATTTATAGGTATCCATAAAAGCACATAATGCGTTCTGCTCAAGTTCTGTGCTTGGTAAAGCAATCTCTGATTTCTAACAGAAAGGAGGAAATGCCCTTGTATACGCATGTCTAGGGTTATCTTTCTTTAAATAATTCAGATTAATCATCTTCCGTAACAGCGGTCCCAACTTGGCACCAGGGTCTGGTTTCGTGGAAGACAATTCTTCCACGGATGCGGGGGGGGGGGGGCAGGGGGGGAAGGAGGGGCAGGAGATTGTTTTGGGATGATTCAAGCACCTTACATTTATTGCGCACTTTACTTTTATTATTATTACATTGTAATATGTAATGAAATAATTATGCAACTCACCATAATGCTGACAGGAGGTGGAGCTCAGGCGGAAATGCGAGCGATGGGGAGCGGCTGTAAATACAGATGAAGCTTCGCTCGCCCGCTGCTCACCTCCTGCTGTGCGGCCCAGTTCCTAACAGGTCACAGACCGGTAGCGGTCCATGGCCCAGGGGTTGGGGACCCCTGTTCTATAACATTGGTTAGTAAGAATCCGTCCTTCTCAACGTCATAATCCTTGACGAATTTATGAAGTCACATTGCCAAATCTGCCAAGCTGAGGATTCTAGAGGCTGTGGTGGTCACCCAGAAATACCGGCTGAGTGCCTGCTAGGCCCAGGCACCACCCAAAGAGCTGTAGGAAGGCTACAGGCATCGTGAAAAACAGTACTACTGCTTTTCAAGAGACCAACAAGACGAGATGGGTGACGTGGGAAAGGATAACTGACCATATAAGGCAGGCGTAACGGTTACCGACTGACTGCAGCGGTCAGAGGGAGAGTGGGGCACGGGAGAGCACCCCAAGAGGAAGAAGGGGGCAAATGAAGCACAGAGGCCAGGGGACACACAGTGCGCTTAGGAAATAAGATGAGACCTGTTTTTTAATTAATTAATTTTTATTTATTTTACTTATTTTTTTTTCTTTATTTTTGGCTGTGTTGGGTCTTCGCTGCTGCACACGGGCTTTCTCTAGTTGCGGCGAGCGGGGGCTACCCTTCATTGTGGTGCGAGGGCTTCTCATCGCAGTGTCTTGTTGTGGAGTACAGGCTATAGATGCATGGGCTTCAGTAGTTGTGGCACGTGGGCTCAGTAGTTGTGGCTCATGGGCTCTAGACCGCAGGTTCAGGAGTTGTGGTGCACAGGCTTAGTTCCGCGGCATGTGGGATTTTCCCGGACCAGGGCTCGAACCCGTGTTCCCTGCATTGGCAGGCGGATTCTTAACCACTGCACCACCTGGGAAGCCCGAGACCTGGTTTTATGTAAGTTTTATAAGCCATGTACTCCCCACAGGACCTGGGGTAGTTTGCAGGTACAACATAAAAATAAGATAACTTAAAGCAGGACGGAAGCCGTTTAAAGGGAACACAAGGAAACAGAAAGGGTCTGACTGCAGTGAGGGCTCCTGCAGAGAGACTGCAAATGAACTTGGAAAGACTGGAGTCAGATGCGGAGGGCCTTTGGCGCCAGGCTTCGCCTGTATCCGGGAGGTGGTGAGGAGTCGCAGGGGTGTTTGGTGGGGGCGGGGAGAGGATAGGATTAGCAGGGCTTCTGGATGGAAAATGGACTCGTGGCAGAAGCCCAGAGGTAACCTGCTCACCTTGGAGGTGCATCTGGGAGAGAAGATCCTGGAGGAAAGATCCTGGCATCAATGGGAACTAAAGCAAGGTCACAGACAGGAGACGAAGGGGCAACTAAAGACCTTGGCAACTAAAGGGGAAGTCAGGGCAGGAGAGGAGTCTGGGATATCGCGTAGGTCACGGTGACAGATCGAGGGGAAGGCTGGTCCCTTCCTTGGCGTGGCAGAGGGAGGCATGGCGTGGTGTGCACGGCCAGGCCGGCTGGGCGGTGGGCCCTGGGAACAAAGGGGCTCGCGGGGCACGGCGACTCTGCTGCCAGAAAGAGCTCAGTCAGACACACCAGGGACCGGGTGGCTGCAGTGCTCCCCCGGGGAACCCAGACAGCAGAATGCAAGAGGCACTCACTGGCAAAGACTGCCCCCCTAACCCCCAGCCTGCCCGATTCTCGGTGCGTGGATCTCGCAAGCCAGAGGTGGCCTGAAACTAATCAGCGCTTAGGCTGGGCCTACGAGTTACTGACTTGTGACACTGGCCTCAGCTGAAGCTGGGAACACTCTCAGAGAACACAGAATCGTAGTCCTTAGGCTTGGGCACCTACGGCCCTGAGTGAGAACACACGGAAACCCTTATAGAAGCCCATGGATCGATCAGAACAACTCAGCCAGTTAGGGCACCTCATATTACACAGAAGATGTGAGTGGAGAGCATCCGAATGTGTGTTCTCCTGCTGATGGCCAGAGGCAGCGGAAGTGCTCTGGCTCCTTCACCAGCATCAAATGCGCCCTGTTTACTCCTCCAAAGGGGCTGAGGGGACCCGGTGCTGCAAGTTCGTTCTAAGGCAGCTCTCAAAAGGCGGCAAAGGGCAGAAACTGCACTGCTCACGCTGCACCTCATGGCCCTCAGCTGACGCCGTGTGGTCTTGGCCCTGCCACTCAAGCCCTTTGCATTCTTTTTTAGTTAAGCAGAAAATGAAGCTTTCAGCTCCATTTCCACTCTCTCTGCATGAATCCATTTCTTCTTTCTTTCTCGGCTCAAGCTATATGGCTCATATAAGATTCCCACCGAGTTCTTCAGTGACTCTTACTTTGCTAAATATTCTTCTAAGAAATGCTGAATCAAAATAAAAGGTGGGAGGAGGTATGAGAATACATTCTAAGGGGCAAATGGAAATATAAGAAAGGTAAAGGAATAAGCCTGTGGATTTCTTGTTTCCCAGCTTTCACTCCCCTCCATATGTTAAGAGTCATGGGGGTAGTGCCCTATGGAAGTGAAGTCAGCAGCCCAGGAATCTGCTTTCCATACTTACCCCTGCAGTAAAATTCCAGGAAGTCACCAGGAATTCCTTGGAGGAAAAGCTCTAACACCAGGTACCTCAGAACTAGAAACCACTCTGCAATTTCTTTGTCTTCCCTGCATTTCGTCCAAAGTACGGTTGAAAATCACCACAGTCCATTTTCCCCTGGACTGGAGGAAAGTGAGCTGACAATGGGCCAGGGTTGGTAGCACCTGGGAATGTGGGCTGGGCAGCCCGGGCTGTGACCATCTGGCCTCCACTCCACGAGGAGTCCAGGCAGGAAGGTGCCGCGCCCCATTGGTCCTGGGCCCCGCAAAGCGATTCAGAGCCATGGGATCACCACTCAGCCACAACACAGAAAATGAAGGGCAAGAAGATGAGCCTTTCTTTGGTTGCAGGCTAAAATTTGGGAAAAGTTAACAGAACAAAGCAAAAGACCATGGTTGCCGGGGAGGCCGCTTTCCTTCTTCTCACAGGAAATCTTTCCTGCCGCTTTAAGAGCAGAGCCGCACCTGCTCAGATACCAAATGTCAGTGCAGAATGGGGGGTTGAGGTGGGGAGCTGCACCCTGAGTTATTCAGCCAGTGACGAAGACACCAAGTCACTCTTGAGCTAAGGGAACGCGAGCCGGCCCCAGCACATGACTTAGAGAAAGGGTTCAAGTTTGCGAAAAGAAGGGCCACGGCGAAGGAACCCCCGACTCAAAGCTTAACCATCTATACATAGTCCACATGCTTCCCCCGAGCACAAGTCAAGCGGATGTGGGCCACAAACAAGACTGAAGACCTCATTCCGAAAGGAATGAGAACATCACTGGGTCACCTGACAAAACTGGAGTACGAACCGCGGGTTACGTGGGAGTTCTGAATCAGGGCTAAGTCCTCCTGAGTCAGGAACCGCATGGCGTCCTGTTCTCAGGACACAGAACACACGCGGGGAGGGCGGGGGAGCCAGTGCTGTCCACTCAAACTCTGCGCGATGCTGGAAATGCCCGTAACTCCTTCTGTCCCACACAGTAGCCACTAACCACAGGCGGCTACTGAACACTTGAAAGTGTGGCTGGTATGACCGAGGAACTGACTTTTACATTTTATTTACTTTTAATTTAAATGGTCCTTTGCGGCTAAGGGCTACCGTATTGGATGGTGCAGAAATCAGGGGCCATGACATTTATAACTTACGCTCAAATCACTCAGAAAAAGCAGCATTTATGTATATCTAGATATGTACGTACACACACACGTGCGACAACAGAGTAGAAGTGAGAGGGAGGGAGCACGCGAGTGAATGCAAATGGTAAAGCAAATGGTGCAAAATGATAAACGGTGAACCTGGGTGAAGGTACGGAGCTATTCTTTGTATTATTTTTATTTTTGCAAATTTTCAGTAAGTTTACAATTATTTCCAAATAAAATGTTTTTTCAGTATAGGAGGGTGAACATTTATTCATTAATCACTGAAATCTAACAGGGTCCAACTGGAACTTATTTTCAGGTAGGGGGCTGGAACCAGGAAGTTCAGGGCATCCCAAAATTCTGAACAGCTGTTGTGGATCCCAGACGACACTCGCAGTGTCCTCACAGCATGGCTCATCCGCATCCACCACCTGGTGCTTCTCCCCAGCGGCAGGATCAGGGCTTCTCCTCTCTTTGCACTGGGTTCCTAGCCTATACGTCTATGTCCACAGAAGACTTGACTGCAGTGACAAGTTCAGAGCAGTGTTTTAAATAACAGCTTTAGTGACCTATAATTCACGTACCATAAAGTCATCCTTTTAAAACATACAGTTCAGTGGTTTGGAGTATATTCAGAGTTGGGCGATCATCATCACTATCGAATCCCAAAACGGTTTCGCCCCCTCAACAGAAATCCTACACCCTTAGCAGTCCCTCCAGTTCCCTCTCCCCCAGTCCCCGCTAGCAGCCAATCTACTTTCTGTCTCCGTGGATTTACCTATCTTGGATAATTCACATAAATAATATCACACAATATGTGGCCTTTTGTGTCTAGTTTCTCTCTCTTAGCCTAATTTTTAAAAGTTCGTCCATGTTGTAGCATGTATCAGCGTTTCATTCCTTTTTACTGCCAAATGTTCCATTGAACGGATACAGCACATTCATTTATCCATTCATCAGCTGGTGGACATGCGGGTTGTTTCTACTTTCTGGCTATATTTGTGAACAATGCTGCTGAGAACTCAGGTGCAAGAGTCTGTGTGGAGACACATCCACAGTTCTCTTGGGTGTAGACCTGGGAGTGGAACTGCTGGGTCGTGTGGTAACTCCAGGTTTAGCCTTTTGAGGAACTGCCACACTGTTTTCCAAAAATGGACTCCGAAGTCCCCGAGCCTCATGGCGGACAGCGGTCCCGGTGAAAGCCCACGGAAGGCAGCTCCACAGACACGGCTGCCCTCTGTCATCCTGTGAAACAGCACAGTCTCCATTCAAAGCAGGAGTCCGGGGTTGTTTGATTCGAGGTAAATAAATTAGAGCAGCTGCGCGTCGCTCGGTGCCAGCAGCGCGCTTAGCCGCGTGCCGTCGAGGCCGAGCCAGCACCTGGCATGGGAGGCGAGGCTGGCGCGTCTCGCGCTGCTGCCAGATGGAGAGGCTCTCTGTGCACAGAGCAGCTGCAGCAGGACGCAAGCTGGCACTCTCTCCGCCGGTCCCCTCGCCGTGGCGAGGCTGTCTTGCTACCGGTCAAAGCCCAGGGAGAGTGATTTACTGTCGCCCGCAGACTGAGCTCCGAAAACCGCCCACTGAGGAACTGGCAGAGAGAAAGACGTGAAGAGAGCGAGGGCCACGAGGGATCCAGAGAGCAATCAGACGGGGCGGGCGGGGGGGCGATGTCAAAGAGACAGGACCCTCGGGCCCTGTTAGTCCTGATACATTCCAGGGTGAGGGCTAAGACAGAAGCCCAGGAAAGCAGCCAGGCCCCCACCGATGCAACTGGCGGCTCAGTAACAGGCCTGTGGCCCCCCCAGGCTGGTGGCAGACAAATGCCTGAGCCTCATGTTAGGGCACCGGACTAAATTCCTAGGCAGAGTGCAAATTCCGAAGCCACACCAGCTGCTGAGGTGAGGATGATTTCTGTGGCTCCGTCACAGCTCCGGGGAGCCCCTGGGTCCCTTCTGCCATCCTGAACTCCGGGCCCTGCCCCGTCTCATTCTCTTGCAATGTGTCACTTGTCCTTTACCTTTCCCACCTTGGACAAACTTTGTTGCCAAATGTTTTAAATAAATGGTATTCCAAAGGAAAACGGCTACCGAATTTATTTTATTAATTGATTAATTAATTAATTAATTTTGGCTGCGTTGGGTCTTTGTTGCTGTGCGAGCTTTCTCTAGTTGCGGCGAGTGGGGGCTACTCTTCGTCGTGGTGAGCAGGCTTCTCATTGCGGTGGCTTCTCTTGTTGCGGAGCACGGGCTCTAGATGCGTGGGCTTCAGTAGTTGTGGCGTGCGGGCTTCAGCAGTTGTGCCTCATGGGCTCTAGAGCACAGGCTCAGTAGTTGTGGCGCACGGGCTTAGCTGCTCTGCGGCATGTGGGATCTTCCCGGACCAGGGCTCGAACCCGTGTCCCCTGCATTGGCCGGCGGATTCTTAACCACTGCACCACCAGGGAAGTCCCTGCTATCTATTTTAAAAGATACCTCAACCAAGTTTTTGTGTTGTGGGGATGGAAAAAGGGAAGGCAGGTGGCTTGAGATCCTGAATGGCTCCTACTTGGACAGAGTCTGCCCACCAGGCCCCATGCAATCTACATGTTCTAGTCCACCCCTGCATCAGTTTCCACTCAATTCCATGAATAGTCAGCAGTTCAATACAGCTCTGAATTTCCATAGGTAATTACTCCTATCCCATGTGCCTTCACTCTTTAAGTCAGCATTCAATAAATATCCATTACGATCACCATTATTAATTTCTTGATGTCTATAATATGCCTAGCCTTTTAAAATCATAGATAAATGGGTCCCACACCTGATCTAAGGAGAAAAGTCTGAGGAAACCAATATGAACACAGACTCGAGCTTTACATTACTATCTCACCTCATCCTCACACCAACCCTGTGAGGCCGTTGCCGTTACCCTCTCTTTACAGAAGAAAGAGACTCAGACTCACAGGCTTAGCTGACAAAGGTCATAAGCTAGCAAAAGGACAGAGCCAGGGTTCACATGCATGTCACTATACCCTAAAGCCTGTGTGGTTTTCATTAATAACATAAGTGACAACGTGTTAAACATCATACACCCCCTTTCGAGCATGACATGGTTACTATTCGTAAAAAGAGCAATGGAGTAGGAGCTAGAAAGGTTGGCTTCAAGTCTGGCTTTGTGTTAACTTTGAGCAAGTCACTTAATATTTCTGAATGCAGGTTTCCTCGTATGTGAACGAGGCAACAATTCCCAAAGTGTGCTTCGTGACCTGGGAACTGTTAATAACTGTTATGAAAAAAAAGAACAAAATTTCAGACCAAAGCAGTTTAAGAAAGGCTGGGTTAAATCAAATTAAGCTGTTGTCTTTACTGCAGGACTTCTCAGAGACTTTAATGCACCAGTGCACACTGTGAACCTCCAAGAGGGCCACACAATATGCTCCACAGCCCAAAGTTATTTATCGAAGGGAAACTTTTTCTTTTCCACATAAAGCATTTAATGGTTTTTGGTCAAGATGGGAGATTGGAAAATACTGGATTGGATAATCTCCAAGGAATCTTCTAGCTCTAACAGTCAATAATTATCTGATTTATCTTACCCTTCCAAGTAGATGACACACTTTCTGAGGGTAGAATGTGCTTTTCTGTGACATCAAGAAGATGGCAGCCAGGTAGAGGCAGGTCCAAGTGTTCATCAGAGAAGCAAAAGGAGACAGAGATGGCTGCACAATAATGGACACGCATGTCTGGAGGGACCTCCTACCCTTTAAAAATAAGTAGCCATCATCCAAATGCAACTGGACTGGCTTTGGCCTCCAAAGCAAATTTGCTGGGCATTAAAGAGATTTGAAACTGTCCTGACTTAAGAGGAGGAATCGATAATGTCTGTCCACGACACTTCAAATCCACACTGAAGGGAAGGCTAAGTTCTCAGGGCAGACGTGTGGTTCGGCAGTTTCACAAACTGGTGGCGCTGGCTCTCTAGAGGACAGCCCAGGCCAGACTGCCAACGCCTTCACTCCTCTGGAGGCTCCCTTCCCCCGCTGTGCAGGGAGAAGGGGCCCCAACTATAGAGGCCCCGAGAGGCTTCTGGGAGGGGCAGGAAACCCCCCTGGGCCTTGAGGGATGACCTGGATTTGAACTGGCAGAAAAGGGACGGTTATACATGTCAGGTTGGGGGGATGGAGAGAGAGGATGATGGCTGCAAAGGCAAAGGGGCAGCAAGTACAGGACATGTCTCGGGACATGCTGAGTACAGTTCTCAGAACACAGAATAATTTCCAGGTCCTCTTGGTAGCTTCAAGGGTTCCCCATAAAACTCCCTTCTCCTTAAAATAAACCCATGATTTTCCTTGGGACTTTTTTTTTTTTTAATTTTTTGGCTGCGCTGGGTCTTCGTTGCTGTGTGTGGGCTTTCTCTAGTTGTGGTGAGAGGGGGCTACTCTTCAGTGCAGTGCGCAGGCTTCTCATTGCAGTGGCTTCTCTTGTTGCGGAGCACGGGCTCTAGGCATGCAGCCTTCAGTAGTTGCAACGTGTGGGTTCAGTAGCTGTGGCTCGCGGGCTCTAGAGAGCAGGCTCAGTAGTTGTGGCTCACGGGCTTAGTTGCTCCGGGGCATGTGGGATCTTCCCGGACCAGGGATCAAACTGGTGTCCCCTGCATTGGCAGGTGGATTCTTAACCACTGGGCCACCAGGGACGTCCCGGGACATTTTTATATATGACTTAAAATTGTCAGATCACTCTTGGAAAATACGTTACTCATCGTGGCAGCGGCACTGTGGAAGGAAGAGGATGTTCGCAGGTGAACCTCCATGTGGTCTTCAGCCCCGACATCCAGGTGCCCACAGCATGGGGGCGGGATGGAGGATACCCTGGTGCTGCAGCAGCTAAAAAAGCTGTACAATTGCCCCCTAAGTTCTCCATCTAGAGAAAAACCAAGACTTAGAAATAGCCACTGCCCTACAGATTCTGCCAGAGCTCCCTTCCAGACCCTCGCTATCCCTGCTGTTCTAGGTTCCAAATGTGGGCTCTACGATGAGAGCTTTGTGCTCAGAAGAGCTCGTGACAAGACATAAGGGCAGGCATTAGGGCTCAGGATACTGGGCATTCAGTATCTGGGCAGTTAGTTCTCGACGTCACCTAAAAGGTTACAGATTTCTGTGAGAAACCTGGTAGGAGCGATTAACGTTGACTGCGTGCCTATTTATTTTCTTTTATTTATTTATTTTTGCGGTACACAGCCCTCTCACTGTTGTGGCCTCTCCCGTTGCGGAGCACAGGCTCCGGACGCGCAGGCTCAGCGGCCATGGCTCACAGGCCTAGCCACTCCGCAGCATATGGGATCTTCCTGGACCGGGGCACAAACCCGTGTCCCCTGCATCGGCAGGCGGACTCTCCACCACTGCGCCACCAGGGAAGCCCTGCATGACTATTTAAAAGCCAGGCACAGTATCTAAAATATATTGAGAAGTCTTAAAACTCCACAATGAAAAGACAAATAACGCAATTATTTTAACGAGCAAAGAATCTGAGTAGACACTTTTCTAAAGGAGACACACAAATGGCCAAGGAGCTCTTGAACAACGCTCATCATAATGAGTTGTTAGAGAAACGCAAACAGAAACCACAGCGAGATACCTAGAGAAGGGAAAACACATGTCCACACAAAAGCTTGTACACCAGTGTTCACGGCATCACTCATAATAGCCAGGAAGTGGAAACAACCCCATGTCCACCAAGTGATCAATGGACAACCAAAATATGGTGCATCGGCACAATGGACTACTGCTTGGCAATAAAAAGGAGTGAAGTGTTGATACTTGCTACAACGTGAACAAAATGTGAAAACGTTATGCTAAGCAAAAGAAGGCAGACACAAAAGCCCACATGTTCTAGAACTCCATTCATATGAAATGTCCAGGACGGGCAGATCCATAGAGACAGAAGGCAGATGAGCTGTTGCCAAGGACTAGGGGAAAGGGAGGATGGGGAGCGACTGCTAATGCGTCTGGGATTTCTTTCTGGGGGTGAGGAACATGTTCCGGAATCAGAGAGTAGTGATCAATGCACAACTCTGTGGATATACTAAGAACTGAGTTGTATTTCCAAAGGATAAACCTTCCGGTATGTGAATTACATCTCAATAAAGTTGAAAACCAGGCACAAGGGTAAATGCCTGATACATACTGACACCCAGTGAAGCTGAAACGTGTGTTATCATTCGCTTTTTGCAGGTGAGGAAACTTGAGGACTGGCGAGGAAGAGCTAATTGCCAAGAAGGGCCCAGCCGGCCGGGTGACGGGGTGACGGGGTCTAAACTGGGGTCACTGGCTCCAGAGGCCACATTCTGGCCACCTCATCATGCTGCTTCTTGCCAAGATGATAAGCTAACTGGCAACTGCAGAACGGTTCCTATGGAAAAAATAGCACTCCCCGGACAAAGAATCACTGACCGACATAAAATGCTAGTGCTGGAAGTCACATTACGGGGCATCTTGCCAAGTCCCTTCATTTTACAGATGAATAAGTAGAGCTTCAAGGCAGTCAACTGACCTGCCCAACCAAGGCGGCAAGGCCGGTGGGAACGTTCACCCCTCTCCTTTTACAGAAGACGAGCTGGCGTACTGTTCGCTGCAATTAGCCAGGAATGAAAAGGTAGATGGAGTTCACCCAGTTGGGGCACACAGGTCAACAGGTATTCAGCAACCTTCAAACATGCTGGCCTCACACCCGTATCCCAGCCAGAAGATCACTCAAGCCGGTTATAGCTCAACACTATTCTACGGTTACCCTGAAATTTCTCTCCCAACCCCAGGAGTGCTCTGAAAAGTCCCACTAGGGTGCAACTGTTCCAAGGATCCCTCGGAGCTTTTGAACTACTTAGCAGGGACAGGGAGTTCTGGATTCAGCATTTAATGCGAGGATAAAGCACTGGAGACTTAAGAAACTTCCTCCCCCCTAGTCTGAAATGACACTCAGGGGAACCACTTGAGAAGGGAAGGGGAGGAAAGCTGAAGCCAAAGGAATCGCCGCTGCAATCATGGGGTCTCGAATACTCTAAGTTGGGGGTCTTTTCAATGCCTGCTTAATGGCTCCATGGGGATGTCCTGTCTCAAAGTTAAAATGTCCCAAATCAAGCTCACAGCCCTGTTCTCCATCCCACAAACCTGCTCTTCTTCTGTTTTCCCTTTCTCCCATGACTATACTGTCATCACCATTCTCCCTGTGGCCCAAGCTAAATACGCTGCTTGCCTTTCACACACCCCTGGGGCTTGCCTGGGGTCCCCTGGCTCTACGTCCCCCATCCACCGGGCACTAGAGTCCACCTCCGCCCGCGTGTGCTCACCGCAAGCCCTGTCCCAGACTCAATAAATGTTCACTGAATTGAGAGGCCAACCCCATCCACAACTAGCTGAGTCCTTCACAGCAAGTGGCGGCCAAGACAACTGAAACACAGAAAAAGAGGAGATGGGTGACCTCACATGAATACGTCACAGAGAGGTTATTAAATAAAAAACAGAGCCGGGAAGAGCAGAGCAGATGCCGCTCTTTGCGTGTATTCTGCTGGAACGGAAAGGCACACCAAGACAGCGGGGCCACTGACTGAACCTGTAAATTATTAACTATTTCAGCGTGGTCCCCCTGAACTCTCCATTTGCTGATGGCTACTACAGTCAAATCATTATATTCAAATGGAAAAACCTGTGACCTATAACTTGCGCCGGCTGGACCAAAGTAGACACCCACTGTCCCCCGCCGAGCCTCGTGCACCACCGCCTGGAGCAACCTCGGGCTCCCCGCCACCCGTCCGAATCAAGGCCATCCTTCAAAGACCAGATCGAATCAAGCATCCCTGGTCGTTTGGGACCTCAGGGTTTTTTCTTTGTGTCTCGCTGACGGTGCTCATCACATCTTACCTTGCATCCCTTGATCTCTTTTGTTGCTTTGTTTAATCTCGTCTGCAATCAGTTGATGAGTTCTTGGCGAAGAGCAAGCGTGTGTTCGGTGGGCACTGTCACACTGTCTGTGTGCGCGTGAGCCACGACGAGCTATCACTACTTACTGCTGCCCCGCAGCATAAGGCCGTGCACATGGTACAAGCTACCGAATGTGCTGTTGACAAACAGGTTTCCCTCAACCCCGTTTCTCTCCCCAACCTCTTCTCAAACGAAAACCCCTGCCCTCTAAGGCCCAGACATTCCGACTGAATGCCCACCCGCTCACTGCTCAATCAGGAGAGTCCGCCCCTTCCTTCCACGACAGCCCCTACACTGTTAAGAGTCCAGTCTGCTGGAGTGAAGGGGGCAGGGCGAGAGGCAGGCACCATCCTGACATAAAGCGTCTCCGCATGACGCCCCTCCTTTGACTCAGGGTTTAGAAAAATCACAAGACTTGATGAACCATTTGCTTCTCTGTGAAATCAAAATGATAGCTAAGCAGAGTTGGAAAAAGGAGCAATTTTTAAATTATACGGGGCCCCGAGCCAAAGCCAGTGGTGAGCAAGGACAACAGTCATTTGTCCAGGGCTGGCCAACACAGGCATGGGGACCCGTTCCTGTTCGGCGTGAAACTGCATCTGAGAACGCCCGGCTCTGGTTCCATTTTAGGTTCTGAAACCTCCCACCTGCACTCTCTCCAAACCAGCATCCTCTGGCCACACGCTCCACGCGGCGGCTGTCAGTGCAGACGGGTGGTGAGGGGGGGCTGGGCTCCAGGAGCTCCTCCTGGGCATCTGCGCACAGCAAATCGAGCACAAAATACTCCAGGCGCAACCTTCTGCCGTCAGACAAGGTGGTCTAACCTTGTCTTGGCTTCCTAATCTGCGACGATGGGTCCCTCAGGACAGGTCGAGGGTCAGCACACACAACCCGAAAGCAACTTCTCGGCCCGTCTGGACCCCTCCTCTCCTGTTCGTTCATCTGCCCCGCCTCTCTACTGAGTACTGAACCATCTAAGATGATTTGGGCTCCAAAAAGAAGCCCTGTATTAAGCATCTTTTTAGCAAAGCACCTAGAAACGTCAGCTTGCATTACTTCACTTTTATTGCCACCAGTGCTCCGTCAGCTGAGGACAAGGCCACACTCGGGGGCACCAGCAAACCCACGGTGACCCGTTAACCCAACCGTCCCCTGAACCTCAGTAAAGAGCCCACACCTCAGTCTTCTCCTCTGGGTCCTTTCCCACCGCTTCCCTCATGTTCTGGATCTGCACCGTCCAACTGTTCACTAGCCACGAGTGGAAACTTAAATTAAAATTTTAAAAATTAAAAATTCAGTTCCTTAGCCACGCTGGCCACATTTCAAGCGCCAAGCAGCTACACGTGCAGCACGTGGCTGCCAGGCTGGACGGTGTGGGTCTGTAACACTATCATCGGTACAGAAAGTTCTTTAGACAAAGTAGTTCTACACAGTGAAATTTAAACTTAGAGGTGGATTTTTTTTAAAACCATCACCTTGTGGTCTTGAAGAAAATATATTTCCAACCCTAATGGACAAATTGCTTTCCTTAAAAAAAGAAACAACCCAGCAAGGCAAAAGGTCACCTCAGAGCAATGTCCCTCATACAACAAACACTCACATTCTTCAGAAGGTGGTCTGCTTGTCTGTGCTTCTCTTCTTTCTACCTCCCGAACTCAGAGCCTTACATCCAGCTCCCACTCTCCGATGGAAACATTAACCAAAGCACGTGAGTGATTCTCAATCCTCTGCTGGAGTTTATAACTCACTGTTTCTCCATGGGCCCTGTATTAGCTCGCTAGAGCTGCTGGGACACAGTGCCAGGAACTGGGTGGCTTAAGACAACAGAAATGTATCATCTAGACTATATGTTCAAGATCAAGGTGTCAGCAGGGCTGGTTCCTTCTGAGTCTCTGGGAAAGAATCTGTCCCAGGCCCCCCGCCTAGCTTCTGGTGGTTTCTGGAAACCTTTGGTGTTCCTTGGATTGTACATGCGTCACCCCGATCTCTGCCTTTATGTTCACGCGAAGTACCTGCGCGCAAGTCTGTGTCCAAATCTCCCCCTTTTTACAAGGATACCAGTCATATGGGATTAGGGTCCCTCCATTCCAGCATGAACTTATATTAATTACATCTGCTGTGATCCTATATCCAAATGAAGTTACATTCTGAGGTACTGGAGGCTAAGACTTCAACATATGAACTGGAAGGGGGACACAACTCAACCCATAATGGGCCCTCAAGCCTCCAAGGAGAAGCACTCCTCCTGGCACACTACCTGTTTTCCATTATTCTATTAACATGAGACAATCCATAGGAGCTACTTGGCTACTGAGCTTTGTGGGAGCAGGTGGCAACCCAGGCAGAAGCTCATACTACATAACACTGTTTCCATTATCCATCAAGGCAATTCAAGCTCATGATACGAGATTTAATAAGGTCCAAAAGCAAAAACCAAAACCTGGACTTTGCCAGAAGTGCTAGAGGAAAACTGTCACAACTGTCACGGTCCTAAAATCAGTGCTGGGAAGTCCCTCCACGTTCATTCAATCAAGCCACCTCACTGTACAGGTATGATCTCCAGGTAGTATGACAAACACAGATGGAGAAAAATCTCTCCTCCCTCAGACTCCTTAACATAGTGCTCCTTTTCACAATCATCATACAAATCACTGTCTGAGCTTATCAAATGTGATCATAAAGGACAGAACGTCATCCACCAGCACATGGACCCAGAAAGGCGCTTTGGTTCACAGCCCACACATCTGAGTTACAAGATACAAGAGGGTTATCTACAAATCCGGACAGCCTGGAGCAGAGAAAAACAACAGGCTTTAGTGCTAGAAAACCTGGTTTGAATCCCAGCCTCAATACTTATGAGATGAAAGATCTTGGACAAGGTAATTCCCTCCTTAAGCCTCAGTTTAGCCATCTGTAAAAGGGGGAGCATGAGACCCACCTCATATTATGTTGAGAAAGACCTGCTGATGGCCATCATTCTAATAATGACTTTTACTGAACACAGGTGATGTATTCATGATGCCTCCCAACCGGTCTGTGGGGTAAGGTGCCGCCGTTATCCCCATTTTTGAATGAGCAAACTTAGACTTAAGAGCCTAGAGGTAGGTCTCTCTGATGGCAAAGCCATGCCCCTAACCATTTCATGATAGGTCTGGTACACAGTGGGCACTCTATAAATGCTCGTTCCTTCTGCATCCCACCCCTACTCTCTTCCGTGGTACTGAACACACTGTGTTAACAATCCATGCCGTGCTGCCATCCACCACTCCTCACACCTGCACAAGGGTAAGAGATCATCAAAGTCAGTTAGAATAAATGTCACCTCTCTCAGGACACAATTATTATCTCATTTGCCACTTCCCCAAACCCTCCCTCCTCTGTAACCTCCTACTCACTACAGAACACTCCTGGCACTTAGGGGTGGTGTTTCTGCACACTCCCCGCCCCCCCGCCACGCACAGCCTGCTTCAGTCTCCCTACTCATTCCCACCCTTCATTCACACACTTGAGATAACAGGATGAGACTGCGTGGTATGGCTCTTGACGTCCCCACTCTTTTTAACTACTCAGCCTGTATACAGATGACACTGACCCTGGGTGAATGGTAGTTTCTTGGTTATAACCTCATGGTTTTAACTGCTTGGCTTCTTCCTTGGGAGTGGTTAAATAAAGATAGATATTAGCACAGTTTTCCACCCAATTATCCTATTTGCAAAAATAGAACTCTCCTCCGTGAGTGTTTCAAATAGAATCCTTAATTTCTACAAAAGATGTCAACCTTACAAGGTCGATTCCTAAAGCCTCAATCAGTGAGCTAGAAAACAACATGGTAGGCAATGGAATATAACTTCAAACTATCTCTTCATATATATATATATATATATATATAGTACTTTATATATGTATACACACACACGTATACATACACACCTATTCATACACACACACACACACACACACACGCACAGGCACACACACACACACACACACACACACACCAGTTAAAAGAAGTAATGGTTGTAAAGACTGTCTGATGGACACCCAGACCAGCATTTCCACTGGTTGTTTTGGGCACTGCATCACACCACACCGGAAGGCTAGAATTCCACTCGCTGAGTCGCATTCTGATGTTATGCCTCGCGCTTCCGAAGACGACTGACGTGAGAAAGAGCCGTAAGAGCGCAGCTGTCTGTCTGCTGCGGGGATGTGGAACATTCCGATGTGATACCACTCAATTCTTCCCAGATAAAAGTTCACGTGCAAAATTGAGTTTAAAAGACAAAAAACTCTTTGCTTCTCTTGAGGACGTGGTATGTCTTCCTTGTCTGGCAGCAAGAATTACTGAAGTGACCACTTCTCTTTGATCCTATGAAGCTCAGAGACAACGGGAGGCTCAGCTAAAGCAATGCAGGGGTCTCATTGTTGGCACATCTGGGATTCTTTTTTCCTCATGGCTTTGAACTTCTATATTGATTTGCATTTTTCCTGGTCCTGTTCTTAAATTCTTTTTTGTATTGTATGGGTTATTATAGTCTGTGTTTTTATTATACTATAAAACCAATCAGAATTTACAGATCAAGATGAGGTATAAATAATTAATTGGATAGAATTCAATTGAAATAATTACCATAGTAAGTATAGCCAAATTTAGAGAATGCTTTAGTTAAGAAAAACAAGTGACACAATCAGAACAAAACATTAAAAAAAATTAACATGTTGAAGCAGACACTGTAAGTTGCCTTCCTAACAAGGAAGACACTTCCTAACACTTCCACTTTTTCCTCTGGCAAAGCCCGGATCTGGTTCAGACGTCACCACCCCCATGCCCCCAACTGTCACCACCGCCAACCACCTCCCACTTTCCCCCTCGTGACTCAGAATCCAATCCGGATGAGTCTAAGCTGACCATTTCCTGTGCCTGCCAGTCAGGGATCAGGAACACACCTGGTTCTACCTGTAAGAAGGGAGAGGAGAACAGCTGGGGGCCATGGGGAAGGCTCCTTGTTTGGTGAGTGGCTTATCAGTGCGGCTAGAGTCACAGACGGATGGATCGGTGAATGGATGAACAAACATGGATTTCTCCTGGGCCAACCACACATACTAATTGTTACCACCACCAAGTGCTGGATACTAAAGCACACCCGCTGGGAGATACCGGAATGAGTGAGAAATGACAAAAGGCTCAAGGAGGTAGACGCCCTAAGGACTGCGACACTCCTGAGGACGCTGCTCCAAACGCAGCTCTCCAGATTCTCCCTGGAACCGCGGGAGCCCTAAAGGGTCACCTCTGATCAGCGCTTTCAGGATCTCTACACAAGCACCAAATTCCCCACCACTAACAGAGGAACGGCTCTCGCTCTTCCACAAAAGGAAAACAGAGGAAAGGGATGGCGGAGGCCAGGGGAACTTAGTACCCCGCTGGGAAGTACACTCTGTGCGTTCTCTGGACCAGGTACCGCTGCCCCCACGTTTAAATCAACTGCTCTCAGGTCACCAGTAACGCTGCCTTTTCTATCTTTTCCACACCAGACACCCGTGGGCAGCACACACACACGCTCGGAAACATTCCAATATTTTAAATGTTCTCCAACCCACCCACGCGCCCGCCCCCTCCTGCACACAGATGCGTCTTCCTTTGGTTGGGCAGGGGCTGTGTCTCCTTCCTCGCCATCGCCCTGTGTCCTCTGCCCCCAGGTGTCAGTCGCTTCCCACCCTGAGTCTTTGCTCCTCTAGCAGTCCCGAGGACGCCATACTGCTGCCCCAGAGACACCTGAGAGGTAGTGCATCACACAGCTCTTCCCCACTCCCCAGATGGCCTTGCACACAGCACAGCAAAGTAACATTCCTATATATTCCAGTAATCCAGTAATCCCCACTGCCAGACCCTCCCTGCCCTTCCCCTGGTGTGGAGTCTGCATGTGAATTTCTCACTTCCACACTCACCTCTCTCCCTTCTGCACCAAACCACGTCCATACTGCCGAAAAGCCAGAAATCTTCCTGAAGGCACTCAAAGCTAACTCCTTGGGGTCAGGATCACTACACCCAATAGCCCCAGTGCTCACAGCTTTAGGCTTTTGCTTTGGAGGAAATGATTCTCCAAAGTCATCTTCTGCAAAGCAAATCCTACTTCTCACTAACCTGTATTTCCTTCCGGCAGAAAAAACCAAAACAAAACAAAACAGTAAACTCTGCTGAAACACGTGGGGTACTGGCCACACCTGCTCGGCTGAAGTGCGAGGGGTTTTACTTCGCCAGACTTGCCAGGCTGAAAATTACTTAACTTACAACATGAGTCCAATGCCACTGCTACAGGCTGAACGTCCGCACAGCTGATTTAATCACAAGGGGACCTAGGCGACGAACAAGGCAGAGGTGAGTACAGGTTTGTCCCCCACGACCAGGAAGTCAACTCCAAGTCCATGTCCCACAAGAGGGTGTCTCCATCTACGTTACTGGGAGAGCACAGGTGGGCGTCTGCCCCAAGGTTCTTCTGTTCCTCTTCAGGTGACCCAGAAGGTAAGGTGGTGTCTTCCGTTCCCAGCTGAACCACTTAACACAGGGCTCTACACCCAGTGGGCCTCAAATGGTGCTGAAAGGTTGACTTCTGAGGGTGAAGTGCTGGCAAATAACTGGCTGCCTTCATGGCACAGAGGGTAGCAAAGCAGTCACCGGCACGCCCTGAGAGAAGCCTCTGGTTCAAGCCGAGTGGCAGGTAATAGAAACCAGGTTCCAAAAGAGCTCAGCTGAACAGGGTTCGGCTTGTTAGCTGAACTGGGAATCAGAGAGAACCCAGAGCAACCACAGGAGGCTTCTTCACATCGTGCTGAGAGCAGCCCCAACTCTCTCGGACGGTGAACGGCGAGTGCAGGACGAGAAAGGGGAGAGACCGGAGAAAGATGCCCAATGTCATGAGTGATAGAGCAAATTCCGACTTGGGACCATGCAGAGAGAAGGGTATCTCTCAGCTCAGCAGAAGGTCTTCCCAGCGAGATACAAAAAGCCTTGTGCATCACAGTAGCCAGCCTGCTTTAAAAAAAATTTTTTTTAGGTTGAGCACAATAGGGAAAATGCAAATGCAGGGCTTATCTGTGACTCTTAGCACTTCTGAAAATGACCATTTTGAGGGTGGAAGGATGATGTGTTGGTGCACACGGGCATGTACGCACGGGCAGGCAGGAACACACACACACACACAAACACACACACACGGCCCACAGCGACCCACCCAATCTAGCACAGTACAGGCAGTTAAAAAGGTGAAACTGTTGCTTTAATTGTGCCAATCGTGGGATGGGGAAGGCGCCAGCCGAGAAGGCATTTAAAGCAGATTGCCCCATTTAGGGAGATATGATTCTTGGAAAGGAAGACTGGCACTTTTCCTAGACTAAAGGTTGCACTGAATAACCAAGGAGCAGGAGGGCAGCAGCCCGGGCTGCTGGGCTTCAACTGGACTTCAGAGGCGGGCGCCATGCCGGAGCCAGAACCGCTCAGGGCCGTGCTCCCTGCTCCAGTTCAGGGTCGCGTCCTGGTTATCTCTGCGTCTACACCCTTAGAAAGTGGGGAAGAGCTGCAGGCCAGGCCTGAACTGAGGGCTGGAAAGAGGACACGGCACACCAGGCCCTGTCCTTTCATTTCAGAACCATTTAAAGAGAAATAGTTACTTAATCTAAGTCTCTCCTGATAGAAGGAGCGTGAACGGGAGGTGCTCGGTCCTTTGGGTCAATGAACGGGAGGTCACCTGGCTTTGGGTCAATGAAACGCCCAGCTGAAGCTTCATGTGCGCTGGTGGAGAAGAGAACCGATGCATCAGGTTTGGTGGAGGTCATGAGAAGAGCTGGACCCACACACTTCAGACACATTCCCTCCTATCAGGAGTGTATATCTTCTCTCTACAGTCCTGTATCTCAGGACTATACCTTCTCTCTCGGAAGGAATTTTAAAGGTCCCCTAGCCCAGCTGTCCATCTTACACTGGATCCTATTCCACAGCAGTTCCATCAAAAGGCGCTCACCTTGAACACCTCCAGCACGAAAGGAGGCTCTGATCCCCAGGACTGTCCGTTTGTAGACAGATCTGGGCATTAAAATGTTCTTCCTGACAGTCTGATTAACTCTGCTCCCTGTAGCTCCTCAAACCACTGGTTCCAGGTGGGTCCACAGCTACCTTTTTTGATCCATCTGCCCTTCAGATCCGGCTTCTATCTCGTACGTTTCAATTCTCAATTAGTGCCTTTCAGACGCATCTTTTCTTACAGCAAATGCAGATGCTTTAGAACAATATTCTACCATCCCTGTTCCTCAGGTTCAGGTACTTTAGGAAAATCTATCTAAATGAAGGAATCAGTGAATTTATCAATCTCTCTCTTTCTCCTACCCTCAACCCAAACATGCCTGATAATAATATGAGGGTAATAATCTTGTTAAAAGTCACATCTTTTGAACAAAATTGGAGCAATATAAAAATTCAGTATTGTCAGCCTCTAAACCCTTGGACGGCGATCAAAAGTCTCCTGCAAACACACACACACACACACACACACACACACACACACACAAGATCTCACCTATTTCTGTAATTAAAATATCTTTCTTCATATACTGACATTAAAGAGAAATAATTTCTTATTCAATCTTATTTTTCTGGCATTAAATTATTTCCCTTTTCCTACAAAATATATGTATTTCAGCTATGCTATTTTTTCAAAATTTTTATTATACTTTATTTTTTACAGCAGTTTTAGGTTCACAGAAAAATTGAGCAGAAAGCATGGGGATTTCCCACATACGCCCTGCCCCCACCCGTGTATCAGCCACGTACTTTTCAGTGTTCTTCAAGGCTTGCTTGAGACCCTGACCTTAACTAATACCACTTTTTTCTATTGTTAAATGTGATTTGTGTCCACACAACCACCTTATAAAAGAAATTCTGGAACACAGCCCCCCGGTAAACTTAGGACTTCTTAAATATACCCGAGCTGATCTATCTCACTCAAAACTCCCTGTTCCCAGGCTCAGAACACCTTTACCTAATTTCTCATGTTTATCTTATGTATCTTACCTAGGAGTCTCCAACAACAATAGAATCTAGGGCTTAAAATCATCCTCCTGCAAAGATAACGAATCTCCTAGACATATGTTCCAGCAGCTGTCAGTCATTCATTCTAATGTAAGAGAAGGTAGCATTGGCCGTCATAAACCATATATCACACAAAATTGTTTTTACAGGGCTGTTGGATATAACACATGACTTTCTCTCCTAGTGGGAAAAAAACCCCCACTCTCTAATTATATTCTGCCTATGGTAAAATAATTAATTTATGTGTGCTAAACCACACAGTAATTTTAAAAAGTAGAGGTGGTCTAGAAATATAATAGATCCAATCATTCATTCAATAAGCATCTAGTTGCACCAAATATTTGCCAGGCATTATTTAGGCATTGGGGCTTTAGAGCTGAAAGCCCACTCCCTGCCCTCATGAAGTCTCACTAGAGTGGGTGGCGGCAAAAGCAAACTAAATACATAAAGAAATCAGCAAATCAAAGCCACAATGAGCTACCACTTCACATCCACAAGGATGGCTATGATAGAAAAAAGATGGACACAGGCTACAACATGGAAGAACTTGAAAACGTTATGCTAAATGAAAGAAGCCAGTTGCAAAAGACCATGTGTTGTATGATTTCATCTATATGAAATTCCATAACAGAAAGTATTAATACATTAGTGGTCTCCAAGGAATGAGGGGAAGATGGGACTGGGGAATAACTACTAATGGGCACAGAGTTTCTTTCTGGGGTGAGGAAAATGTTATCAAATTAGATAGGGGTGATGACTGCACAATGCTGTGTATATCCTAAAAACCACTGAACTGTACCATTTAAATAGTGAATTACAGCTCAGTAAGGCTGCTAAAAATATATACGAAAATCAACACTCTTTATACATGCAAACAACAACCAATTAGAAGACAATGAAAAACTATAAGCATAAACTTAAGATATATATAAACTATATACAGTAAACTTTAAACATTACTAAAGTACACACACAAAAAAGAACACATGGAAAGAAAACATTATCTTAGATAAGACTCAACACCTTGTAAAGATGTTAATACCCCCTGAGCAATTTATAAATTTAATGTGATCCCAATGGAAATACCAACAGATTTCTTCTGAAAACAAGACATGCTGATTCCAAAGTTCATATGGAAAAACAAACAGGGGGAATAGCCAGGAAAACTCTGAAAAGAAATAGCAATGAGGGAGAACTAGTCCTTTCAGATATTAAAAGACAATATAAACCTCAATAATTAACAACAGATCGACCAGTGGAAAAATCCAGAATCTGGAAACAGACCCCTGGGCCTACAGGAATTTAATATATGATAAAGTAGACATCATGATACTGGGGAAAAAATATAAACTTTTTAATAAATAGTGTCTGGACAACTAAATATTGGAAAAATATAAAGTTGGCACCAAAATCTCAGAACATACCCTAGTATAAAAACACCAAATGAACCAAGATGTAAGTGGAAAAATAAAATTACAGAAATACCAGAGGGAACTTAAAACCTGACATAGGACATGTCTTTCTAACTCTGACTCAAAATATAGAAGCCATAAACAAAAAGGTAAAAGTGATTACATAAAATTAAAAAGACGTTTGAAGGGCAAAAGACACCACCATCAGTGAATCAAAACATATATGACCAAGCAAGAAGAACTACAATCCTGCAGCCTGTGGAACAAAAACCACATTCACAGAAAGACAAGATGGAAAGGCAGAGGGCTATGTACCAGATGAAGGAACAAGACAAAACCCCAGAAAAATAACTAAATGAAGTGGAGATAGGCAACCTTCCAGAAAAAGAATTCAGAATAATGATAGTGAAGATAATCCAGGACCTCAGAAAAAGAATGGAGGCAAAGATCGAGAATGTGCAAGAAATGTTTAACAAAGACCTAGAAGAATTAAAGAACAAACAAACAGAGATGAACAATACAATAATTGAAATGAAAAATACACTAGAAGGGATCAATAGCAGAATAACTGAGGCAGAAGAACGGATAAGTGACCTGGAAGACAGAATGATGGAATTCACTGCTGCAGAACAGAATAAAGAAAAAAGAATGAAAAGAAATGAAGACAGCCTAAGAGACCTCTGGGACAACATTAAACACAACAACATTCGCACTATAGGGGTCCTAGAAGAAGAAGAGGGAGAGAAAGGACCCGAGAAAATACTTGAAGAGATTATAGTCGAAAACTTCCCTAACATGGGAAAGGAAATAGCCACTCAAGTCCAGGAAGTGCAGAGAGTCCCATACAGGATAAACCCAAGGAGAAACATGCCAAGACACATACTAATCAAACTGGCAAAAATTAAAGACAAAGAAAAATTATTGAAAGCTGCAAGGGAAAAACGACAAATAACATACAAGGGAACTCCCATAAGGTTAACAGCTGATTTCTCAGCAGAAACTCTACAAGCCAGAAGGGAGTGGCATGATATACTTAAAGTGATGAAAGGGAAGAACCTAAAACCAAGATTGCTCTACCCAGCAAGGATCTCGTTCAGATTCGATAGAGAAATCAAAAGCTTTACAGACAAGCAAAAGCTAAGAGAATTCAGCACCACCAAACTAGCTCTACAACAAATGTTAAAGGAACATCTCTAGGTGGGAAACACAAGAAAAGAAAAAGACCTACAAAAACAAACCCAAAACAATTAAGAAAATGGTCATAGGAACATACATATCGATAATTACTTAAACGTGAATGGATTAAATGCTCCAACCAAAAGACAGAGGCTTGCTGAATGGATACAAAAACAAGACCCATCTATATGCTGTCTACAAGAGACCCACCTCAGACCTAGGGACGCATACAGACTGAAAATGAGGGGATGGAAAAAGATATTCCATGCAAATGGAAATCAAAAGAAAGCTGGAGTACCAATAATGATAACAGATAAAATAGACTTTAAAATAAAGAATGTTACAAGAGACAAGGAAGGACACTACATAATGATCAAGGGATTAATCCAAGAAGATTTAACAATTATAAATATATGTGCACCCAACACAGGAGCACCTCAATACATAAGGCAACTGCTAAGAGCTATAAAAGAGGAAATCGACAGTAACACAATAATAGTGGGGAACTTTAACACCTCACTTACACCAATGGACAGATCATCCAAACAGAAAATTAATAAGGAACCACAGCTTTAAATGACACAATAGACCAGATAGATTTAATTGATATTTATAGGACATTCCATCCAAAACCAGCAGATTACACTTTCCTCTCAAGTGCACATGAAACATTCTCCAGGATAGATCACATCTTGGGTCACAAATCAAGCCTCAGTAAATTTAAGAAAACTGAAATCATATCAGGCATCTTTTCTGACCACAACGCTATGAGACAGAAATGAATCACAGAGGAAAAACGGTAAAAAACACAAACATATGGAGGCTAAACAATACGTTACTAAATAACCAAGAGGTCACTGAAGAAATCGAAGAGGAACTCAAAAAATATCTAGAGACAAATGACAATGAAAACACGACGATCCAAAACCTATGGGATGCAGCAAAAGCAGTTCTAAGAGGGAAGTTTATAGCTATACAAGTCTACCTCAAGAAACAAGAAAAATCTCAAATAAACAACCTAACCTTACACTTAAAGGAACTAGAGAAAGAACAAACAAAACCCAAAGTTAGCAGAAAGAAAGAAATCATAAAGATCAGAGCAGAAATAGATGAGATAGAAACAAAGAAAACAATAGCAAAGATCAATAAAAAACTAAAAGTTGGTTCTTTGAGAAGATAAACAAAATTGATAAACCATTAGGCAGACTCATCAAGAAAAAGAGCGAGAGGACTCAAATCAATAAAATTAGAATTGAAAAAGAAGTTACAGCAGACACCACAGAAATACAAAGCATCCTAAGAGACTACTACAAGCAACTGTATGCCAATAAAATGGACAACCTGGAAGAAATGGACAAATTCTTAGAAAGGTATAACCTTCCAAGACTGAGCCAGGAAGAAACAGAAAATATGAACAGACCAATCACAAGTAATGAAATTGAAACTGTGATTAAAAATCTTCCAACAAACAAAAGTCCAGGACCAGATGGCTTCACAGGTGAATTCTATCAAACATTTAGAGAAGAGCTAACAGCCAACCCTCTCAAACTCTTCCAAAAGATTGCAGAGGAAAGAACACTCCCAAACTCATTCTATGAGGCCACCATCACCCTGATACCAAAACCAGACAAAAATACTACAAAAAAAGAAAATTACAGACCAATATCACTGATGAATATAGACACAAAAATCCGCAACAAAATACTAGCAAACAGACTCCAACAACACATTAAAAGGATCATACACCATGATCAAGTGGGATTTAGCCCAGGGATGCAAGGATTCTTCAATATACTCAAATCAATCAATGTGATACACCATACTAACAAACTGAAGAATAAAAACCATATGATCATCTCAGTAGATGCAGAAAAAGCTTTCGACAAAATTCAACACCCTTTTATGATAAAAACTCTCCAGAAAGTGGGCATAGAGAGAACCTATCTCAACATAATAAAGGCCATATACGACAAACCCACAGCAAACATCATTCTCAATGGTGAAAAACTGAAAGCATTTCCTCTAATACCAGGAACAAGACAAGGATGTCCACTCTCACCACTATTATTCAACATAGTTTTGGAAGTCCTAGCCACGGCAATCAGAGAAGAAAAAGAAATAAAAGGAATACAAATTGGAAAAGAAGAAGTAAAATTGTCACTGTTTGCAGATGACATGACACTATACATAGAGAATCCTACAGATGCCACCAGAAAACTACTAGAGCTAATCAATGAATCTGGTAAAGTTGCAGGATACAAAATTAATGCACAGAAATCTCTTGCATTCCTATACACTAATGATGAAAAATCTGAAAGAGAAATTAAAGAAACACTACCATTTACCATTGCAACAAAAAGAATAAAATACCTAGGAATATACCTACCTAGGGAGACAAAAGACCTGTATGCAGAAAACTATAAGACACTCATGAAAGAAATTAAAGATGATACCAACAGATGGAGAGATATACCATGTTCTTGGACTGGAAGAATCAATATTGTGAAAATGACTATACTACCCAAAGCAATCTACAGATTCAATGCAATCCCTATCAAAGTACCAATGGCATTTTTTTACGGAACTAGAACAAAAAATCTTAAAATTTGTATGGAGACACAAAAGACCCCGAATAGCCAAAGCTGTCTTGAGGGAAAAAAACGGAGCTGGAGGAACCAGACTCCCTGACTTCAGACTATACTACAAAGCTACAGTAATCAAGACAATATAGTACTGGCAAAAAAACAGAAACATAGATCAATGGAACAAGATAGAAAGCCCAGAGATAAACCCATGCACCTATGGTCAACTAATCTATGACAAAGGAGCCAAGGATATAAAATGGATAAAAGACAGTCTCATCAATAAGTGGTGCTGGGAAAACTGGACAGCTACATGTAAAAGAATGAAGTTAGAACACTCCCTAACACCATACACAAAAATAAACTCAAAATGGATTAGAGACCTAAATGTAAGACCAGACACTATAAAACTCTTACAGGAAAACATAGGAAGAACACTCTTTGACATAAATCACAGCAAGATCTTTTTTGATCCACCTCCTAGAGTAATGGAAATAAAAACAAAAATAAACAAATGGGACCTAATGAAACTTCAAAGCTTTCGCACAGCAAAGGAAACCATAAACAAGACAAAAAGACAACCCTCAGAATGGGAGAAAATATCTGCAAACGAATCAACAAAGGATTAATCTCCAAAATATATAAACAGCTCATGCAGCTCAATATTAAAAAAACAAAGAACCCAATCCAAAAACAGGCAGAAGACCTAAACAGACATTTCTCCAAAGAAGACATACAGATGGCCAAGAAGCACATGAAAAGCTACTCAACATCACTAATTATTAGAGAAATGCAAATCAAAACTACAATGAGGTATCACCTCACACCAGTTAGAATGGGCATCATCAGAAAATCTACAAACAACAAATGCTGGAGAGGGTGTGGAGAAAAGGGAACCCTCTTGCACTGTTGGTGGGAATGTAAACTGATACAGCCACTATGTAGAATAGTAAGGAGATTCCTTAAAAAACTAAAAATAGAATTACCATATGGTCCAGCAATCCCACTACTGGGCATATACCCAGAGAAAACCATAATTCAAAAAGACACATGCACCACAATGTTCATTGCAGCACTATTTACAATAGCCAGGTCATGGAAGCAACCTAAATGCCCATTGACAGACGAATGGATAAAGAAGATGTGGTACATATATACAATGGAATATTACTCAACCATAAAAAGGAACGAAATTGGGTCATTTGTTGAGACGTGGATGGATCTAGACACTTTCATACAGAGTGAAGTAAGTCAGAAAAAGAAAAACAAATATCATATATTAACGCATATATGTGGAACCTAGAAAAATGGTACAGATGAACCGGTTTGCAGGGCAGAAATTGAGACACAAACGTAGAAAACAAACGTATGGACACCACGGGGGGGAAAGCAGTGGGGGTGTGTGTGTGTGATGAATTGGGTGATTGGGATTGACATGTATACACTGATGTGTATAAAACTGATGACTAATAAGAACCTGCTGTATAAAAAAATAAATAAAATAAAATTCAAAAATTCAAAATAAATAAATAAATACACACATACAAAAAACATATATGACCAACTGGGAAAAAATATTTGCCACTCATATCACAAAGAATATATAAAGAGCCCTTAGAAATGAAGAAGAAAAAGACCAACAACATAGTAGGAAAACATATAAAGTTCAAAACACAGTTTGCATAAAATAAATATCAAATGACATTTGAACAAATGAAAAGATGCTCAACCTCACTTATAATAAAAGAAATATAAATGAAAACTACATTGAAATACCTTCTCACCTACCAGCAAAAATACAAAAGTTTCCCAACAGATTCTATGGGCTCTGCTCTAGGGAAACAGGCACATTCGTAGAATGCTTGTTCTAGTGAAACACGGTACAAATCCTAACTGGAGGAATTTGTCAATACCTTTTAAAAGTTACAGATGTATTTACCCTTTGACCATAGAATCCCACTTACAGGATTTTATCCTACAGATGCACCTGCATGAGTATGAAATTACATGTTTATAAGGTGACACAATACAGATGGTTTACAAATAGCAGAGGATTGGATACAATCCAAGATTATGTTAATGTTCCATAAACCTGGTATGTCAACAAAATAGGTGCTCTGTGGCTGTAAAAAAGCCTGAGGATAATCTCTAAGTACTACTATAGAGAGAGCTCCAGAATATATTGTTAAGAGAAAAAGTTAAGATGTAGAACAATATATATGGTATGCTACCTTTTGTATAAGTAAGAGTGTACACACACACACACACACACACACACACACACACACACACACAATTTGAATATGCAAAATGAAAGACTCAAAGGGTCAAGACACTAATAGAAATGGCTATCTATGAGGGAACAAAGTAAAGACTTCATTGTGTATATCTTTCTATATGGTTTAAATTTATAAATTTTTTAAAATTAATTAATTAATTTCTTTTTGGCTGCGTTGGGTCTTCATTGCTGCACGTGGGCTTTCTCTAGTTGTGGCCACGGACTTTCTCTAGCTGCGGCCACGGGCTTTCTCTAGTTGTGGTGAGCGGGGACTACTCTTCATTGCGGTGCGCAGGCTTCTCATTGTGGTGGCTTCTCTTGTTGCAGAGCACGGGCTCTAGGCGCGCGGGCTTCAGTAGTTGTGGCACGCAGGCTCACTAGTTGTGGCTCGTGGACTCTAGAGCGCAGGTTCAGTAGTTGTGGCGCATGAGCTTAGTTGCTCCATGGCATGTGGGATCTTCCTGGACCAGGGCTCAAACCCCTGTCCCCTGCATTGGCAGGCGGATTCTTAACCACTGCGCCACCAGGTAAGTCCCTATATGGTTTAAGCTTAATTATTTTAACTTTCAAACAAAAAAGAAATGTAGAAAGAATAACTTAACAAATTCCCATATACCTGTCATCTATGTTTAACATTGGTGTAGTTTTGACGTTGCGGTCATATAAACGCATCACCTCTCTCAAAAAAAGCTAAATTAAAAAATTTCTTAAACTGAAAAGAAGCTGAAAGATATGAACCTAACCATACGTCAAACTGGTGACACAGTCACCCTGAAGAAGAATTTATTTTTAGAGATTTTAGAATGCAGCTTTTAATTATACAGTTGACCCTTGAACAACACAGGTTTCACCTACGTGGGTCCACTTATACACTGATTTTTTTCAGTGAACATACTGGAATTTTTTTTTTTTTTAGAGATTTGCAATAATTTGAAAAAACCTGCAGATGAACTGTGTAGCCCTAGAAATAAACCACACAAAAAAAAAATCAAGAAAAAGTTAGGTACGTCATGAATGCATAAGATATATGCAGATATGCATGTAACATACAAAATGTGTGTTAATCAACTGTTTATATTGTTGGTAAGGCTTCCAGTCAACAGCAGGCTATTAGTAGTTAAGCTCTGGGGAAGTCAAAAGCTGTATGTGAATTTGTGACTGTGCAGGGGGTGTAGGCTGGTACCCCTAACCCCTGCACTGTTCAAGGGTCAACCGTACATCCTTAGTTGGATGTATGCTAAAGAGAAGACATAATTACAAAGATGTATTAAAGTTTCTTTTGTAGTTTCAGCATTTGTAATAATATAAATGTTGGTGTTTTGAAACTTTATTCTTATATTTATAGGTTATAGAAGAAATAAAGATTTTTTTATAGAAAAGAAAGGAGGTACGATGATTAAATTGAGGAAAGTAAGCGAATGCACAAGGTAATTAAAACTAAACTAAACATGTGTCTGAACTCTTAGTTTTTAACAACATGTACTTTCTAGCTCTGTCCACTGAAACTCTCTAGAAAAAAGTCACCTCTGTAGTAATAACCACCCTTATTGCCCAGATCATGGTCTCTAACACCATTGTCCAATACCACTACAAAGTCCAAGATGAGCCTGGGGCCTTTGCACCATTTAGCAAGAAAACTTTTCACGATTGTGAGGTCCTGTCAAGAGGTCACAGGAGCTAGGTGCGGGGGTCTCACTGCCTAAAGTTGTAACAGAAAGATTAACGATCAAAACATACCAAATCAATAAAAATCCACGACTACTTAATGATAAAAAAGAAAAGGCAGAAAAACTCATTTCTCACTATTTGAAATGGCTACTATGCAACTCCTTAATTTGAAAATTAATCATTAAAGGGTGAGTATTAGCAAAGATCCTGCTTTTCCAGTAAGAACTATTATTTCGGGGGAACCAGTTGGCCCCAGTTGAAGAGGAAAAGCTCTACTTTATATAAGAATTAGGAAAACATCATTTTACAAAACCTAATGAAATGTATGAGTCCAGGCAAGAATTATCATTTGGTGCTAAAACCATTCAGTAAATGGTCTGTATGCCAAAGTTATACCTCACAGATCACCTTTTGGTCTCAAGGGGGAAAATGGAACTGGACAGGGAAGGGTTCGGGCTGCCATAACCCTCATCCAGGGGTCAATCTGAGCTTCACTAATAGTGGGTCCCTGGAAGGTGAAGCAAGCGCCCAGAATCAACTCTGGGGTATTCTAGCCCAAAATGATGAACCTGAATTCATTGAGCCCCTAAGACACAGGAAATAAAGGAGATGAAGAAATTGAGCTCGGCACCACCCTAAGGAAGCAGCCCCACACATCTAGAAGGTGACAGCTTCTATGGGCAACTGGCCTATTTCTTTAGAGAGAGACTGCCAGGTTGGGAGATGAAAAGAAAGTTACAACCAGATGCAGCGTGTGGTCCTTGATTAGATATTGATTTCGACAAACTGGTTTCAAAGGACATTTGAAGGCCAATAATGGAAATCTGAATATGGACAAGGAACTAAAGGAAATAAAGTTGACTGAAATAAAGGCTGTAAATTGTTCATTGAAAAAAGCAGATTACAAAACAGTACTACATCATTTTGGGGTTAAAGAAAAAAGTATGCGTACATATACGTGCACAGAAAAAGACCTACAAGGATAACAGTGGTAATCTCTGGAGAAAGGAAAGAGAAAGGGTGTGTGTATGTTTTGCTTGCCTTTATCTTCTAATTTTTGTAATGCACAAGTGGTGTTTCTATAATACATCTCTTGAAAAAATAAAAGTAGTTAAATAAGGCTTTATATTTCATCACTGCTAATCTACAAAAGACCATCTAAGAAATGATGCGTGACCTTCCTAAAATATGCTAAGTGGTCTGTCCACCGAGAGCACGCAGGATTCTTGGGATGTTCTTCAATTTGGAGCTTTGTTACTTGGATGATTCTCTGACAAATCAAAGATTCTCTTCCCCAGATGATGGCAATGCTGTAGGAAAAAACTAATACCAGTTAAGGTCTCAGAGGGATGAGGTGATGGTTTGAGATAAGAAACGAAAGTCAGTTTTCAAAAGGGGTACCTAAATGGCTCCTCAAGCACGCTTCACCTCCACTTCCCTGTGTGAAAAAACGTTACCAGCAAAGTTCAAAAAAATCTTTAGGAGAAAAGGGAGACCAGCAGGACTGAACACAGCACTCAAGTCCCAGGGAGAAAGCCCTGGACTAGGTGTACCTGATGGCAGAATCACCCTCTGACAATAAAGACACATTCACACCCATTTACAAACTCACTTATCAGGATTTCTTTTCTCTTTAATCATCACTCTCAAACTGAGAAGATATACTAGAGGCTCTGAAAGGGTGACTTCTGCAGGTTTCTATATTGCAGCATCATACAAAGATCTGTACGAACAAAACTGTGCTGTACAATCATGTGCTGAGTTAACAAGTCTTGGAAAGTGTCTACAATGCATGTGAAGGTGACACGAGCAGAGAAGACAGAAATGACAGACTTGGCCCATCTTCCCGGAGCCTGCAGTCCAATGGGGCAGGCAGGTGGAAAACAAAGACACGCGAACACACAGGCACCCGAACACTCTAAGTGTCACGAGGGAAAAGAGCGGCGTGCCCTGCGATCAGAACAGGGGCATCTAACTTACAGGAGGAAGTGACATTTCAGTTGTGACTGCAGAGTGAGCAGGTGCTGGCCAGGCAGAGGGCAGACAAGCACTCCAAGCAGGGAGACTGTGTGCAAAGGTGCTGAAGCAGGAAGCAGCAAGGGACAGTCACGACGGGGACAAAGGGGAAGACTGACCTAAAGTGAGATTGCAGAAATCAGCAGGGGCCGTGCTGTCGCTGTGTTACTCAGGATTTGGGATTTTACTAGAAGTGTGATGGAAGGCGGTTGGCCATCTGAAGTAGGAGAGTGATCAGGTCTGTTACACTTAAAATCCACATGGAAATCGGCTGGAGGCTCAAGAATGGATGGGGGGCGGGGTGGGCACAGGTCAGGCAGGTAGTGCAGACGAGATGCAGAGGTGGGTTAGACTAGGCTGCAAGGGTCCAAACTACAGCCTGAAGGCCGAATTCAGCCCAAAGCCTGTTTGTGTAAGTAAAGCTTTACTGGAACACAGCCCCACCTACTCATTTACGTCTGGTCTACAGCTGCCTTCACTACCACAGCAGAACTGAGTGGCTGTGACAGAGACCATTTGGCCTGCAAAGCCTAAAATATCTACTATGTGGCCCTGTACAGAACGCCTGCTGACCGATGGACTAGCGGATGGCAGTGGAGAGAGAAACAGGTTCACCATACGAAGCAGATCGTATTTATTTGTGGATTCCGTATCTGCGAATTCACCACCTTGCTAAAATTTATTTGTAACTTCAAAACCAATCCTCAGCAGGTGCTTTCACAGTCATCCCTGGGCACGCGCACACTGCCAGGAAAAACCTGGGCTGCATGAAGCCTGATGCCTGTGTTCCCAGTTGAGGTCAAAAGAGGTCAGGCTCTGCCTTCTTGCTTCAGCTCTTATACTATAAGCAAGCTTACTTTCCGTGGTCTATTTCGTACCACGTTTTTCACATTTTTGGGTACTTTTTGCTGGGGATTTTTAAATGACCCCCAAGCATAGTGATGAAGGACTGTCTAGTGTTCCTAAGTGCAAGGAAGCTGTGATGTGTCTCATAGAAAAATGCAGGTTAGGTAAGCTTCATTCGGGCAGGAGTTACAGTGCTGTGGGCTGTGATTCAATGCTAATCAATCAACGATATATATTAAATAAGGTGTCTTTAAACAAAAACACACATGAAACAAGCTTATGTACTGATCAGTTGGTGAAAATATGAGCAGAGGCTGGCAGGAAACTAATCCTAGGAGTGGTGGTCCATCATCCCCTAATCCAGCCTTTGCGGTGACTTTATAGAACATAACTAAGAGCGAAAACCAAGCATGGCTATATTTGGGAAGCAAAAATCAATAAAATTCAGTGATGGATTAAATATGAAGTGAAACGAAGTCGAGGATGACACTCAGGTTTCTGATGTGAACGACTGGGTGGAAGGAGATGCCATTTATGGGAATAAAGATTTCTGGGAGAAGCACATATTTCAGGTGGCTGACCAAGATTTTTTTCTTCGTACAAGTTAAGTTTGAGATGCTTGTGAGACATCCAAATAGAGGTGTCGTGTAGATTGTTGGCTTTGTGACTTCGGAGCTCAGAAAAGAAGTCTAGGTAAAGGCACAGCTTTGGGAGTCACTGACATACAGAGACGATGGTGTTTGAAAGCCCTTGGGAATGGTGTGTGCCCCCACCCGAGCCCCGGGCAGGAGGGACTCTGTGCCTTCCTGAATCAACAGGCAGGTGAATTTCAGTCTTTATCTAGGTGGTTTGATTTGTTTAATATAAAAACACTTAGGGGAGGAAACTAATCCAGTGGTCTATAACTAGAACTGGATAAATGTTCATACCCCTTGACCTAGCAATGCTTCTTTGAAGAACCGATCCTAAAATTCAGACACCCCTTAATGTTACACTGAACGACACTGAGAAATGATTCATGATAGAAAAACCAGAAACAACCTTACATTTGGGGAATGCTACACTAATAAAACCACCGATATTCTCCTCTGCGATTTCTTCAACAGATTCTAAGCTTAGAAATTTCAACCCCTCCAGAGGTTTAATAAATATCCACTTCTGTTTCCTTCAAGCTTTCTTAAAAGACGGATTTTTTTACTCCATTGATAAATTTACCTTTGTCCATTAAAATGCAGGCTGCTTCCGGGGAGGGGTGTGCATCTGTTTTGTTCACTGCTGCACCTCTCGCACCTAGAACAGTCCCTGGCATACTGAATGTGCTCGGCAGACTTTTGTTGAATTTAACATTTTAATCACATAGAATTTATCTTGGTATAATGCTATGAGGTAATAATACCCGTTGCGATTTTTCAAATTGCTATCACGTGGTCCCATTCCCATTTGTTAAATCAGGTTTTCTTGCCCCGCCGCTGCGTGGAGCCTTCTTCATCATCATTAAATGCTCACAGACAACAGGATCTTAACAGTGGCACACCTACTCTGCCCACCGATGGGTCTATCAAGTTTCGTGCCAAATCTGAACCTTTATGGTTTGCTTTAACACATGGCAGAACTGGCCCTTCCGCTGCTCTTATCTTTCAGACCTGTTCTACGCCGGCCACCTTATCTTTCAAGAATACCAACAGAAATCAGTTTCTCAAATTTTAAAACATTTATGCAGATTCTGATTGAAACAAAGAACATTTTACATTGGGAGCAGAACCAGCGTATTTACCAATTTCACTCTCTTATCAAGGAAGGGACTGGGAAGACTTTCCCCTTTGCAGCTAGAGCCTGGGTGGGCAGGGGTGGGAGCTCTGGATCCAGGCTGCCGGGGGGCAACCTCAGCTCAGCTGCCTGTGAGCGGCGGAACCTTCCAGTGCCTCCGCAGTGTTAACACAGCTGGGCAGAACCTACCCTGCAGCATTACTACAGGATTCAATGAATTAATAGAACTGAAACCTTAGAACAGAACTGGCAATACCAAGGGCTTGATAAGTATTAGCTGTTACCACCTTTTCATAACTTTTTTTCTTAGAGGTCTCAGGAAGATTATTCTCAGCTTTCTGGTTTAGCTGCTCAAATGGGTTCATGGCGTGGCTGCCCCTTACTATATACCCTCCTACATGCCAGCTCCCGGACTAAGCGCTTTACACTCACCATCTCGTTTGTCCCTAATGGATGGAGAGGAGGCGGATGGGACAGCAGAGCGGGGGTGAGCGTGGGGTGGGAGGATGTGTGTCTGCAACATCAACGCTCCAGCGCCACCAGCCCCCCGCCGTGGCTGCCCTGCTCCGCGAAGGATCCCGGATCCTTCCTACTCGAGTTAATCGTGGCTCTCCGTGCCGCGTGTTGCACCGACCACTCCAACTGCCCCGTGCGGAGCTGGAGGGCCAGCAGGCCGGTCAAGACAAGAGCACGCTCTGGCATCAGGAGGGCTCAAGGCCTAGCTTATGAGACTTTGGACAGGTTCTTTAATATCTCTAAGCCTCGATCTCCTCTTCCATAAATGGAGACAATCACAAAGCTCTTTATGTTGATTAATAATAATATATTATTACTGTGAGAATGATATCTGTCCATTCTACTCTGAGGCCCCAGTGCCAAACTGGATGAACTACAGACTGGCCGGCTCTGGAGAGAGAACAAGAGAAAGTAGCCCCTGCATGGACGGGCCCTGGAGGAGATGGGGCCTCGTCTCTCCCGGAGCTGAGGCAGAAAGGCTGGAGGCTGGAGGCCGTCTCAGCCGCCAAGAGCAGTACAGCAAATAATACCCTGGCCAGGTCTGCGACTCCCACATGCCCAGGGAAAGTTTTCATCAAAGCAGCTACCATCTGATTTTAAATATACACTGATTTCTCATTCTGAATGCATTCCTCTAAAATAGGGGCTCTCGATTAGAAATGCAAATTCTCAAGCCCCACCCCAGACCTACTGAAACAGAAACTCTGAGCGTGGCGCCCAGCGATTTGTTTTAACAAGCCCTCCTGGTGACTGACGGTTTCCAAAGCTGGAGAAGCACTTCTCCAAAACAGCTCCCTACACAAATACTCCCCAAAGTGAGCCCCAGCGTACCTGCACTTGGACCCTGACACCTACGAGTATAACAAGGCAGAGACACAGCCAAGATACACAAAGTCAAACGATCAGCAGGCAGGTAAGAAGCCTGGCTCGCTGTGGGTAGGTGAGTGGGGAATAATAAGTAGGTGGAAGCAGAGAGGTGAGATGATGTCAAGGGAGGACAGAAGTAGGAGAGGCAGTGAATGTCAATGGCTGAAACAGACAAAACGGAAGAGCTGCTGGACTGACTAGGCTCTCCGTCAAGTTTCACTGTGGGAACAACATACTGGTTCCCGAGCTTTCCTTAGGCAGCAACGGGAAATGGGCACTTCCATCAACCACGCTTTATGGAGCAACTGTGAGCGCAACATCAAGGCCGAGGAGGGAAAGAAAGGAGCAGAGCACCCAGTGAAGCAATCACCAGCCATGACTTGTATCAACAGGAAACATTTTGAGTTGCCTTTGTTGCCCAAGTTTGTAGAGCAACAAGTCCCCTTACCAGCACTGCCCTGAGAACAGGGCAACAGGGTCTCCAGCCCTGAACCCCATACTTTCAAGACCCCAGCCACACCCCTCCCCAAGGGGAGAGGTGTCCCCAGGGTCACCAGCTGGGCCCCTGTCCTTTTCTGGACCATGTTCCGGATCCCTGGGACCCTGGTAATCCCCATCCAAGAGGCCTCGCACCCACTTGTAGGCCTTCCCCAGGCAGGGCCTGTGGGGTGCACACAGGGGCCGAGCAGGTGGCCAGGAGGCACCCCTAGGTCCGCGGGGAGGTGGAGGTGGTCGTAGGTTGGACACACAAACCAGGAACCAGTGGGCTGCAGGCTGCCCTGCACCGTCACCCTGGGATTCAGCAATGTCAAGTCAAGCCATCCCTTCGTGTGAAAGTCTGTGTGTTCAAATACTATGAAGGGTTACTCACTGGGATGGAAGAGCTTCCAAGGGAGGTGGGAGGCGCAAGACGGAAGGGACCCCAACAGGATCCTCTGTGGGGTCAGAATGGCATGCCTGACAACAGGGATGGGGTTCAAGTTTTGGTCACATCAAAGAGAAAGAATGACTTGAAGCTCTACCTTGGGAAATTAGCATTTTTTAAAAATTAATTAATTTTTATTTTTGGCCGTGCAGCGCAGCTTGTGGGATCTTAGTTTTCCAAACAGGGATCGAACCTGGTCCCTCTGCAGTGAAAGCGTGGAGTCTTAACCCCAGGACCGCCAGGGAAGTCCCAGCATTTTTTTTTTTTAAAGCCACTTAATGACTGAAAAGTGCTCTGAGGTTCTGTGAAACTCATCACAATTGTACCGATTTCTCTTCTGTGATTTTTTTGTTGCTGTTGTTAATAAGTAGTTTGTGGTGACAAGCTGCGAACATTCTCAGGGTAACATAAGGAACAACTTCCTAACAGAAGACTCTTTAAAAACCAGAGCTGACGGCATGTGGCCTTGCTTTGCTCGGGACAGTGGGAAATAGCCCCCCAGGGATGGGCTCGGGGAGGTACCGTGGGCGGCAGGGCACCCAGGAGGACCAGGCCCAGGACCTCCCCCAGGTCTGGGAGAAGGTTCGCGGCTGTGACAGCCTCGTGGGAAGCACACCATGGAGCTCCCGCCGGCAGTGCGGCCCAGTGAAGCCTCACTCAGTGGTCACTGTCCTGGAGTTTCTGCGCCCACGGCCGGAGCGACTCTCAAGGCAATGTTGAGGCAGCCTCTTCAGTGCTCTGGGCCTCAGTTTCCTCCAGTGTCAAAGGTTGATACGAGTGTGTGAAGACTGACCCAGTAAGATCCTGAGACACTGTGATCCCAGGGTAGAATAAGAGAGCCTACCAAGAGAAGAGAGTCTCTAGAAAAACAGAATCGGTCGTCCTTTGGTATCTGAGGAGTGCTGGTTCCAGGACCGCTGTGGATACCAAGTGCCTAGTATGCTCAAGCCCTTTACATAAGACGGTGCAGTGTTTGCGCATAACCTACACGTATCTGCTTGTTTACTGTAAATCATCTCTAGATTACTTGTAATACCTAATACAATGTGAACGCTATGTAGATAGTTGACGGGTGCACAGCAAATTCAAGCTTTGCTTTTTGGAACTTTCTGGATTTTTTCCCCAAATATGTTCAATCTATGGTTGGTTGACTCCATGGATGTGCAAGCTGTGGATATAGCGGGCAGACTCTAAGTATCATGCTAACACCAGCAAGCTTCCCTGGTCCTAGATCACAGCCATGAGGGGTGAGGAGGAAACTGGAAAGGAGCAAATATTTACTGAATGCCCGGATTAGGCATGCGGCTAAGTGCTCTGCCACGCTCTCTTGTGTGACCTCAGCAACAGCCCAGCTCCATCACCACGGGGAGCTCGCCTCCCCCCCCCGCCCCCCCCTCCCCCGCACCACGTGGCTCACCCTCTGCTGCCTCATCCCCTCTATTACATCCAGGCCAGGAAAAAAATTACCTTGTTCAAGTATCATTTTGATTATATTGGTCCCCTTTTCCACACCACAAAATGTCTCTCGAATTAGAACCCGTTTTAAGCCTTTCAACAACTGATCCCAAACGCGTACCGTTCTCGGCTGCTGGTCTATTTTGTGCTTACCACTCCAGCCAAGCAAAAATGACCTTGCAAATGAATTCCATTATGCACTCTGCTTGTTCACCTGGTTACACCAGCACAAGAGCTTTGACTGTTTCTGCTGTCGCTCTGGATAGGAAAACCTCACTTATCCGACATCTTTGGAAATAGGCCGATCCACAGAATTGATCTATATAAATTAATTTTCCCTCTTCCAGTAACTTAACCCTTTAAGAGGCCTTAAATCCTTTTTGGGGAGTAAGTCATGGTATAATTAAATGAAAGAGTTTCTTTATTTTAACCATTTTCTTATGGAAACATTTCTGTAATACATTAGAGAAACTCCCAGTCTCAGTTAACAGAACATAATGAATATTGATTAATCTTTTCCTGATGGCGCAGGTCATCCTTAATGAATAACAGTGATCACAGTGTGCTGGAGCTTCAAATGTACCTGCCTCAGGGGTGTGTGCCCCCGATCCCTGCCCCCATGACGAGTTCCCCTGAAATTCACTTTCCTGCAGAAGCTCCTGCTATCAGCCTGGATTCTGGTTGAGTCGGTGCAGGGACACAGAACTCGGGAGGGTGTAACTTGCTGCCTTTCTGCACAATTTTAAGAACTTACACGCTGCTTTTTGTCAGAGCTCTGTAAATTCTTCATTGGGGAAAGAAGATCAAACTTCCATAACAAGCAATGAACCAGAGTTTTCCAAACTGCCTTACCATGTGACTTTTAAAAGGATTCCAGACACACAGATCATTAAAATTTGCTTCCTTAATGTCGTGAAACTGGAAGTTCTATACAGAACTGGCACGATGGGTCACTTTTCTTATGATGAGCCCTTGGAAAATCATTTTATATTGTGAATAACCATTCTATAGGTTGAATCAAAAGGGTAATACTGATCTAGAGGAAAATGGTAAAAATATGCGGGGAAAAAAACCTTATTTCATCAGAATGCAATCTGTAACTCTGTGAATCCAAAGTGTCATAACCCAATGTTATGGCAGGTTCTACAGTGATCTTTCACTGAGGATGGACAGTACAACCTGGGGGAAATGCTCTTGTCCATTCATATATTAAACTGCATTCTTTCTGTGACAATGAAGGTTTTATAAAGTCTACAGCATTAGCACATGCAAGAGTCAATCAATTTTAATTCTACTTAAACACGGTGGCATTTAATTAATCAGAACCTACTAGAGCAAAATAAGTTAGGCAAGAATTGCTAAAACAGGCCACTTTCAAAAACACTACAAATCTCTTAAATGCCGTGTTTAGAAATAAGTGGCTGTAAAACCACAAAACTATTTTGCAGTTTTACAGGTTTGCTGCTAAGGAAACCATGAACAAGACGAGAAGACAGCCCTCAGAATGGGAGAAAATATTTGCAAATGAAGCAACTGACAAAGGATTAATCTCCAAAATCTACAAGCAGCTCATGCAGCTCAATAGCAAAAAAAACAACCCAACCCAAAAATGGGCAGAAGACCTAAATAGACATTTCTCCAAAGAAGATATACAGATTGCCAACAGACACATGAAAGGATGCTCAACATCACTAATCATTAGAGAAATGCAAATCAAACTACAGTGAGGTATCACCTCACACCGGTCAGAATGGCCATCATCAAAAAATCTACAAACAACAAATGCTGGAGAGGGTGTGGAGAAAAGGGAACCCTCTTGCACTGTTGGTGGGAATGTAAATTGATACGGCCACTATGGAGAACAGTATGGAGGTTCCTTAAAAAACTACAAATAGAACTACCATATGATCCAGCAATCCCACTACTGGGCATATACCCTGAGAAAACCATAATTCAAAAAGAGTCGTGTACCAAAATGTTCATTGCAGCTCTATTTACAATATCCAGGACGTGGAAGCAACCTAAGTGTCCATTGAAAGATGAATGGATAAAGAAGATGTGACACATATGTACAATGGAATATTACTCAGCCATAAAAAGAAACGAAGTTGAACTATTTGTAGTGAGTTGGATGGACCTAGAGTCTGTCATACAGAGTGAAGTCAGAAAGAGAAAAACAAATACCGTATGCTAACACATATATATGGAATCTAAAAAAAAAATGGTCATGAAGAACCTGGGGGCAAGATGGGAATAAAGACACAGACCAACTAGAGAATGGACTTGAGGATGCGGGGAGGGGGAAGGGTAAGCTGGGACAAAGTGAGACAGTGGCATGGACATATATACACTACCAAATGTAAAATAGACAGCTAGTGGGAAGCAGCAGCATAGCACAGGGAGATGAGCTCGGTGCTTTGTGACCACCTAGAGGGTAGGATAGGGAGGATGGGAGGGAGGGAGACGAAAGAGGGAAGAGGTATGGGGACATATGTATATGTGTAACTGATTCACTTTGTTACAAAGCAGAAACTAACACACCATTCATTGTAAAGCAATTATACCCCAGTAAAGATGTTAAAAAAAAGGTCTGCTGCTTTTTTTTTTATTGGCAACTATTTCACTAGCTTACTTTTTAATGGCAAAGTTACCCATCAGAAAATCACAAGTTGAATGGCTTTGCCTATCGTATCTTTTGCCTTTTCCATTGGCTCTAGACCAAAGATGGAGGAATACGGGCTGCAAGTCTGACTTGTAGCCACTCTCAGGAACACCTCACTTACTCGTAGAGAACCTGGAAAAACAGGTATGGCTTTCGCTGACTCAGAACCTCTAAAGAATTTGACTAACTGTCCTTTCTAAACCTGGACGAATTACACCGAATATTACACCAAATCGTCAAGATTCTTCTGTGCACTCTCTCCTCTTCTTTTGAGAGTAGTTCAACTTTTTTTTTTTAATGACTTATGTCAGCTGCATTCTGTTTCTCAGACTAAATTCTCCCAAGGTCCTTTCCTGCTCTGGGCTCCACGCTCCCAACAGGTGGAGCTAGGTTTTCTTTTTCTACAACTTCCTTCCCTGAGGGATCTGCTGAGTGACCACCCCATCTATATCCCCACCAATAAGTACCACAAAACTACCTGGAATTAAAGATCTCAGCCAGGCAGCAAAGTCAGGAATTAATTCTCCGACAGCCACGTAAGATGAATGGGTCCACTGGCAACGGAGCCGGTAACGCCAAATGCCAAAACCAGAAAGTCTCTGAGCAGCATGTGCAAATCAGAAGTGTAATGTGTTTACAAAGATATAAGATGTAAGTAATGAAAGAGGAAGATGGACTCTTCTGCAAATGAGAGATGGTAATTTCCAGGGATATTTCTAAGGAAATTTGTAATAGCTATTTTCTACATTCAGAAATACTTTTTTGATTCCAAATAAAGAAAATATTTCAAGAGAAAATAGAGAAGTGGGGTCTTTCCTTTATAACTCAAGAAACATGAGCACGTAAGAATTAAGAACCGATGCGAGGGTGCGTGCACGCACACACACACATTAAAGGCATTCCATCTTGAGTCAGACCACGGTCCGGTGAGCTCATGTTTAGTTTTGACTTTCACTTCCCATGCACCCTGAACTCGAGGACAGGGACCCTGCATAAACGTTTGTGAAATGGATGTTTTAAAGACATGCCCTGCCTGTAAAGTGGGTGTGACGGTGCCTATTTTGTGGCTGTTAGGAGGACAAGCGAGTCAATGTGGGTAGAGCGTATGCCACAAATTAAGTCGCAATTACTGCCATTAACTTCAGGCACCTTGGTTTCTTTTAGAGGAAAAAAAAGACCTTTCTATATTCCAGGTTTTCCATTTTCTTTCTCTACCTCCAATCCCTCCCCCACCCCCAATAGGGTACTGCCATACAAAATGGAACTATTATGAGTTTGGGCCTTTCAAGTTCACACTCCATCAGAGGTTATATGACATCTGCTGGCATTATTCTGAACCTCGCCTTTGACAGCAACCCGGAGAGCTTGGATTGTCATCGTAAGACCACCAGAAAGCATCGGCAAATGACATGTTCAGAGAACAATAAAAAATGTTCATGTATCATACCCTCCTGATCGTCACTACTTTGTTCCATATACACCTCAAAGGCGGTTCCTTTAAGATTGGTCTCTACGGGAGGAAGGAAGAGAGAAATAAAGAAACATAAAAAATAAAACACAGGGACCTCCCTGGTGGCGCAGTGGTTAAGAATCTGCCTGCCAATGCAGGGGACACGGGTTCGAGCCCTGGTCCGGGAAGATCCCACATGCCGCAGAGCAACTAAGCCTGTGCGCCACAACTACTGAGCCTGCGCTCTAGAGCCTACGAGCCACAACTACTGAACCCGCGGGCCACAACTACCGAACCTGTGCGCCACAACTACTGAGCCTGAGTTCTAGAGCCTGCGTGCCACAGCTACTGAAGCCGGCGCACCTAGAGCCCGCGCTCCGCAACAAGAGAAGCCTCTGCAATGAGAAGCCCGCGCGCAACAACAAAGAGTAGCCCCCACTCACCGCAACTAGAGAAAGCCCGCGCGCAGCAACGAAGACCCAACGCAGCCAATAAATAAATAAAATAAAATAATAATAATAAATAAATAAAAATAAAATACGAAGAATATGAGCATCTGCAACTTGCATAAAGCACCAAATTTTCTTCTGTAGGAAAATTATGTTTGGTGCACTGATCCAGAGCCTGGCTCATGGTGGGGCGGGTGCCTCCCCTCTGAGGAGCCCTTGGTAGGGAAGCCACCTCTGGGCGCTCCCTCTCCTGGGCTGCTGCCTGGGTTACGAATGGATCCTGATTAAGGGCAAAGATTATCTTTCATACTTTGGGATACTTTCCCAGAGGCACAGCTGCAGCCCCTGAAACTCTGTTCTAATGGCTTGTTGCCTCATTTTTTAAAGTGGCATAGAATGTGCCACTAGAGAAGAGAAATCCTCTACCTGAAACCAGCAGAAGCTCAGCGGGAATAAAGAATCTAGAAAAGTCACAGAGGGGGTCCAAAAAGGCTCTTTCTTCTGTGGCCATAGGGGGTTTATTGTTGCTGGTGCCCAAACTGGAAAAGGAATAGCAGGAGATCAATAATTGGAATGCTGCTACTATTGGTTTTCTAAACTATTTGTGGGTTATTCTTTCCCTGGAGTCATCATGCCTGTAAGCAGCTCAAAAGCTAGAGGGATTTAACACGCACTGAGAAAATGCCTACTACAGCCAAGCGCTTTACCTGTACTCGCTTCTAATGGAGCCCTGGCACAATCGAACAAGGCTTTAAAAAACAAAGCTCAGCGGAGTTAAGTAACACGCCCCAAAGCCATATAGCTAGATTCAAACCCCCAGGTTTCTCTGATTCAAGTATCGTACCACACTGTCCAGGATCAGGGATAAAATTAATGAGCCTTGATTCACTCCTCAAATGTGGTAAGAATGAAAACAATATTTATACTTCCTCATTTTAAAAATATAAAACATAAACACAGGAAAAGATATTTTTGAACAGGTGTCATCAAATTCTCTTAATGGAAGATGATTCAGAATCCACTTCTTGGTAGGTGTCTTCAGGCCCATCTGATGATAGACTTCAGCGCTACAGTTTTGGGAACTCTGACTGATAAGCCAACACTAGTGGACATGGCACAGCCCAGGGACAGTGGAACACAATTAACGTGGGATTTAGGGTCCTCTAATTCAGAACCTATGGCACTATAGACCTTTGTGGTTGGCCTTTGCACTACATATTGGAAAAAGCCTTGCTAAGCAAGTTGATGGAGTAAACATAATTGCAAGGCGAATGTTTAACCTTCTAAAGAAAATAAACCTTTTTAAAGAAGTTTAACTTGATCAGTAACAAGCCACTGAAAACTAATGTGCTATTTATAAACCTATCCTTAAAAGCAAGTCACAGAAGACGGATTATACTTTCCTACCCATTAATTTGTATTATCAAACATACCCTGTTTCCAACAGAGCATTTCTCTCTAAAAACCTGGCAGCTCAGAATGCTCCACTAATGCACTCAGGTCTTCACACCAAATTCCAGCTTGGGGCAACTGCACCCCATTTAAACAAATGAGTACACCCCTGAATTCCAGCTGAAATGCCTCACCTGTCATTATCCTTCTCCTGAGAACCCCATGTTCAATCTTTCAGTAGCTTAAAAACTATTAGAAATCACTCCTCTTGGAGAATTCCACAGGAAAAGCCCTGCTCCTTCAGGATACACACAAGGTGTCCATGTGCTCTGATGGGGATACGGTAAAAATCAGGTTCGCTAAATCAAGCAGACGTCACCAAGGAGGGAAAAAGGAGGTCACTGGAGTCTTAGAGGCACTCATAGCAGGACGGAAATGTGGGTTCCGCAATACAATGCCTGATTATAGAGGGCACCTGTCTGTTTTAGAGCATGACCAACAGTCTCTTTCGAAAAAGACCCAGACCTAAGCTTGTGCAGAGTGAAGCTGGGACTGCTTGAGGAGGGGTGAGAAGACTAGAAGAATGACAAAGGTATGCAGAAACTGTCTCAGAATCAAAGGGCACAAAGCACAGGAATAATTAAGAGAGCACACAGACAAGACTGAGGGAAACCCAGGGTGGACAGGGGGGACCAGGCAGGTCACCTGGGACACAGACAGCAGGCTTGCAAATTTAAAAAGTGAGGTCCTGAGACCTTTGAGATCGGTGATGATTCTTACACCACAACATCTTACACACCCAGAGGTCTTTATCTGGTGTCATGCACTAGAAGAGCACTGTTGGAAAAACAGGAGTGCCAAGTCTTGGCCTCAGGGGTATGGCCTACATTCCATATGGATTTAGAATGCAAGGGAGGAGAACAGCACAGTTCCCAGGATGGCTTTCCACAAAGTTGACTAAATACATCCCAACCCACACACCCAGCCCCTTGTGAAAAGGGAAAGCAGCCCTTTACTATAGTTCTCAATTCAATGCCAAGTTCCTTCTCCAGTGCTCACCCGGAGTGTCCAGCAGAGGGAGTCTCAAAAGAGGTACTTAATAAAGAGAAAATTGTTTCATTTTAACACTCCACAGACAGTGGAAGCATTGACTGTAGCCCCCTCCCAGAGACACAGACAAACAATGAACGCCCGACTGGGTCCTCCTAGCGGGTTCACAGAGCCACCGGCTCGCTCTTTTCTGCGTGGTGGAGTGATCAGAAATTTCGTTTTGTTTTGCTGAATGGTTAAATGGACCTTGTGTTCTTCAGAATCAAAGAGGAAAGCCCCTGGAATAACATCTCTCTGTTGCCTTCTAAACAGGCCCCTTTGTTTCTAAGAGAGTCTGAAAAAAAAATATTTACAGTCCATAGGTTATTTACAGCCTCGTTATCCAGGACCTGACTGGTAACTTTATTCCACCCAGAAACCTAATTCATTTGGAGCCCTGGAACTAATAACAGATTTTCTTTTCAGATAAGTTTTTTTTTAATCTGCCTTTATAACAGAGATAAAACTATTAATGCGTTCCCTGTCTCACTCGCCAGGACAGCTCTCCGGATTTACAGAGGATTAAAATCTCCTCGCCCCTCCTCTCTGTTCCCCCACAAACCCCTGCCCCTCTCATTTGCTATTTCATCCACAGAATATCTGAACAAAACCGAAAGAAAGCCGGATGGACTGACGCTAAAAGTATGTAAAGGCTGCTACTTCAGTGATTGCACGAGAAAACATTTTCACGATGAAAATGACTGAAAAAAATCAGGCACCCTTTGGTTCAAAATTCCTCCTACTACAAGCACACAAAAAACACACCGAAGTGTAAAAACTTAGTTGATTTCAGTTTGATTTCTGCCTGGAAGCTGACAGAACTGACTGAAGAGAAACGAAAGAGAGAGGGAGTGCAGGGGAAAACGTAGCGCTCGTGCCCTTCCGTTCCTTTCTTTCTTCCTAAAGACAGATCAGAAAAAGGACCCGACGCCAGGTGAAGGTGCACGACGCAGGTTTACCCAGACCGATCGAGACGAACAGACGTCTTGGCTGCCTCCCCGACTTGAAAACCTAAACTACATTTTCCCCTTACACACGCTAATGCGGGGAGATTTTAGCCTACTGCATTGTTCTGCCTGGGTCTGAAATGGACTTTTCCTCCCGACCCCCTCTCATCACCTAGCCCCGTACATTCCGACCCGACAGCCCCCCAAAATCAGAGGCTCGCGAAGAATAAAGGAGCGTGGGGTGGGAGTGGAGGGAAATGGGAAGGGAGCTGCGAGGACAGAGAGTGGAAAGCACATCCTCTTAAAGGTAATTTTCTTTGGGGGAGGGGGGAGGAGGAAAGCTACACCGTATCACCTTTATTTATTCCAAATAAATAAAGAGCACCGTCATGGGTCTGTCTTTTCCCCGGCGCCCCCTCCTAATTTCTTTTCTTCGGCCAGGAGCCCACCCTCGCACCCACCAACACCCGCCCCCCCCCCCCCACCGCCTCTTTCTCCACCCTGGAAATAAGATCTGTTCGATTCCGGATCCCGGCCGTTCGCTGGGCGAGGGTGGGGGCGGCGTGGAGGGGGCGGGCAGCCGGTTCGAGCCCCGGGGGTGGGGCGCGGAGGCCGGGCGCCCGGGGGCTGCGGGCCCGGGGGCTGCCCGGCGAGGGGCGGCGGGCAGAACAAAGCTGCGGGGGCCGCGGCGGCTAGGCGACGCGGGGCGAGCGGGGTCGGCGGGCCGGCGCCGCTTACCTTCGTACACGGGGGCCATCGGGGCCGGGGTGTCCGCGATTCATGGCAACGGAGAAGGGAACGCGGCGCGCGAGCTCGGCCCCCCCAGCCTCAGTCGGAATCTGCCATCTTGAGCCTGTGTCTCCGCTCTCCGCGCAGCCGGGGCCGCCAGCGCCCGCATCACCGCCTCACTTGGCCGGCGCCGGGGGAGGGGGCCGGGCGCCGCCGCCGCCGCCGCCGCCGCCGCGGCCCGGGCCCTGCGCGGGGCTCCGGGGCAGCCGGGCGGACGGGCGCAGCGGCCGAGGCCGAGGGCCGAGCGGCCGCGGCCCCCGAGCGGGTCCGCGGTGGGGCGGGAGCCGGGGCGGGCAGCGCGCGGCCAGTCCCCGGCCGGGGCTCAGCTCAGCATGGCTGTGTGTGGGGGCTTCGGCAAAAGTTGCACGGGAGGCGGAGGAGGGGCGGGAGGAGCCGGGGGAGGGGCGGGGGACGGGGGCGGGAGCGGCGGCCGAGCGCGAGCGAGCGAGCGAGCGAGCCCGGAGAGCGGATTCCGCGCGCAATCGAGCGCCGATGGCACGGATGCGAGGCGGGGAAGGCCGAGCCTAGGGCAGGAGCGGGCGAGGCCAGGGAGGCTCGGCGAGGCCAGGGAGGCTCGGCGCGGTCCGGTGTGCACACGCTTCAGCTCTGATTGGCAAAGGGGAGCCGGTCCGCAGGGGTAGCAGCCAGAACTTTGTGTGTGCGCGCGAGCTGGGCGGGAGGGGGAACAGACCAGAAGGGGAGCCCCGGCCGGCAGCGGCTCGCCCTTCTCGCACCTGGTTGGCGCTCCCTGAGATCGGTGTGCGATGAATGAATGGAGGAGTGGGCGCACGCCGTCCTCGCGGGGAGGATGAGTAAGCGGAGGAGCTTTTGAAATCCAAATGAGGTCAGAGATGCAGAAGCCATTCCGAGCACGCTTAAGAAATGCAGCCCCCGGGTGGTCGCTGGATTCCTGCGGGAATCAGGTTTCCGCCCGGTCCTCACGCCTACGGTGTCCTGAGGGCACCCCGCAACCCCCATAACCTGGACGGGTGGTTCCCTCCACCTGCCTCAACGCTCTCTCCGAACAGGGCTTCAACTAAACACGCTCCAGACCCTCCCCAGCCCGAAGCCTCGCCAGTTCACTGCTGCAGCTTCTTCTTGGATTCTGTGATGGGATGCCCTGCCGTCGCCCCCAACTTAAGAAGACTGGGGCCTCCTCTTAGTGACACATAGATTGATCATAAAAGATATTCAGTGGATGGCAAGCAGCTTTTTTAAAAAATGAAGTGTACTAGAATAGAAAAGATTAGACCCATTGCCCTTAGTAAGAGTACCCGTTTATTTCATAAACCTTTTGTTTCAGTTATATATACTGAACAACTGTGCTGGACCAGGATACAAGTTGTATTTCCTGCTGTGGGTCATAGGTCAAAAGTTTGAAATCTGTATTTGGGGAATATAAAATAATGAACAAACCCATTATTTTCCCACTACCTCTTATCCTTTCCAACCTCCATACCCTGTCAGCACACCCCCCCAAAAAAAACCCAAAGACAAGCCCTTTCACACACTTACCTAGTTTTGTTAGTAGCACATCATTCCCCCTTTGTCTCAGGATGGCCTTTGACCCTGCTGTCTTCCTTGCCCCTATATTCAGTGCTACACTTTACACAGCTTCTCTTAGCCTAATGTGACTCACATTTGCAGAATCCTAGATTACCATTGCTAAAGGGGGTCTCAGAGATCATGTGGGCCAGCCATGCCCTTTTAGAATTGAAAAGATGACGCCCAGGGAAATGAAGTATATTGCCCAGTGTTAACACAGTATTAAATCTTAGAGTTCAGTATGGAGATTCCTTAAAAAACTAAAAATAGAACTACCATATGATCCAGCAATCCCACTCCTGGGCATATATCTGGAGAAAGCCATAGTCCAAAAAGATACATGCACCCCAGCGTTCATTGCAGCGCTATTTATGATAGCCAAGACACAGAAGCAACCTAAATGTCCATTGACAGAGGAATGGATAAAGAAGATGCAGTACATATATACAATGGAATATTACTCAGCCATAAAAAGGAACAAAATTGGGTCATTTGTAGAGATGTGGATGGACTTAGAGACTGTCATACAGAGTGAAGTAAGAAAGAGGAAAAACAAATATCGTATATTAATGCATATATGTGGAATCTGAAAATAATTGGTATAGACAATCTTATTTACAAAGCAGAAATAGAGACACAGACGTAGAGAACAAACATATGGATACCAAGGGGAAAGGGGTGGGGTGGGATGAATTGGGAGATTGGGATTGACATATATACACTATTGATACTATGTATAAAATAGAAAACGAATGAGAACCTACTGTATAGCACAGTAGGAACTCTACTCAATGCTCTGCGGTGACCTAAATGGGAAGGAAATGAAAAACGAGGAGATACATGTATACGTATAGCTGATTCACTTTGCCCTACAGTAGAAACTAACACAACATTGTAAAGCAACTATACTCCAATAAAATTTTTTTTTAAAAGGCAGAAAACAACAATCAATCAATCAGTCAATCTTAGGGTTAAGCTCTTGGCTCCCACTCTGGTGTTCTTTGCTTCGTACCATTCATTCATTCCCTTTTTTCTGTCCCCCTGCCATCTTTTACTGGTCCTCATCCCAGTTCACCCTGAGCACTTCTACCTTCAAAACATACAGTTTTGACTATGCCAGGCTCCTGCTAACAACCTTCAAGGAGTCAACCTGTGCACATAGGGCTGAGTTTCCTAGCTCCTTGGCTCTGAATCAAGGCAGGCAGGCTCCGACTTACCTTTCTAAGCACATGAGTTCAGCAAGTCCCTGCCTCTCCAGCCAGACTGGTTTACTCGTGGTCCTCTCCCAACCTTGCCCAGCTGTGCCTTTGTGCCTTTGTCCAAGCTGCTGCTTTCCCACCGAGGATGCCTTCTCCATCTTCTCTCTTTAACCAGATTCCACCTGTGCCTGACTCATTTCCTTCACAAAATGGCCTGAGGCAGCATGAGATTAAGACAGACCTGATTCCGATCCCAGCTCTTCCACTTAGTAGCTGTGTGAACTTGATCAAATTATTTAACCTCTCTGATCTTCAGTTTCTGCATCTTAATTATAATGAGAATAGTAATAATAATAATATTCTTCCCTTGTACCTATAAGTCTCTATCATGACCTTTACCATACAGGTATAATCTCTCGTCCCCTTTCCAGCACTATCTAATAGAATTTTATGCAGTGCTGGGAATGTAACCATTTGTGGCTCTGGAGTGCATTAAATGTGGCTGGTATGACTGAGGAACTGAATTTTTCATTTTAATTGATTTTAATAGCCAACATATGGCTAGTGGCTACCTTATTGGATAATGCATCTCTAAAATGTTAAGCTCAGTGGGGGCAGAGACCATCTTGGTTGATGTTGTACCTCCAGCAATGAGCACGCTGCCTGACACATGGTAGGTACTGCAAAAATATTTGTTTGATGAATAATAGCTATCATTTATAGCATGCTCCCTTGTGTCAAGCACAACACCAAGAACTCGGTGTAACTTATTTCGTACAGTCCCAATCTAACTGATTTTTTATCTTCTCTTTCTCCTGCCCGTCACACACACTCTGTTGGGCTCGGCATACTCCAGTCTAGATGGCTGACTCTCCTTTACTGTATTGGCACCCTGTCCCCACAACTGGGTTGGCAGCATCTTGGGGCAAGGTCCATGGCATACTTGTTTGGATGTCCCTCGGCTCAGGTCTTGCACTGATTCATGTGTAGTAGCTGTCTCTAACTTCGTCCCCGCTGCTGTGTAGCCATGAGTGACTCTAGGCAGTCTCACTCTCTGGAATACCTCCTCTGTCCTCCCAAAATTCATATGTTGAAACCCTAACTGCTGGTACCTCAGAATGTGACTGTATTTGGAGATGGGGCTCTTTAAAGAGGTAATTAAGTTAAAAGGAGGTCATTCGGGTGGGCGTTAATCCAATATAGCTGGGGTCCTTATAAAAAGAGAATTAAGACAGAGACACCAGAGGAAAGACCACATGAAGACACAGGGAGAAGGAGGCCCCCTGCAAGCCAAGCAAAGAGGACTTAGAAGAAACCAACCCTGTCTACGCTTGGATCTCAGAGACTCCAGCACTGTGACAAAATTAATTTTGGTTGTAAAGCCACACGGTTTGTGGTACGGCAGCCCAAGCAAACTAATATATCCCACTAGAAGGCAAATTAAAATGAAGAAAGATCATTTGTGTCAACTGAAAACATCTTGAGGGCTTCCCTGGTGGCGCAATGGTTGAGAGTCCGCCTGCCGATGCGGGGGACACGGGTTCGTGCCCCGGTCCGGGAAGATCCCACATGCCACAGAGCGGCTGGGCCCGTGAGCCATGGCTGCTGAGCCTGCGCGTCCGGAGCCTGTGCTCCGCAACGGGAGAGGCCACAACAGTGAGAGGCCCGCGTACCGCAAGAACCGTCTTGGGTGTGGAAATGGAGTCCCATGAAAGAAGAGGAAGATGGAACCCAACAGACAAGCCCCGCCCACCTGCTCTTCAGATCACCGTGCCCAAAGCCGACCCATGTGATGCACAACTTCAGTAGAAAACGTTCAGCTGAGCTAGCACACTTGGCATCGTATAGATGGGAAATGTTATTTAAATGAATTTAGATACGTTTTCATGATTTGACAGATTGAATCTGCTTGCCTGTCTCCCTTCCCTCCAGTGACAGCAGTCAGGTGAGAGGGGGATATAAACCCAACAGCGAAACTCCACTGAGGGAGAGCGGGAGAGCAGGAAGGGAGAGAATCTGAGACGGAGTCCCGGGGGGCACCAGTATTTGAAAGATGGGAAGAGGGAAAAGAACAGGAGAGAGCAGGGAAGGAGGAGGAAAACCTGCCCGGATGGTCCCTTGACATCCTAGGGCAGAGACCATTGCAAAGGGAGGTGAGGTCAGCAGGGCTGCGTGCTAATCAGGGGTCACACAAGACGCGTGTGGGGTGCATCCAAAGGACTGAGCAACAAGAGTTACATTAGTGCCTTTAGTGAGACTAATTATGGGGCACATGTAGGGTTCTTAAATTCAGCCTCCAAAGAATGCGTAGTGTTTGACAGGGGGAGATGGGAGGAAGGGAGGAGGGTCAGGGAGGCGCCAGAAGAGGGCACTAGAGAGCATTCCAGACCCAGAGCACGACCAAAGTCCCGGGGTGAGACACGAGATGGGCCCAGGAGCTAGCACATTTGGCTTAGAGATAGTATGCATTGTATTTTATTTGTTTAATAAACACATTAGCACCTAGACAGTGTTCTAAGATGTTTACAAATATTAGCTCACTTAACAAATCCAGTATTTTACACTACATAGAACTCTAGGTTGCCGATAGACCATTTAACTTCGGTATGCTACGAGAAACATAATAAAGGCAAGAGAACTGGAAAGGATTTAGTAACCACCTACAGCAGTTACCTCTTCTAAATCTGCTTTCTACCAAATGGCATGAGTAATATCTTTCTCAGGGATCAGTAGAGTAAACATGGAGGAGCTTGGACCTCGTTTCAAGTTCATTTTGCTCACAGGACAAGTGACAAAGGGTCTTTTCTTCATTTATGCCTGCAGTTGTGAAAATGCACACCATTTTGTTATCCTCAACACCATATTGTTATCCTCAAAGGATATTGTTATCCTCAGGGCCACAAGATGGAGAGATTTTTCTCTGTGATGTACACATTCAGGTGTGCATGTCTTGTTCTCACTCTCAGGGTGCTCACCGTCTGCAGGCCCTGCAGGTTGCACCTCATTCAGACTTGGTGTGTGTTGCCCTCATTTGCCTTCCTGGGCCTTATTTCTGGGTCGGAGGCTGTGGCTTTGTCTTTGAGGATGTGGCCAGCGGGAGGCAGTTCACTTTTCCGGATTCATCTTTCCAGATCTCACCTCTTTTTTGGCGTTTTGCTCTTTGTGTGTTTTCCTCTCTCTCTCTCTCTCTCTTTTTTTTTTTTTTTTTTTTTTTTGCAGTACGCGGGCCTCTCACTGTTGTGGCCTCTCCCGTTGCGGAGCACAGGCTCCAGACGCGCAGGCTCAGTGGCCATGGCTCATGGGCCTAGCCGCTCCGTGGCATGTGGGATCTTCCCGGACTGGGGCACGAACCTGTGTCCCCTGCATCGGCAGGCGGACTCTCAACCACTGCGCCACCAGGGAAGCCCTCCTCTCTCTTTGACAATGTATCTGTCTCATCTTCTTTTCCTCTGTATCTTTCTACCTCTTCCACACATTATTTCTTCTCTCTCTCCTTTCCCCTTTATTATGATTCTGTTTCTTAACAAGTCACAATGCAGGCCTATATTTGTTTTACTTATTCTTAAGAAATTACTTCCTATTTCTGCTTTAAACCTTCGATCGTCGGAAATGATACATTTTGCGTGGAACTGGTGTTTAATAACTACAGGACTCCTTAAACAAAAGCTTCAGGGGCAGGGCATTATACCACAGAGGATGTGAAAGGCTGGACACTGCATTCAAATCAGGAAAAACAGGAGCTATGGCTTTAAGGGCAAAGGGTAGAGTGAGGCTTGGCAGGGTGAAGGGAGTCTGTTTGTGGAAATGGCAGCCTTGGAGGAATTACACCAGCAAAATCAGGGGAATAGGGAAACCATTCATTTTCTGCTTCTGCTCCTAGAAGAAAAACGATCAGACACCTGAACGGGGATACGGGAAAGGTAAAGAGAGGCAGGAATGGCATTCAGCAGAAAAGAGTTATAGAAAAAAACCAACTCACAAAAAACCCCAAACCACAATCAGCCTGTGAATGTAAAACAAGCTGTGATGTAGACACAGAGAAGATGGGGTGATTTTGTTGGAGGTTTCAGGAATGGCAGATTAGGGTGGATCTGCAGGAGAAAAAGAAGCAATCCAGCCCTGCAGGGAAATTTCTGTGATGAGGGAAGATGGGTAATAGCTTGGTTTGCCTGACATGCGGTCCAGGCTGAACTTGGATAAACTAGGCAGACATGGCAGAGAGAGAAGCCTCTAGCTCAAGAGTGGATGCAGAAAGGAGGGCAGACACAGGAAGAGCTCTTTGAAAAGCCCGAGGGTCCGGTTAAGCCAAGTTAAACCTAGCTCAGTGATTAATCAGTGGGATTGAGCATTTCTGTGCTGTGCACAGTTTGTATCGTAAAGTCTCCTCCCCCGGCATGAAAGAGCCTGCCCCTATGTGGCAACCCCCAGAGGGAGATTGACTGGAATGGCAGAGGGCTGTCAGGGCTGGCTCTTTGCTCTGATGTTGCCGTGAGCTCTTCGATGCCAAATCCAGTGCCCTTTTCCAGCTCCTCCCCTGGTTGATCTCTAGAAACACATTAGTTAGATGCTGTTAATCCCTTCATTGTTCTTGAATCAATCCCCTCCCTTTTCATAACAATGCACTTATAAAATTTCCCTTCAATTCTCTTGGTCATTCCTTCTCTCTCCCTTTCTTCCTTCCTTTCTTTCTTTCTTCCTTCATTTCTCTCTCTCTCTCTCTCTCTCCCTTTCACTCTCTCTCCCTTTCTCTTCCTGTCTTCCTTCCTTCCTTTCTTTTTCTTTCTTTCTTTCTTTCCTCCCTTCCTCCCTCCCTCCCTTTCTTTCTTTCTTTCCTTTTTCTTTCTTTCTTTCCCTTTCTTTCTTTTCACCAAGAAATTCCATTCATCAAATGTTCAGTGATTGCTTACTATGTGTTAGAGTCTATAGCGGGAGCTGGGAGTAAAAAGGGAATAAGCCACAGAACCCCTTTTCAGGGAGCTCCGGTTCAAAACTACCAGGTAAAGTGTACAATACAGTATGGTGAGTACAACAGTTAAAAGATGCACATGGTCAAAAGCTGGCACAGAGAGACAAATGGCAAGGAGTATGTTTATAGGACGGGGGTAGATGGGCGTCTGTGCCCAGCAGCATGAATTCTGGCTTGGGGACAGTATGTAGAAAGGCATGTGTGTCCAGGATCCGTAAGAAGTCTGAATACTGCTAAACACAAAGAGCAGTGGTCAGGGAGGGATGCCAAGTCAACGAATTTGGGTACATAGTCTATATGTGCTAGGTGTGGGGAGAAAATGAGTTCAATTTTGAACTGTTGAGTTTAAGGTTCCTATGAGATATTCAGATAGGAATGCTCAGTTACCAAGTGGGTGTAGGGGGCTGGGGGCTAAAAAAAATTTGAGTCATCAGTATATCATGGGTGGCTAATCCCATGGGAGCAGGGAGATCACACAGGGAGAGGTTATATATACATGGTGGTGTTTCTCGAAGTGTGGTCCTTGGGTCACCCGCATCAAAACCACACAGGGGCTTTCTAAAGATGCAGATTCCTCGGGGGGAATCCCAAACCTACTGACTCAGGAATCTCTGAGGGTAGTGCCTGGAAATCTGCATTTTAAATTCACCCCCGAGAGAATACAGTTATAACAGGGAAGTTCAACAGCCACTGGTCTGGGGCAGCCACTGGTATGAGAAGCTAAGAGTTTAAAGGATGGAACTCAGAAGGGGAAGACCTAATCCTTCAAGGGGCTGTGTGATTTTCTCTAGGATTAGGTGCTACCCCAGAGTCCTGACATCTTGGAGATGAACTGACTTGGAACCACTAATTTCCAAGCATCTTGTTAAGTGAGAGGAGTGAGGTCTTTTTTTTTTTTTTTTTTTTTGCGGTTACGTGGGCCCCTCACTGTCGTGGCCTCTCCCGTTGCGGAGCACAGGCTCCGGACGCGCAGGCTCAGCGGCCATGGCTCACGGGCCCAGCCGCTCCGCGGCATGTGGGATCTTCCCGGACCGGGGCACGAACCCGTGTCCCCTGCATCGGCAGGCGGACTCTCAACCACTGCGCCACCAGGGAAGCTCTAGTTTTTTTTTTTGTTTAAAAAAAAAAAAGGTTCTTTTGTCATAGAATTCTGAGGACTTTCACTGTACGTGTGAGATAAATTTGAATTTTTAAAGAATTTCTTTTGAAATGTGGCAGTATCTTCAGCTCACGTTCTGTTTGCTGTGGGTGATACACTTAATCAACATTCAGAAACTGCTGATTTGCTTATCTTTTCTTGAGGAGACATATACTGCCTGGCTGATTTGAGCTAGCTTGTCTGGTTGAGTTGGATGTTTCAATAGAAGGCAGAACAAAAACGAAAAGTAAGATTTCTTTTTAATATTCTTAAATTTCCTTGTGTTCTTTCAACACTGTTTTGCTGATTCTAACTCCTGAACGTTAAATCCTGTGTTAAATAACCACTGAGAGGGGAAAGTGGTGAGCAGCAGGGAGGGGTCAGAGTTCTTTCTTCAGGAAAATAGGCTGGTGAATAACAAGAATACATCACTGGGCACCTGAGTCTGAACTTTGGGCAAAGCCAGGCCATGCCTGGAGAGCATGTGCTAGAAACGGGCTCAACAGGGCATTAGGTATGAGACCAACCCTGCCCACCTTGTCCCCCAACCCCCGCTGTCCTTCACTGAACCGCATTTCCCTTACCCAGTGTTCTTAAACTTTTTTTTTTTTTTTTTTGCAGTACGCGGGCCTCTCACTGTTGCGGCCTCTCCCGTTGTGGAGCACAGGCTCCAGATGCGCAGGCTCAGCGGCCATGGCTCACGGGCCCAGCCGCTCCGTGGCATGTGGGATCTTCCGGGACCAGGGCACGAACCCGTGTCCCCTGCATCGGCAGGCGGACTCTCAACCACTGCGCCACCAGGGAAGCCCCTTAAACTATTTTGTTCCATGAACTCCCTGGAAGTCTGGTGGAGCCTAGGTACCCCTTCTTAGAGAAATGCTTTTAGATGTATTAAAAAAACACATAAGGTTACAAAAGAATCTAATTACATTGAGATACAGTTATTAAATATATGTTTCTTTATCGATACATTAAATAACAAGACCTAACTGAAGGCGCAATAGTTACAAAGTAGTGATGAATATGAAAAATAGTTCAAGTTGCCCATAACAACTGTCAATATGATATAAAAATACCTGTGGCTTCCATTGGTGATAAAATCACAGGTACTGCAATTACTCTTGTGGTTGGCTGCCTACAGTCAGATTTGAAGATTTAAGGTTCATGAAAATAAAGAAGTTACTTTTTTTCCCCATCTAAGTTCACAGATCCTCTGAATTGTATCCATGAACCCCTTGTGGGTATGGAACTCCAAGATAAGAATCCCTGCCCTTATCCTATTCTGCTATCTTTCTGCAGAGTATTTTTATTACTTTCTAACATATATTATTTACTTATTTTTAAGTTCATTTTTTACTGTCTGATTCTCCTAATTAAAATGTAAACTCCAGGGCTTCCCTGGTGGCGCAGTGGTTGAGAGTCCACCTGCCGATGCAGGGGACACGGGTTCGTGCCCCGGTCCGGGAAGATCCCACATGCCGCGGAGCGGCTGAGCCCGTGAGCCATGGCCGCTGAGCCTGCGCGTCCGGAGCCTGTGCTCCGCAACGGGAGAGGCCGCAACAGTGAGAGGCCCGCGTACCGCAAAAAAAAAAAAAAAAAAAAAAGTAAACTCTAGGAATTCCCTGGTGGTCCAGTGGCTAAGACTCAGCGCTTTCAGTGCAGTGGCCCAGGTTCAATCCTGGTTGGGGAGCTAAGATCCCACAAGCGGCATGGCGCAGCCAGAAAAATAAGGCAAGTAAACACACAACGGTATGGTGTGATTAATGCTCTGATGGACAAAGGGCAAGAGCTGTAGGAGGGTAACTCATGAGATCCTGAGGCCCATGAAATTCAGTCTTAGAGTCAGACTCAAGGACAGTCCATTGGCTCCAAGTAATTTCAATTTTTTTTTTCATTTCTGGAACAGCACAAAGGTGGGTTCAAACTCATAGTGCATGACAAGAATAATTAAATCTCCTTTTATTTTACCCCCAGATTTTATTTTCTTCTCTCAGTCACCCCAGGATTTTGTGGTACAGATTGACAAACTTTTGCCTTCCTTTTGGGGTTGAAGGAAGAAGACAGGGCAGAAATTCCATGGCTGGCAATTTCAGGGTTCTCTTTGGTAGATAATGAAAAAGAGAGGGCTGTGGATGCCCCCTTAGTGGTAATTTTGCCCAGACATTCCAGGGAAGTGATTTGTAAGCCAAACACTGAAGGATGAAGAGGACAGGGGAGTGTTCCCGACAGCATGGGGTCTGGAGAATGAGAGATCATGGCCCCTAGCTGGGGGAATTCAGTCTGCCTAGAACATAAGGGATGAGTAGGAAGCTGGCAAGAGGAAGAGTGATGAGAAAGGTGGAATGGAGGGAGATCAGAGGGGCAGCAGAGTCAAGTCACACAATGCTTTATAAACCTCATCAAGGCATTGGGATGTGTCCAGAGATCATGGGAAGTTAGGGAGTGACAAGATCAGAGTTTTTAAAGCACTTATTGCGTGCAAAGTGGCAATAGATCAGAGGCCGTAAGATTAGGAGGCAAAGAATGAGGCAGACCTGGGCCATGGTGATGCAACAGTTAGGAGAAATGACTGGTTTTAAGAGACATTCCAGGGCTTCCCTGGTGGCGCAGTTGTTGAGAGTCCGCTTGCCGATGCAGGGGACGCGGGTTCGCGCCCCGGTCCAGGAAGATCCCACGTGCCGTGGAGCGGCTGGGCCCGCTGAACCTGCGCGTCGGAGCCTGTGCTCCGCAATGGGAGAGGCCACAACAGTGAGAGGCCCGCGTACCGCAAAAAAAAAAAAAAAAAAAAAAGAGACATTCCAGAGCTGGAATCTATAGGCCTTAATGACTAGTCGTATGGGGAGGAAGGGGGAGTGTTATGGGTTAAATTGTGTCCCCCACCAAAAAAAAAAGACATATGGAAGTCCTAACCATCAATACCTCAGAATGTGAGCTTATTTGGAAATTGGGCCATTGCAGATGTAATTAGTTCAATTAAGATAAGGTCATAGTGCAGTAGTGTGGGCTCTACTCCAATATAACTAGTGTCCTTAGAAGAAGATGGCCGTGTGAAGGTAGAGACACAGGGAGAAGGCCATGTGGAGACAGCGAATTGGAGGGGTACATCCATGAGCGAAGGAATGCCGAAGATTGCCAGAGAACCACCGGAAGCTAGGAAAAGGCAAGGAAGTATCCCCTCCAGGTTTCAGAGGGAACACGGCCTGTAGACACCTTGATGTCAGACCTCTTGCTTCTAGAACTATGAGACAATACATTTCTGGTGTTTAAGCCACGGAGTCTGTGGTACTTTGTTACAGCAGCTAAAGGAGACTCGTACAGGAGGAAGTTAAGCCACACCAGAGCGGGGAACATGCAGGCTACTCTGAACTTTTATTATTACAACCATTACAGAGAAAGAGGAGCTGGAAAATATGAACATAAATTAAAAGGAAAACCCCAAAATGCTTCACATCAATTCAGAAATGCCTGAAGCCCCACAGCTGCTGCTGGAACTCGGTCTCCTCAGGCCCCGGGCTTGCCTGGTGGTTTAGATGAGGTGATGCGCGTAAAATTGTTTTGTACACATAAAGTGCTCTGGGGGTGTGAAAGTTTTGTCTTCACTTTAATTAAATAAAAACACAAGGTCATGTGTTGGAGTTGTCCCCACAAATAGTTCCCACCCACAGGCCTGGTGACATAATTTGTGGAGACCAGGGCAAGTTGAAAATGTGAGCCCCTGGTTCAGAAATTATTGCGAATTTCAGGACAGTGTCAGCAGAGCATCAAGCCAAGCACATGGTCCTGTGCACCTGCCCTTGGAAAAGGGGCAGCCAGACCTATGGGGGGGGGCGCCTTAGAATGCTGAGCTGTGCCCAGAGCACCATAGGATTGGACTGGAGGGAAGAGGAGAAGTGGGGAGAAAAGGCTCAGGGTTGAGGATGGAGGGATGAACGTAGTGCATCGAATGGAGAGTGCCCTGCCCAACAGGGGACAGAGGTTAGGCAAGACTGAATACAGCACACATGTAGACAGTTAGATTGGGCCTGCACTGAGGATAGCCTTTAGTGCCAAGCAGAGATGTTCGACTCTATTTCTATAAGCAATGGAGAAGCACTGAATATTTTCCAGCAGGAGTCCAAGTTGGTAGAGAGTGAAAGATGGAAAGGAAGGGCTGGGAAACAAAAGCTATAAGGTTTTGAGTCCAGGTCAATCCTACCTTGTAAACTATTCTCAAAATAAGACTTAACCCCTCTCCCCAGCTCTCTCTGCATAACACCTGCCTATATGCTGAATGGTGGTCCTTGGGGTGAGGGTGTGTCACTCTGACCGGGTTTAGCACACCCACACCCCAGACATACAGACTCACCTTTCGGTCTGCTTTGTAATAATTTGAGAAATTACAGAAAATGCCTATACTTTTAGTATCTCTTTATTAACAAAATGGCCACCCGAGTGACTAGGATTTGATGATCTTTTTACTATGGTCTCAGCTCACTGCATCCTGTAAGAGTATTTTTTTCTAGAGTATTTTTAGGTCTGTATGTGTAGTTCTAGGTCAATTCCTCCTTCGACCGACACTGAGCTTTAACTGTTGCTTCGTAATCTGAACAGTATGGTTAGTTAGGCCCACGGGTGAAATGCCAAGGCATCTGTTTATATGTTCCATCATTTATTTCCTCTTCATCATCAAGTGTACATAACTTCTACAGTAACTTCCCCTTTATCCCACATACCTGTGACCACGTGGCAATCATTCTATCCCAAACAGCTGCATCAAGATCTTAGGCTTACTAAATAATTTGTCTTAGCTACAGAGTCAGTGGAGCTTTAATTTAAAATGCAAGTAGGGACCAGGGGGATCCTTTGGGTTTCACGGTTGAATGAAGTATTCAAACGTGCCCCACTTCTACTACTACTACTAACAGCAGGCTGATGATTTTTGACAACTGGAACGATTCAAGTCCTGTTAATTTCCTTTCATCCTCCTTTCTTTTTCATCCCCAACTGTTTTCTATTCATCTTTTATCCTACTTTTAAAGCAAGAAAAACTGAAATAATTATTTAGAAAATCTCCCCTCCTGTCAAGACAGCAAAACCTATCAGGCAAGAGCAATTGACAAAAAGTGCTCCAAAAGAGAAATGATTCCTTAAACTTCCGGAGAAAAGAAATCAAGTTTGCACTGTGATCAAACTAAACCAAGTTACGTGGTAGTAAGGAAAATCTTTAACGTCAGACCATTTTTCCCCTTGCTCCTGTGCATTCATTCTCATGGATAAGGTGGGAGGTTTAGGTCTCTATATGAAATTTGGATGAGTTAGTGGATGTTAAGAGAATGGGTAACAATGATGGCGCTATCGATTGAGACAGGTTCTGGATTTCATATCTGGTTATTCATTTTAAAAAACCCAAACAAACAACCAACCGAAACCCTAATACGTACAGTGGAAGCCACGGCCTCGGTTCCGTCACACACCTGCTGTAACAGATCAAAGCTAACAATGGCCTAACACAATGGAAGTTGATTTCTCCTAACATCCCAGAGTGGGTGTTCAGCAGGTGACCTTTCATGCAGTGATGCAGGGACTGAGGCTTCCCCCACTGCTGTGTGGGACCTCAGAGCCCTGTGCTTCCAGCTGGCAGACAGGAGAGAATGGGGGGGTCCCAATGGGAGGTTTTCGTGGGCCAGGCCTAGGAGTGGTGTCCCTGTCTTCCATCCTCACTCCAAGGGCTACAACTCAGTCACGTGGCTCTACCTAACAAGAGTGGGCTGGGAAACGGATCTTCTCCAAGAGAAGGAGAGCAAGTTACAGGAAGACCATACAGTCCCTGAACCTCCAAGGGCCCAGTTCTGCACTGGGTCATGTTCAAAGAAACATAGGTTCAGCCTCAAGAAATCATCACAGTAAGAAAGGTAAATTTAAACCCTGGCTGCTGTCACTCAAGAAAACTTCAGAAAAGAATTATCTTCTAAATGCACAAACTCTGGAAGTCTTCTTGCGTCTTGACCTTTGCATGTGTGTACCCCGTACACACGGCAGCCACCTCCCAAAGTCCTCTCCTCCCTACTCCAAGCTCCTGAATCCCTTTGCAACTTAGATTGCTCGGACTTTTTCCTCCCTTTCACCTTAACTGTGCCTCACTTAGCCCTCTAGCCTTCGATTGCCCCATCTGTGAAATGAGAAACTTGAACCAGATGACCTTCATGTATTCAACACTCAGTGAATATTTATTAAGTGCCCGCTGGGCTAGGCCAGCTCAGACATTCTCAGGTGCTATGAAAAGGGCAAAATGCTTAAATCAGGGACTTTCCCTCAAAGTGGCAGAAGTCTTATGAGAATCCATACCCCACGGGGTTGTTTAACAGCCCCTTCATGTAATGAGGAAATAGATTTTTCTGATAAAAATAAGGTCCTTCTCTTTGTGTCATTAAGAAATGGTCAATGAAATTCACTGCCATTCATGAAAAACAGCTTATAGAACTGGAACTACCATTTCTTTAAAAAAGGCATTCCCAATTTGGGGAATCCAGTTTACAGAAGCAAAAATATCAATATCTAACAATACAGGCACAGAAGTATTTAACAATTTATTATTTAATACTTTATTGTAATTGTAGTGGCCAAAGACTAGACTCGACTGAAGCAGGACATTGGGCAAATCTCCCCAAACCAGAGGATATGATGCAGCTACCAAAAGATAACATGTTTGAGTTATATTCATCAACATATCAAGTGAGAAGAGTAAGTTTCAGAGTAAGGTGCCTCATATAAGCCCACGTGTATAGAAAGAATTTGGAAGTCCCGAACTGTGCTGTGTGTCTTAGTATGATCCTGGTGAAAGGTGCAGAAGGCTGCTAACCCCAGTCTTTCCACATCTAGGATGACAAGGGTCAGGAATGGAGATGTGAGATTATTAACTTTTTCTTTACTCATTTCTGGAGTGGGTTTTTTGTTCCATCTCTTGCAATGATTGCATACTTTGGAATTAAAACAATTTAAAGTATGATTGAAAGATGCTAAACAAAGATGCATTTTATAATGACATATGTAAATGGGTGGTAGTTCTCATGAAATTTAGAAAAAAGAAGTGAAGAGGAAGAATGTGTCTGTGTATCTCCACATTATAATATTCTTTTCCCTGGGAAGGCAGTTTCCAAAGCCAAGCAGGGCTGGTGTGTGTATCAGGCTATGCTATTCTCCACAGCAAGTGCAGCCCAAGACTCCGATTCCATGCTTAGCAAGCTATCTCTTCTTTAGAAATGTCATTTACCAGTTTTGTGTATATCAGAAGGTAAGTGCCCTGGACCTAAATATTTGGACCGTAGATCTCTCACTCTAATACACTCGTGCTGTGATTTGGGAGAAAAAACAAAGCTAGTCTGTGGTTTGGTTAGAAAGCATCAACTCCTCAGATCCTGGTGACTGTTTGGTAAACTGAAAAAACAGAGTTACCAAAACCACAAGGTTGAGACCTGGACCACGGCTCCGCAAGATTCTGCAGAGATACAGCCCCTATGAGGCCAAAGAGCCAGCCAGCCTCACCCATGATCTGTTTGGTGGTTGGTTTCTGGCCTGTGTTATCACCCACTCTCGTCTTTATTCTCTCCGCAGTTCCCAGAGGTTGAAGACGCTCTCTTTTAGGTCAATTTACTAGAGAACTTAGCCCAGCATCTACGTATAGTTTATTGACAAAACAAACAAATTAAAACAGTGATGGCCGTGTAGGCGGTTATCCTTCAGGAATTCCATGAAACAAAGTTGGATGAATGGTTAGCTGGTCCTCTTCAGCCACCAGGGATGTGAGGCAGTGAGAGGGCTCAGGCACCTCATCTACTTACACAGTCATAGGAGCCGAGTTTGCTCTGAGCCAGGGCTTTGACTACTAGGTCAAGTCTGCGGCAAAGGATGAATGAGGGAAGAGAGAAAGGATTACTGTCACTCCTCTCCTCCAAAAGAGATGTCTTGGAAAATGCACTTTTTAATTTGTAAGCGTCATTTGGTATTATTTGAGGCTCAGAGAAGAGACCATAGATAAGAAATAAGGCAAAAGAGTAAACACCAAGAAGGGTCATGTGGGCTGTTTGCCTGCAGCCTGCCTAATTCATGGCTGACTAGGCAAGATGTTCAGATCAGATCACCAGTTTCTACATATGTAATCGAATGGTTATCTACCAGGTGGATGGCATAAGTTAACACTTCTTGAGGAAGAAAAATAGCATAAAGCATTCCTGCGGGTATCCTATTAGTCATTGGTACATTTTTAAAGTATTTATTGAACACCTACTATGTGCCAGACACTGTTTTAGTGCGTGGCATACATCAGTGAACGCCTCTGTCTCACAAGCTTGTAGTGCAAGACAAAACAGAAACCCAGAAGAAATGAACAAATAATATCCAGGCGGTATGTGATACTGGCCAGATGAAAGATTCATATTGTAAATTCTATTGACTTTTAAGGGATGGAAAGATCGCAGTCTGCTGAAATAGTCAAGAAAAGCTTAAATTTTGAGCCAAACATTTAGGGATAGATTTGATTTAGAAATCAGAGAAGAAAAGGAAACATTTCACACGAGATGGGACAGCATGATAGCGGGAACATTTAAAAGTGCTTTACAGTTTGCGGAGCATTTTCTCATCCATGCTGTAGAGGTGAAAATGAGCAAAGTTTTTCAGAGTCAAGTTCTGAAATGAAGCTGACTTATCAGAAGGGAAACATCCCTCCTTTCCCCTCTACCCTTCCTTCCTGATCAGGGTTCATGGTTTCATATGGACTTGCTAATCTAAAGCCCTTCTACAGGGGAATTTCTCCCCACAGATGTGGCAAAGGGAGCCAGGAAGCTGTATTCTTCTGGATATCTCGCGTGCGTGTTGTGTGCCAACTAACAGTTGGCATGGGACACTTTCTATTTGGGGTGAACACGACATTTTACAGCTTATAATCCCAAATTAAGTAACTCCTGGACTTTGAAGGACTTCTCTTTCTTAGCCAATCTTACTTCTCATCCCTTCCCAGGTCAAAGTAGATCTATTCTTCCTCCCTATTTCGCAGCCCCATCTGGCTTTTCTACTTCTCTCTTGCTATATGCTGCTTGCTCCACCAAACCAGGTCCTACCATCACCCTTCAGTTTTTAGATCAAGCCCTACCACCTTCACAAGCTCCTCTCCATCTATAAGTGCCAGTGGTGATTATTTGCACCCTCCTGATCTCTGCAATGCTTCTTACTATTGGGAGGAGGTGTAACGTATCCCTTTGAGAATCTGATGAATGCACATACACATATACACAAAAAATGTTCCTAATTTCAAGAGACTCATGTTTCTCTGAAAACATCACTTTATAGAACACATTTGTTTGGTACAAACCATATACTTCAATGCTTTCAAATATACTTTTATATTATTTTGTCTAACGTATGTCTTACTGTCATAATTAGACTAAACTTGAAAATAAAGCTATTTTAGAAATTTTTGGTAACCCTCTTAGAACTAGATAGAATGTAGAGCACATGGGAGGTATATAATAATACAAAACAGAATGGATAAACAAACTGTGGTACATCCATACAATGGCATATCATCCAGTGATTAAACCAAATGAGATATCAAGCCACAGAAAAACATGCAAGAACCTTAGATGCACATTGCTAAATGAAAGAAGCCAGTCTGAAAAGGCCACATGCTATATAATTCCAACTATATGACATTCTCGAGTAGGCAAGCCTATGGAGACGTTAAATAGATCAGTGGTTTCCAGGGATACAGGGGGAGGGAGGGATGAAAAAGTAGAGCACAGGGGATTTTTAGGGCACTGAATCTACTCTGTCTGATACTATAATGGTGGATACGTGTCACTACACATTTGTCAAAACCCACAGAACGTACAAACACAAAGGGTGAACCCCAGTATAAACTGTGGGCTTTAGTTTATAATAATGTATCAATATTGGCTTGTCAATTGTACAACGTACTACACTAAGGTAAGATGTTAATAATAGAGGAAACTGGGGAGGGGATAATAATGGGAACTCTCTGCATTTTCTGCTTATTTATCTGTAAAATTTCTAAACTTCTAAAACTGTCCTAAAAATAAAGTCTATTAATTTTTTTTTAAGAAAGAGTTTCAGATTTTGACCGTAGCCTCTAATGACTATTGGGATAAAGAATAGGCAACTCCTAACGCAATGCATGTATTTGAGGTTTTCAAAGGTTGTATCTATTGATGTTAAACTCAGTTAAACTTGTTGCTTGACATCAGGTCGACACAATATCCAGGATTTTTCAATGAACTAACCGAATTAGTAAGATGGGTTCTCATGATATAGACTCAGCCCAATCCTAATGTCAATGAAAAATTCAACATTTAACACACAAATTTCAATGTGAAAAATACTATTAGCTTATAACTAGTGAGTCTTAGACATAAGCAGAAAGAAACCCCACCAAGACATGGTAGTTATTTAAAAGAGTTCTTTTCTCTTGGTCTGTCTCTCTATTCCTAACAGGAGCTTTGAGGAAAAGTCGTATCTATCTGGAACAAAATGAATATTTGGAACCACAGAACATCAGTTTAGCAAGTAAAGGGCCAAATTCAGTGTCTTGTTCTCAATTTTGAAGGAACATAGTTAGGGGTGACTGACCCAGGAAACTTCTCCCCCGAGGCTGTTTACGCCTGAATTGATTATTCTGAGGTCAGACAAGGATGTTGGCCACAGTATTAGCCATTTACCCCACATTGATTCCTACACAGTATCATCTTGTTTGGTTTTTTAAAAGCTCAAATTGATGGAATGAACCATGCCAAAGTCCTAGTATTCTGTCCATCTTAACAAATAAAGTTAAGCATGTAGTGATTCAGCTGGTTGGGTAGAAAGTCATCCATTATGAAAGTTTTTTCCCTCTCCTTGGCCATCCTTTTCTATTCCAAACAAATCTCCCAGCTCTTGACCTTCTTGTTTGCTGTTTGGCCTTGGGGGGAATGGAGGGAAAGAGAGAAGAGTTAAGTCAAGGGTCAGCAAATGAAGGCTCCCACATGGTCAGTGGGTCGCTCTGCAGTCCCCTAGGGCCACTCACAACGGAGGATACAGTGGACACAGTAGTCAAGCTTTCCAAGAAGGGCCACGATGCCCTCTCAGTGACTCTTTTGACCTCAACCACGGCTCTGGCCGTGTGAAGCATTAATTTGATTCTGCTTATTATCTTCTTCAATAATTATAAAAATAATGTTTTCCAGATAAAACAAAGAGACTACTTGCTTCAACTCTTCTCAATCATTCGTGATGTGCATTCAAAGTGTGTAGCCTGGGGTCGCCATTGTATACACACAATAAATCTTAGTTTATCTGGAATCCAGGCGGTCATGAAGCCTGGATGATGAGGGTTTTTTTTTTTTTTTTTTAACAGACAAAAGTCAGGGAGGGCAGTCATTGCTCAGACAATGCGATTCCAGCAAGTGCTGTTCTGAATCTCTGAGCTCTGAAGGGAAGAAGATGGATGAGCAGGCAAACTGAGAAGACAAGTGAGCCAGAGGGAAAGGAAGAAGTTGCTGAAGCAGGAAGAGAAAAAGGCATTAAAGGGGAGGAAGATAAGAAATGGAAGCTAGCAGAGGGGGAGAAGCGAATTGTCAGCAGGGGAGGAAAACCAGGGAGAGACCAGGGAGACCTAGTGGGTGGGCCAAGTTTTCCGTGTGCTGTGAACAGGGGCAGCCAGGTATATTGGTCTGCAAACCACATTATTAGCTGCCTACCATATGGCTTCTGAGATATGTGGGGAAAGCAAAGGCAGAAAATAAAATGTTAGTCAGTTGTTCTAACACTGAAAAAGAATCTGTAAATTTTGAGAGGTGTGAGAATAGGAACCCTCAAAGTGGGAGATCAGTGTCTTTGTACATTTCATATATTGAGGTTCAAAGAGGACATTTCCCCAAACCATGGTAGTTCTCTTTCAAATAAAGTTGTTTCAGACCAACCATAATTAATGTTCCTAATGGTAACCCTGAAGCATGTCAAGAACCTAAAGGAAACTTCTGAATTTTCAAAGATTAGGTATGTTGAGTGCAGTTTGACTAGTGAATGCCAGTTGAATGTTAAGTGTGTGTTGCTATATTCTCGTTTTTGGGAGATTGTGAATCCACATGTGAAAGATAGAATCACCCTCAGTTACCTAGCATGCAGCTCATTTGGCAACCAGTCTGGACCTTAGATCCTAGTTCCAATTCTGTAACTCTATCTATTGTCTAGTGGACATTTCTCTCTGAGAGCCCTGTCGTCATTCAAAAACATTATCAGGAACAGCCTTGGACTTCCCTGGTGGCACAGTGGTTAAGAATCCGCCTGCCAATGCAGGGGACGTGGGTTCAATCCCTGGTCCGGGAAGATCCCACATGCCACGGAACAACTAAGACCGTGCACCACAACTACTGAGGTTGTGCTCCAGAGCCCGCGAGCCACAACTACTGAGCCTGCGTGCCACAACTACTGAAGCCCGCATGCCTAGAGCCCATGCACCGCAGCAAGAGAAGCTACCGTAATGAGAAGCCTACGCACCGCAATGAAGAGTAGGCTCCGCTCGCCACAACTAGAGAAAGTCCTCACACAGCAACAAAGACCCAAAGCAGCCAAAAATAAATAAAATAAAATAAATAAATTTATATATAAAAAAAAAAGAAGTAGCCTCATCTCTCCACCTGTCCTTTTCTGGAACATTGGCACCATTCATCTCTCATTGCACCTTTGATTCTCTCTTCTTTATCTCCGTGGGCTGCTAAATATTTCTTCAAAATCTCTCAGTCCCTCCTCACCATTCTCACTGCCCTGAATTAAGCCCAGGTCTTAATTTACTGGCCTCCCTCTCCACTCCTTTTATTCACAGCACACACGTCCTAGAACAACTTTCTCATCACTGCTTTCATCTGGATCCGATCTCAGAGCCCACAAGTTTTCCCAGTTGCCCTGGCCGCAAGCCTAGCCGGCCCCACCAACTCATTATATGTCTTATCTGCTCATTTCTGGGCACCCTAAAACGGCATCTTCTCCAGCGGGGAGCGAGGTTTCACGCCAGAAACTTGTGGATCATCCTGTACTCCTCCCTCTCTCCCTTAAACCATCCATCACCAAGCCCTGAAGATTTCCCCCCGGTGCGTTCACTCATCTCCCCCTTTGCATCTCTACAGTCACCACACCGGAGTTCAGGCAATCATAATCATTGATAGCTCCAACTATATACCAGGACTTGTTCTCGACATTCACCTGTATTTCCTTATTTAACCCTCACAATAACTCCATGAGGTGTATTTCATCATTATCCCCCTTTTATAGATGAGGAAACTGAGGCTCAGTGAAGTAAATTATCCAAGCAAATAATTGGTAGAACCAGGATTCAAACCCAAAGAGTCTGGTTCAGGAATCCATGTGCTTAACTTTTATTTTATATTGCCTCTCTTCTGTATATTTTCTTCATTTATGCCTGTTTCTTTTCTGTGTCTGTTGTTTCTGGTACATGGAGGGCAAAGAGAGACTGAAGAAAGAAGCAGATTGGTAGGTAGCGGGGTGAATAAACGAAGGAGCTTACCCGCAAGGCTTGTCTTGGGCTCTGCAGGACGAGTACGTCTCCACACCAGCCCACCACAATGTCAAGTTTATAGAGAAGCCTTAACGGGGCTCATTTACATATTCAGTCCAGATGGTTTCAACAACACCTTACTGTCTCAAGGCTGCATCCTTGAAACAGCTCTTAGTGTGGGAACAGTGGACAAAACATTCCAAGGACAGAGGAGGTGGTAAGGAGCCTCCCATTGCCCCGGTCCAGCTCATGGGTCAACCTGTGGTCACATCCTCCAGCAGTGTTGGTTGAAATCACCAGGTACACTTTCTCAGATGGATTTAGGGAGGGTCCCTGCCACATCTGGGAGGAGCCCAGCCGCCCAAGGGCTTCCCTTTTGGGGTGGCCAAGCCTCATTCCTGGGCCTGGGACACAAATGCTGCTGGTCATGGGGTAGAAGGATGTGTCCTTCTCTAGCGGCTTCTCCCTGACACCGTAACTCAGCTCCAGCACCAGGAGGGTCTGTCCCGTGCCATCTGCTGACACACATCACTTTCTGGTGAGTCTAATTTTAGGTCTTCCTTCTCATTTTGGTTCCCCTTTGCCTTAATATGTAGAACAAATCCCTAGGTTTTTTTGGACAATTACATAGAAGATTTTAGTGCTTCTCTGGCAGGAAGCAAGATTTCTTTCTTTTTATTTAAAAGAATCTGGGGGTCCTCTCAGTGGTTTCTGGGGGCTGGGGGCTGGGGGTTGACTGCCTGTGTTCTGCTCCCCTCTTTCCAGGTTTCCCCCTCCTTCTTCCTTTTCTCCCTCTCTCCTGCTTTTTTTTTTGGCATGTTAATCGAATCTTTATTTATTTTTTTATTTATTTAATTTTTTTTTTGGCTGTGTTGGGTCTTCGTTGCTGCACGCGGGCTTTCTCTAGTTGCAGCAAGCAGAGGCTACTCTTCATTGTGGTGCATGGGTTTCTCATTGCAGTGGCTTCTCTTGTTGCAGAGCACGGGCTCTAGGCACGTGGGCTTCAGTAGTTGTGGCACGCGGGCTTCAGTAGCTGTGGCTCACGGGCTCTAGAGCACAGGCTCAGTAGTTGTGGCTCACGGGCTTAGTTGCTCCACGGCATGTGGGATCTTCCCAGACCAGGGATCGAACCCGTGTCCCCTGCGTTGGCAGGTGGATTCGTAACTACTGTGCCACCAGGGAAGTCCCTCTCCTACTTATTGAGACACTCTTCTCCTTTGCCTTCCATTATGCTTGGTTCTCAAAAGAGATTCTCTGGATGAGCCTCTCCCTACACTCCTTTTCCATCTGCACCTTGCTTCTCCCCTTTGCTGCATCAGCTGCCTGCTGATCTTTCCACTCTAGACACTCTCCTTGGTGAGCTCACACGCCCTAAAGGTTTCACTATTATCCCCACGTCGAGGGTGTCCAGCCAAGGGCCCCAGCCCGGATGCCTCTGAAGCTTCCTTTAAACAGCCAGTTGTCTGCTGGATAATCTCCCCCCGTTCTCAAAGACCAGACATCGCAAACTCAGCATGTTGGAAGCTGCACTAGTCACCTTTTCTCACAGAATGTGCGTCCTGCACGGTGAGCGAGTCCATCTAGCGCAGTAGGCTCTAGTTCGGCCGGCCTCCAGCCAGACAACACTCCCCGCTTGTGCGAGGGTGATCACCCCCTCCTAACGTCCTTTGAAGCCTCCAGCCCCAGCTCCTCAAGGTGGCCTGCAAGGTCACGGGGGATTTGGCCTCTCGATCCCTGCTCCCTGCTGCGTTCTGTTCGCAGATCTCTGCACAGCTTGGAGGACTTTATCTTCTGTGGCCTTGTCCTTGCCTGCTGGTAAATGGCCTTCTGGGGAGGATCATCCCTGATCTATAGCATTTGTGACTCTTCTGGTGTAAATACTACCACCACGGCAGATTTCAGACTAACATGACGTGGGACTTTCCTGGTGGTCCAGTGGTTAAGAATCCGTCTTCCAATGCAGGGGACAAGGGTTCAATCCCTGGTCGGGGAACTAAGATCCCACATGCCGTGGGGCAACTAAGCCCTCGCGCCGCAACTAGAGAGAAGCCCACGTGCTGCAAAGAAAAGATCCCACATGCTGCAACTAAGACCCAATGCAGCCAAAAATAAATACATCAGTAAATATTAAAAAAAAAAAAAACAAACTAACATGACGTGAAGTTGGGAAAAGTAGCAACCATTAGACAGTATTTCCACCATATACTTAACAATAGCCCTAAAAAACCTCAAGGCATAGATAATAGTAAAATGTAGGAAAATAATTAGGGAGTAATATATTTCTAGTATTTGTTACCTTTGCTTTTAATGTGATTTATTTAATTGTAAAAGAATATAATTTAAATGTTAATAATGATCACGTTTCACAACCAGCTTGCAAGACTGAACATTTAACGATCGGTCCTCGTGAGCTGGTTTGAACCAGCTCCAGGGCACCACTGACCCCTTTCCCAGAGATCCCTCCGCCCCACTGACATCTGGTCAAGGGTTATTAGGAGTCAGCTCTGCTCACGCTGGGAACGTGCCTCTTTTTTTTTTTTTTTTTGGTACAGGGGCCTCTCACTGTTGTGGCCTCTCCCGCTGCGGAGCACAGGCTCCGGACGCGCAGGCTCAGCGGCCATGGCCCATGGGCCCAGCCGCTCTGCGGCATGTGGGATCTTCCTAGACCGGGGCACGAACCCATGTCCCCTGCATTGGCAGGCGGACTCTCAACCACTTCGCCACCAGGGAAGCCCAACGTGCCTCTTTTTTGTCTCCATCATTGTTCTTTCCACATTGAGTCTAGTTATACACCTGTCTCCCCTCCTAGTCCGCGAGTGTCTCAAGGGCAGAGGCTGTGTCTTTGTAATCCCAGTACAGTGCCTGATACGTACTAGGCACTCAGTAACCTATCGTTTAAATAATTGATGATGCCTTTCCTATTGGTACCATCCCATCCTCATCCATATCCCTTCCCATCTACTATGGGAAGGGTCTTTGGCTGCAGATGGAACAGTGTTCAGGTCTCAGTGAAAACAATGCTTGTTGATTGGATTAGCTGACCGAGTGCACTAGAACGTTTACAGGTAAGAATAGTTTACCCACATACATTAGAGGTAGGAAAGGGTGTGCTCTCCCAACAAGTCCCCAGACATGGGGTCCCCATGCCCTTGCCCATCACAGCTCATGTCTATAGGGTGCAAATTCATCACTTGTGGGAAAGTGGTCATTCAAAGCACTTGTACACGTTTGATGTTCTGCAGACTTCAAAGCTCAGATTTAGTCTTTTTTTACTGAATGAAAATTAACATTCTAAATCCTCATTCTGACAGAAAATCAGACCAGGCCACCAGGAAGACAGAGTGGAACAGGGACTGAGCATTTTTACGTTAACAGGTAGCGTATTAGCCACGGGGATGGATCAACGGAAAAGGAATCTGTAAATGTCCCGATGGTATTGATTATATTTTTTTCAGTTTTTCAACCAAATGCTTGTCATTTTAATGAGATAGACTCTAATTTCTCAGCATTTTTAGAGTCATGCATATTTTTTGTAGCTGATTAAACACAGAGACTGTAATCTAGAGTGACACATCTGTAGAACGTAGCTGCAGCCTGAGAAGGGGTAGCAGTGCGTTTTCTAGAATTGTGATTTTATACTTCACTAGAATGACTTGTTTATATAAAGGAATCTTTCTGTTTTCCAAGAAGATTCAACAGTTCCATTAAGCAGCAGCAAAAGCAGTAGTCACTTCTCCCTAACAGATTTCAATCTTAGCAAGACTTATATTTCACAAATAAATATTTAAAAGCAAATCATAACAGAGTGAAAACCAACACTACCACACATACCCAAACTACACCAGTTAGTCTGGGTCCACTTCAAGGAATTAGGTGTTTCTGAAACCTATGTCTATTTCACTGTCTCCCTAAAGAAAAGTTTAGTGTCTTTACGATTCTATCTATACACACACACACATCAATCTGAAAAGCAAAATCAAAGGACTGAGCTCACTCAGATTTAACTCTAATGCAAGTAAGTAGAATTTGAAAGAACAAGCTTTTCGACTGGATTCAGCCTAAAGGATATTGAGATTTCTTAATATCTCCTTTCACAGGTGAAACATTATTTCTTGCCTACGAGGGGCACAAATCTATATATACTCTGCACATACGTCACTCTTTGTCACCTTGGATAATGAGTCCCTTCTGTGGTGGACAGATGTTTCTAAAGAGTCTAAGATTCACGAGCAAAAGGTATGTTGCAGGTGACAGTGGTGCCTGTTCTGAATGGATGTGTCAAAAGAGAGCTGTGCCCCACAGCTTGTCCGGCAGCCGAATAAGCCCCATCAGAGGAGGACAGAATGGCATGGGCAGGCTCTTTTCGCCAGTCTTTGAAAAGACCAGCATCTTAGGAGACTGAATCTCTCTGTTATTGATGATTCTGGACTAGATGTGGTCCCCTGGCATGATTGAAGCTCTTGGAACTATGGAACTCACTTCCAGAAGGAAAATCTAGGCGTGGTCTATAGACTTGAGAAGTAATTGTTAAAAGAAAAAAATAAGGGAAAGAAGAAAAAAGGAAAAGGACTTTTTCACTCTGACAAGAACCACAGGAGAAGTTAACCCTGAAGATGGAAACAGCAAATGACCTTTGGTGAGGGACATTTTCTGAGCATTTCAAGCAGGACTGACTGCTTTATAATACTTCAGATGGCATGGAAAGTTCTCTATCATGAATGAGAAATATCCTCTTTAAAATGAGCAAAGCCTTAAGTTAGTCCACACAACAGTGTCTGGCCAGGTGGAATATTTCAATCTTGCACTTCCTGGCCTGTACCCTTTAGAGCAATTGCATCTCGTAAATTACAGGAACGTGCCAAGAACAGGTGGTTGAGACATGGGGATGGTCGTAAGTCTGGGGCTCAGTGGCTTCCAGCCCCCAAAGTCAAGGTTCTCAAGTGCTGACCTTGACACAACTGGAATTCCTCCCATAGAATTGTCTTCCACAGGTGGAAATTCAGTGTCTTATGTATATTTCTAATCACCATCCTTGAAAAGCCGCAGTGTATAGGAATGTTAAAAGAGCTCTCTTTTTCCATCACACCATAAAAGGCTGGATGGAAGCTCTTTCTGAAGCAAAGATAATTAGGTTGAAATGTTGTACACTTTGTGGCCAAGGCTGAATTCCTACTGAGCAAATATGCACGAGCACAGGGAGGTGATATGGACCCCACGCTGCCAGGGTGAGCTTCTCAGACTCAGATGGAAGAAACACCTTCCATGAAGTTATCCTCCTATCAGATGCTTGCAGCCCAAATCAGAAGTTTTTCTAGAAGATTTTTTTTTCCATTTCAAAAGTAATACATATTCAAGCTAGATTTTTAAGAACTTCAGACAAAACATAAGGAAGAAAATTTCCTTTGTTTTCTCCGTAAGTACATGCAAAAGCATGTCTTTTTGCCCTGTGTCGCATTCTGTGGATCAGGTCTCAGTAAAGACAGCACTGTTTTTAGAGACAGGTTTCAAAATGAGTAGGAGGGTCACAAAAGGAGTGGAAGTAGAATATAACATTTCTCCACATTCCCACTCCCTTTCTTTGGGGGAAAGGATGGAGATCCTCAATGCTCCTGCACGAGTAACATGGCACCTGATCAGCTTCCCATGAAAAATGGACATCCTACTTCAGCCAAAGTGCTTTGAACGTCTGCAGAGAACGTGATGGGTCACTCGGTTAATCTTCTGAGGAGGAGCCGTTTTGCTGGAGGACAAGGCATGGATTTTTCATATCCAGTCCTTCCAATATGTGGTATTCTGGACACCTGCCAGCATTGGGCCAATGATGTCCTTTTGGGATATGTTTGACCACCCACCTTGGAGGCATCTTATCGTTCCCCTCTTGTGTAAGTCATTCCACACCACCACAGGGCTGGCCGCCAAGAAAAAATGCTTCTGCTGAAGGGGCTGAGGAAAATTTACTGCCCACTGGACTGCTTAGAGCTTCTGGAAAAGTTTTCAAGATGGGGAGTTATGACATTTGGGACCCAGTCTCGAAGGTAGCTGGGATGCAGGAGGCGAGGGCAAAGTGGGAGCCTCCAGGTCCTATGCTCTCTCTCTTCTCCGGGAGCAAAGTCTTCGCCCCCGGTCTATCGGTGTGGTCCAGCTTCCATCTCTCTGTCCAGCCCCCTGTGGATAGTGTTTCTACTGGATTGTTCGTGTGGCTTGAATGCCTCCCTCCCCCCGCACCACCACCCCTCCCTGCCTGCCCTGGATGGAACACGGCAACCCTTCACTACAGACGAATCATCTAAGAGGAGAGTAGTCTCTGAGTCCGTCTCTCTCGGTAGCATTGTGAAGAGCAGGCTTCCTTCCTTCCCTCAGCTCACTTCTCCATCCACTCGGGCCATGGCCTGGGCAATCAGTCTGTTCTCCGTGGAGAGGAAAGCCTGAAGCACAGCGCTCCAGCTCTCACGTTCTCCCTCAGGTTTGCTGGGAAGGTTGGATGGTGGGTTCACGTCAGATTCAGGAAGCTGGACTCCAACTGCTCTCAACATGATGGCGGAGCCGTGTGATGAAAGCACTGTCGGGCCAGGGGCACGTGGCCCAATTTCTAGTCTTGCCTTTGCCAAAGTTCACTGAACCTGACCAAGCTGGAAAGTAACTGCTTGGTCAAGCAGGCACTCTCTGGCCCTGCCTAAACCCCAGGATGGTTGTCACTATCCGATAAAAGAACAGATGTGGGAGTCCTAGTACAGGTGGGGAAATTAGACGCAGGTTCTGAAGCTGTGTAACAAGAGAAGGGTGGCTTTGCCGGAACTGAGCTCCCTAGAATTGGGGGAATTCAAGCAGAGACCAACAGCTTCCAGGGGTGCTATGAAGGTGGAAGGTTAGACTAGGTGCCTGGAGTCTCCGTTTGGTTTTCCAAAGATTGTGATTTTCCAGACTTTTCCGAAGATGGTGATTCATGCCCAAAAGAGATCTGACCTGGAGTCCTCACACAGACACTGCCTCCTGTGGTCTTGACTGGGGTCTGACGTCCTGGGTCACCGAGCGGCGAGCTCCCCAGGCACTTTCCTCATCCACGCTCCTCTCCCAGGCCCTGTCCCTGAGCCTCTCACCTCATGGGTGTTCCAGAGTGTTTCCTAATGGATGATGCCATGCTTGGCTCTCCTGACCTTAGCTTGGAGCCCAAGTCCTGTCTCAAATTCAAACTGGCTTGGTCAATTCACATAACTTGTTGGGAGAAGGAGAGGTGTCTTCATGATACTGACAATTAGTGTGACTTGAATCTCAGTGTTGCCATCCAGGTGTTTCATGTAATGGGCTGTGAGTTTCAGGCAGACGTTAGGATTGTGGGTTTGAGATGAGAACCTGGCCTTGCCCTTCCGTGGCTGTGAAAGTAGCAGAGGGAGCAGGACAGATGGGAGGACAGGGCATGCATGAAAAAGAGACAGACAGATGGGAAGATGTTCAGCAAAGGAGCCCGTGGGCAGAGAGGTTCCCATGCAGCGCCCAGGCAATTCTCCTAGCTTCTAGGTAGCCTGACCAAGCAGGCAGGATAATTCGGTCACTTCCACGAAGAGGGTGCCTCTTCAGATGTGCATTCTGCTAATTCATGGCTCATTTGACAAAGAAAAAGCAGAGACTAACACACCCCAAACTGGTTTTGTTGGTAAACAGCATCCAACTGTTTTCTTATTAATTTACCTTGGCAATACCTCTCTATTATGTAATTATGTGGAATTTCAGACCCATATTTACTTCTATCCCACACACACCTTCTGTTCCTCCATCTTCCCACTACCATATTGAGAGAAAGGACACAGATCTTCTCTTAGCTCCCGCAGAGCCGCAAATAGTCCTATTGGGAGAGAAGACAGATGTCGTCCAAAGAGTGGGGTGAAACCAGGGCTGTGGCAGGAGGAGGTCACGTAGTAGCAGGCAGGATGGGGAGAGGTAGCACCTGCTAAGCAGGTGAGCAGGCATGACCCACCCACAGGAAATGCAGAATAGAAATTTCTGGAATAAGAGCTAGGAAAAGCAAAGTGACAAGTGTTCATTGTGAAAGAACCTAGTTTGAAATAGTTCATGTTGATCCTTAGGGAGGATTGGGCAATTCCGGCCAGTTTAGTACACCTGTCAGGGAAAGGGGGAAAGCTGAGGCCTTTCCTGAGGGAAAAAGGAGGGCATTAGAGACAAAATGGGGGAAATTCATAAACGAAAACCAAAGAATTGCTAATACGCTGCCGCTCAAATACAGCAGCACTTCAGACCTGCGGTGTCCCCAGAGGTGCTGTCTGAATCTACTGTGTAGGTGGACGGAAAACCCTCTAGGAGAGTTCTTTCAGCGGGATGGGATTCTGGTGGTTTGGGTAGGGCTCTGACTTTAGCATGAAAGAAAATCTCCCGTGGTGCTTTTAACGCAGAGCTAGGGGCCAAAAGCTCTATTCTCAAAGAGCCCGTCCCAGACCAGCAGCAGCAGAGTCACCTGGGAATTTGATAGAAATGCAAATTCTCAGACCCCAGCCCAGCCCTACAGAATCAGAAAGTGATGGGGGGAGGGGAGGCCCGGTCGTCTGTGTTTTAAAAGCCCTCCCACGTATGTCTGACGTCCACTCAAGTTTGAGAACCGCTGCACTAGAGACATAGGAAACTTGAGATGCTCCTTCCCTTAAAAACGGCCCTCCCTCCATCTTGCCCATTTCTTTCAGAAACACCACCCATGTCTCCTTCATCCAGGCTGGGAACCTTGGAGTGTGCCTTGCAGGGCTGCTGTGGAGCGTGGCGGGCACGGAATAACTGAGTCCAGGGGTGCTGGTCACCCGGGAGCTTGCTAGACGAGACAATTGTCCAGCAGGCGGAAGTAAAGTGTCCTGGGGAAGCCATGCCTTTTTCTAATTTGCACCAAGTCAGGCTCTAATCAAAGGCGGGGCTCTTGCCCAGGCTCTCGTCTCTCGCTCTCCTTCCCAATCCGTCGTCGAACCCTCCAGGCGTTCTACCTATGGAGCATCTCCTGAACCCACCCAGGTGTCCACCAGCCCTGTTATCCACTTGTCTCCTGCCTCGGCTCTACTCACCAGGTCGCCGCAGCAATCTCCCAGTGGTCTCCCTTGCCCCCCCGTCCATCCTTCTCAACACCATCTGGTACATGCCCCTCCCTCCCTCCCTCCCCATTCCACCGCCCTTTCACTCACACACACACACACACACACACACACACACACACACACACACACACACGTGCGCACGCACGCACGCACGCAAGCCCGCACGTGCACACGCCACAAGAATCTCTGTTGCGTGCAGGGTAAAGTTCACACTCATCCTGGTACCCAGAGGCCTCCTCCCGCCGGCCCCTCCCTACGGCTCCAACCTTATCTCCTAGCCTTCTTCGTGAACCCTCTGCTCCAGCCAAATTGGTCTACTGGTAAAACCCTGATAAGATAAGCAAGTCAAATTAGAGCCAGTGAACCCGGAACAGGTACAGGCAGCCACAAGGGTGTCCGGCTGGCTGCAGAAACTTCAAATGCTTAGGAGTCCAAATGGATACTCTTGGGTCTTTGATAAATAGTCCCATACTTAGATCAAGTGGAGAATGGTACGAAGGACTCAAGGACTCAACGGTGCTTTCTCTGTATCTCTTCCTTTCCTTTTTTATATCTTTATTATAAAGTCTAGCTTTAGAAATGATTTTGTGGGGTTTTTCCAATAAACTGATATATTTTATAGAAAATTAACCAAGTGCTTGGATTATGGGAACAAATCTCAGTTGATTTTCAGGTGTTCTTGCAGAAAGAGCATGACCACGTACCTTCATGACCCAAAGAACACTATTGCCATCTGGTGGTTACTACCTGAAACTCAGGCAGAAGTGCATTTATTCATTCAACAAACATTCCGTGAATACCTATTGAGTGACAGACAGGCTTTCTCCTGGCTGCTGAAAATACATTGTTGAATCAGAAAAGGTCTCTGTTCTCAAAACATTTACATCTAGAGGGTAGACATGCAATTAGTCAGGCAACCTCAGTGGAGAAAGCTTGGGGTGCTATAGCAGGACACGGAACTCATCATCATGGGTGGTCCTGGAGGACTTCCTTGAGGAGGTGACATCTAGCCTGGGTCCTGAAAATGCACAGGAAGGAGTCTGGCCTGTTATAGGAGGGTGAGGATATAAGATGACACAGGGCTTGTCATAACTCAGGCGGGCACAGGTACAAGGCAAGCTGGGACTTCAGTGCACAGACCAGTGCAGACAGGGAGGGAGCTGGGACCAGTAGAAGCAGAGGCTTGACAAAATGTTCAAGGTACAAGGTTGACTTCTTCAGACAGAGCAAATGTTTTTGGCTCACATTGTCCACTGGCATGTGGAGACTTGATGCTTGATTCAAGCAGCCCTACAGTCTAAGAGGGTCTAGTTGGGTGGACAAGTCTTGTCTAGTTGGGTCTAGATGAGCATCACACGTGGATGGATGGCACCAATGGTCTCATGGAACTGCAGGCTGGCTCTGGCAGTGAATTTAGAGCAGGACCCCAGCTAGCAGCTGGGGCTCGGGAGGTAGGCTCAGCCTCGTGGAAGGGGTTGGGAAAACTTGGTCAGATGTCAGCACTCCATCATTGTGGAGGCTAGATCCACTTTCTCCCTGATCCCTGAACTGATTGCAGTCTGCTGTCAAAACCCTGCGGATGCTGGATTCTTCTTTCTGGGCATGTCGTCTGTCTCCACCATGCCTGCCCCACCCCCTGTGGCTAAGAGGTGAAAAATGGCTGTTCCAGACACTAGCTTGCCTTAAGGCAGCTCCAAGACTTGCCTTAAGGCAGTCAAGCCATCTGCTGACTCTCCGCTTCACAAGCAGAAGGATGCCTGATTGTCCACATGTAGCCACACTCTGCCACGAGCAGTGCCTCGAGAGATTCGATGACAATTTAGAAAGTGCGAATATCGGACAAGCTGAGATCATGGGTGACACATATTGACAGGCTGCGATGTGAAGGAAATGGGATGGGCCATGTCTGATTAGCAATATCAAGAGCAGCCTGTCGTCGACAAGTCCGGATCCTGCCTCTCAATGACGCCCACAGCCAAGGTCCGGGTGGTGGCACTGCCTCAACATCCCCACTGTGTGACTGGGGACCTGGGCGATGTTGACATGTGGAGGTTAGACTATTTATTATCTGATGAGCTCCATACTCATTTTAATAATGAGACCAGTTGAGATACAGTTGGCGTAAATAGCATCACGTCACTCTCCTGCTTAAAGCCCTTCCTTCAATGGCTCCCCCTTCCCTTGGGAAGGAAGTAGTACATTTTGCACATAGCCCGCCAGGTCTTAGGTGCTCTGAGCCCCGCCTCTCCTCCCCCACCATCCAGTCTCTCCTTTCCCTTGCCCAGCGCCTCCCGGGCAAGCTGGTCTCCTCTGCATTTTTCAGGCACCCCCAGCACAGTGCCAGGCACCGAGCACAAACTCAGCAGATAAATGTTGATGAATGAACGAGAGGCAGGGAGGCTGCTAAGAGACAGTTGCAATCTAGTGAGAGATCACAGTGCTGCGATTTGGGTGGATCTCTCTCCAGATACAAGCTCTCTGAGATCAGAAACCTAGCTTGTTTGCTGCCCCTCTGCCTAGAACAGTAGCTAACACTGAGTAGATGCCGGTATATTTATTGAGCGAGTGAAATGAAGTGGAATGAATGAAAGAATGAATGGATAAAGGGAGTGGTAGTGAGAAATGGGAGAGACTCAGTAGGCAGGACCAATAGGGTTTGGTGATTAATGAATGTGGAGGTGGGGAGGGGCTGGGAGAGAAGGAAGAGGCAAGGATGAGCCCAAATTCCTGACTTGGGCGCTGGGGGGAAGGAGGTACAATTCACTAAGATGAGGAACTCGGGACAAGGACGAGGTTAATGGAGGAAGGAGGCTGTGCTGATGAGGCCAGTTCTAGACACTGCGAGTCGTAGCATCTGTAGGATATCTGTGAGAAGAGGTCCAGTGGGCGGCTGGATATATTAGTCTGAAGCTCAGGAATGAGAACTGGGCTGGAGAGAATAGATTGGAGAGGGATCAGCCTATGGGTGTTAATTTAAAGCCAAGTCAGTGTATGAGATTGCAATGTGACAGGCGGCGTGGCTGTATAATGATACAGAAAATATGGTCCCTGCTCTCATAACCAATACAAAATCAAAATTTGATGTAGACCTTTAAACTGTTTACAAACCCATCCATGTCTCCATAGCAACCTTGAAGAGAAGAGATAGTTCTGTCCTTATCTCAGGAGGGAGACACACACAGATGGCGGCCGTGCCCTAATGCAGGAGATGTTCTGACTTCACGTGGGTCACACAAAGAATGGCACCTGGCAATTCTACACTAGCTGGTCCAAACCTGTGTCTTCCCCCACGTCTCAGCCATGGGGCCACAGAGATGGACAGAGAAGTGTGAGTCTGTCCTTTTCAAATCTCCTTTTCTCTAGTTCTGTCTCTACACCCACCACCCCACCAAAGCCATCCTGGGAGTGGTGGTAATGATCAAAATTGCTGAATCCGAAGGTACTTCGGTAAGCACCTCACCTGGTTTTTCTGTAACATTCACGCCTGTGGCCATTTCCTATTTCTTTCAACAGTCCCCCCGTGGCTTTGGTGGAAACGATCGCAGACCATGTGTACGAGTGCTTCCCATGCGTCAGGGCTCCACTGAGCCTGCTCCACGGTACCTTGTTTTCCTCACAACAGCCCTGGGAAGTATGTACAGTTATCCCCACTTTGCAAATGAGAAACAGGCTCCAAAAGGTTAAGCAGCCTCCCAAGAGCATCGAACTAGAGAGCTGAAGTGCTTGGATTTGAATCCAGGACTTCTGAAAACAAAAGGCTGTATCTTTAAGCACTAAAATAGAGTCCCTCTGCTGGTTCTGCTGCTGTCTCCCAGATCATCCTTCCTCCACCTCTTTTCAGGCCCCTCTTGGCCCCTCCCCTGCAAGGCTGCTCTCGTTACTGTTCTTTCTGTGACCCACTACGAAAATAAAACTCCTTCTCTGGTCCAGGTTTCTCTCCTGACCGCTCCAGGGTCTGGAGTCCTCTGGCGCGTCCTGACCTGTGTGGCCACCAGGGGCCTCGTGCTCAGCTTGCTCCCCACTGAAGTCACAATCACTTCCCTCCACTCATTCCTTCCCCCAAGTCCTTATTGTGCTGTACGGCACCATATGGGCTCCATCCAAGGAGCCAGAAATTGGGGGGTTATCTTCAGCAATCCTTTACCACCACACCCAATAACCAAATACTCTTGATTCTGCCCTCCCAGTCCTCTCTTCCCCATTTCCACATCTACTATTTCATTCAGACCATCCTCTCTTACCTAGACCAGTGCGTCTTCGCTGGTCTCCCATCTCAGCTGTAACCCACCCAATCTGCCTTCTAAGGAGTATTCCTAAAAATCCAATCACGTTGCACTCAATTTTTGGTCCTACCCTGGCTTCCTAGGATAAAGTGTGTGGCCCACACTGCCTTGCCTGACCTGGCCTCTGAGTATCTGTCCCCTCCACTCACCCCCAGCATCCGATGCTCTCAGGCAAGCCCTAGACGTGCGCCCTCTCCCAAGCACATCTGTCCTACTCTCATCTGCATGGTCATCAGTCCAGTCTAAGCTCAGATGTCATCTGTTCAAAGCCTTTAAAAGTCTCCTTCCTCCTATTTTTGCCCCCTCTGTGCCCTGTCTATTTATGTCACAGTCCCTCTAACGCTGACAGCATGTAGGTGTTTACCACTCTGCTTCCCTATCCTGGAAGCTGAGTTCCTTGGAAGCAACACCTGGAACGTGAGGCCTTATACGTTGGGTTTCCACTCCTGGTGCCAAGTGCCTACTGACTGTCCAATGCGTGTGTGCTAAGTGATGGAATGAAGCGTGGAGGAGCCTCTGAATCCGACCCCTGTTCTCAGAAACTGGACAGGGAGTCCCTAAGATACGGGATGACGTTGAGGAGACTGGGCTGCACTGGGGCTAGCTGAGGTTTCCCACCTTCCAAAGGGGCCCCAGTAGCTTCTCCGTGGAGATAAAGCAGCCGGCAGGCCTGCACCATCACTTTATCTTCCTTAACTGCAGCAGCTCTGCATCCCAGGAGCGGAAACAAGCTACATCACAACTGTGGGCTGCTGGGTGAACTATGAATATTTAAACCAAGATGTGGCTTTAGCTTTAGTGGATCAACCATTGGGTTTAAAGCCAGAAGATTAGGGTTTGAGTTCGTCGGCCTCTAGGATTTATGAAATGTACGATTTCCGACAGTCTTGTAACATCTCTGAACTCTTTTTTCCCACTTGGAACCCAGGAATGAAAAGTCCTGCTCACCTACTGCCCAGGGTTGCTATGAGGCTGAAACAAGGTTATAGGTCAATATTCCTTGACCATCTACAGTGCTGAGGAAACACTGTTGTCCTTTCCCTCGGGGTCCTGCAGGGCAGAGGGAACACGCTCTGAGGCCTCAAACCTCGTCAGAGACGTGGGGCTTCGTGCAGGCCAGGTGGGAAGCTTCCGCAGAGGAGGAAAGCATCCGCACAGGCAGTTTTTAAACACAGGGAACATGGAGGAAATACCACAGAATTTATGGAGTGAAAGCTTTAAAAAGAAACACGAGACTTAAGTCAAAACAGTTGACTCAACTCTGGGGGAGGCGTCTGCCTGGAAGTAGGAGAAAAAAGAGCTAGACTTGGAGTGGGTTGAGACAGAAGGGTAAGCTCTGTGGAGTGTCCTATGGAGCAGGGAAAACCTCAGTACACAGCTCGGGGGAGGGAAGCTGACTGTCTCTGCAGAGGGTAGCACCTACTTGCATTTTTGAAATTCCACTTTTGAGAATGTTGCTTGGGCTATACTCAAGCAAGGCCACAGTGATATGCGTAAGGATGTTCGCTGAAGCCTCATTTGTCGTTGGGAAAACTTGCAAACAGCTTGAATGTCACTCAACAGAGGATGGGCTACACGAATTACAACACATCCAACCAGGGGAATCCCGAGAAGCAAATGATGTATATCTCTGGGTATGAACATGGAAAGATATTCGCCATACGGAGAATGAAAAGGCCAGTTGTAGATGGCATGGATATGATGATCTTGTTTTCATAAAAACTAAAAATACACCTGTGCTTGCATATGCATAGAAAAAGATAGGGGAGGGCATATGCTAACTGCATGCTAAGAGTTTGTCTCTGGGAGTTGGGATCATAGGCTATTTCCTATACAGTTCTGTAGAGTTGGTTTTTTAAATAGATATATATTGAAAAGAAAATATCCAGAGATATTTTCTTCCCTGGTGGACCAGTGGTTGAGAATCCACCTGCCAATGCAGGGGACACAGGTTCGAGCCCTGGTCCGGGAAGATCCCACATGCCGCGGAGCAACTAAGCCCATGCGCCACAACTACTGAGCCTGCGCTTTAGAGCCCACGAGCCACAACTACTGAGCCTGTGTGCCACAACTACTGAAGCCCACGCGTCTACAGCCCGTGCTCCACAGCAAGAGAAGCCACTGCAATGAGAAGCCCACGCACTGCAACGAAGACTCAATGCAGCCAAAAATTAAAATAAATAAATTTATTAAAAAAAGCCAGAGAATAAAGGCCTAATATTTAATTATGGTAAATATCATGGCAACAGTCTGCTCCCATCCTGGAAAAATCCCAACCAGCGTGTCCCTGCATTGTGTCACAGATACCGAAATTGTGATACATCCTTAATCACATCATTCTCCTGATGAAAAGCCTTAAAACCTCTCATATTTGACCCTTCCACTCCATCCCAATTCACTTACTGTCCACAATTCACTGAGTATTATCTCTGCTCTGAGGCGAGTGTAGAATGGGGGTGATTATCTCTCCACGGCATTTACAGCTTCCACAAATCACACAAAAAGGGTTCCAACAATATTAGTTGGAGGAGTGAATGTGCGAAATTGATGTCACTAGGGGAGGTGGTCACCCCTTAGGACATCTCTGAGCTGGTGGCCAGCATCAAAGCCGTCTCCGTGAAGCAGGCAGGGCCTGTGCTAGGCCCACAGGTCCGCGGCGGGACGGGAGGAGTACATTCTAGATGCAGATCCTGAAAAGGAAGATGAGGGCCCTGGGCTCTGTCACCAGGCAGCTGTGGGACTTTGTACCATCACTTTCCCTTTCTGGGTTTTTGTTTCCCCCTCTGTAAATAAGAGGTCACCATGGGCTTGGTCAACAGACTTTCCAAGCACTTTCCTAAAAGCACAACATCTGGGCTGTTCATAAATGTCCCTTAAGAGGGATCCTGTGGGCGAATGCACTTGGGGAATGCTGTTCTCTGCACCCCCCTCTCGGAGAGTTCCCATGCACATCGGCAGGTTCAAGTTTCCGAGAGGTCTTGAGTAAATAAACACGTATCAATGCTCACACCAGCATTTCTCACTTTCATTTCACCTTGGAACCTTCATTTCTTTTCCTGAGCATCTTTCTGTTACAGACATTGGTCTAAGTAATATCCGAGGTTCTTCCAACTCTCTGAATCTGTGGCCATGATGAACCACGCCAGCTCTTGATCCTCCCACATCCCACACAGTGGTGCCTGTGGCTGAAAGCACCATATTTCTGACGGCCCTTGTGGAAGCACAGCTTGGTTTTGTGAGGAGGACACACAGATCCGTTAACATCTCAGTATGGTACTGATCATATGGGACAAAAGAGACATGGAATATGGAGAGAGGACAGGAAGTCCTAAAGGGCTGAGCTGGAGCATGGGGCACTGGTCCAGATGTGATGCAGCTGTTGGGGGACATCTAAGTAGAGATGCAAAATAGGGAGTCAGGGCAAATGGTTAGAGAAAGGGGAAGGTGCTTGGAAGGTGCTCGGTACTTGTGTGGTTCACTCCCTTATTTGTGGCTCATCTATGCCTCTGGATTTAACTACCATTTGCGTATTGGTACCTTCTATGTTTGAATATAACCTTTTGATTAAGAGTATGGGCTTTAGAGTCATACATCCCATGCCTCAGTTTCTACTTCTCTAAAATAGGGTTAATAATAAGCGTTACTTCATAGAGTGGTTTATGAGGATTAAATGAGCTAACATATCTGGATGTTCTTAGAATAGTAACTCGCACATAGTAAGTACTTCATAAATGGTATTGTCATTATTCATTATTATGACTTACATTTCTAGCTGAGATTCCTCTGTGACTTGACAGCTCCACTCTGATGTATCCCAGGCATCTCAAACTTAACAGGACCAAAATTCAACTTTTATGCACATAGCATTTTTTCTATTTTTTTATTTGTGATTATAATTTGAGTTGTTTATGTTGCCATTGGCCTTTGGTATCATAGCCCTTGAAGTAGATACTTCATAATTAATATCACTTTGTCCCTACTGTTGAACATTTTTCACTCTTCCCAATTTTTTTTCTTCTTTTGATGTTTTCTTTTTTTTAAATTGAAGTGTAGTTGATTTACCATGTTGTACCAATCTCTGCTGTACAACAAAGTGACTCATTTATACACATACACACTTCTTTTTGTATTCTTTTCCATTATGATTTATCACAGGATATTGAATATAGTTCCCTGTGCTATATATTAGGACCTTGTTGTTCATCCATTCTAAATGTAACAGTTTGCATCTACCAACTTCAAACTCCCAGTGCATCCCTCTCCCTCTCCCCCTCCCCCCTGGCAACCACAAGTCTGTTCTCTATGTCTGTGAGTCTGTTTCTGCAAAACCCAGCTTTTGATTTTCCCAACAATACCACACCTTTCCCCAGCCTTCCTCATCTCAGTGAATGGTGCTCCCTCAAGTCAGGAACCTGGGGGGGTCAGACGTGCCACCTCCTTCCCCTCCCTTCTGCAGCCAATCCACCAGGAAATTCTGCAGAGTCAATCCCAGAATAGATTTCTAATTCCTCTACTTCTTTCTGCCTCCCATCCCTATTCTAGTGTGAGCAGCCTCATCTCGGGATGAACGAAATAGTCTTCCAAGTGCCTTCCTACTTTTCCTTCAATGAATTCTTCACGTGGAGCCAGAACAACTCTAACAAACAGAAATACGACCACATTGAACTTCCCTGTGGTTAAGAATCTGCCTGCCAATACAGGGGACATGGGTTCAAGCCCTGGTCCGGGAAGATCCCACATCCCGCAGAGCAACTAAGCCCGTGAGCCGCAACTACTGAGCCTGCGCTCTAGAGCTCGCGAGCCACAACTACTGAAGCCCGCGCGCCTGGAGCCCATGCTCCGCAACAAGAGAAGCCACCGCAATGAGAAGCCCATGCACTGCAACGAAGAGTAGCCCCCGCTTGCCGCAGCTAGAGGAAGCCCGTGTGCAGCAACGAAGACCCAACGCAGCCACAAATAAATGAATAAATAAATTTATTTTAAAAAAAAGGAGAAGAAATATGACCACACGAAACTGCTAAGTTGCACATCAAATGAAGCCCAGGCTTCTCACTGTGGCCCTGAGCTGTCTGCTCTCTGTCGATGTCTCCACCTCCCCAGTTGCTCCCCCAGTTGGCCCACTGGACTCTCTCAGGTTCCCACAACACGGGGACTTCTTCCCCACCTTAGAGCCTTTATCTTTTTATTTATTTATTTATTTTTGCCGTACGCGGGCCTCTCACTGTTGTGGCCTCTCCCGTCGCAGAGCACAGGCTCCGGACGCACAGGCTCAGCGGCCATGGCTCACGGGCCCAGCCGCTCCGCGGCACGTGGGATCCTCCCGGACCGGGGCACAAACCTGTGTCCCCTGCATCGGCAGGCGGACTCTCAACCACTGCGCCACCAGGGAAGCCCTAGAGCCTTTATCTTGTCACACTTTTTGGCCCGAAGGCTTTGCCCACGGCTCTTTACCGCAAGGTCTCCTCCTCACCTGAGACTCTCAGCTTCAAGCTTTCCTCCTCGGACAGATTTCCTCCCACACTCTCTTAATGGGTTACACCAGTCATTCCCAGTCACAGCCCCATGTTCACAACCTTCAAAGCACCGTTCTCAACTTGCTATTACTTATTTCTTTGTCTACCTGTCTACTGTCTGTCTCTCCCCAGAGAAAATTCTCCAGAGTCTAGTACTTCTATTTTCCAAACTCTGTAGACTCAGCACAGAGCCTGGCCCCCATACGTGGTGAATAAACAAATGAGTGTCATGGTGAGTGAATGATTTCCTCTCTGAAACACCCTTCCAGTTACTAAAGGTATCATACGCTGACCAATAAGCAAAAAATAATTCTGTCTACCTTAGATAAGCTCAGAGCTAGAACAAAGGACCCATACCTGAGCCAATGGATATGCTATTAGACATTTAAAAATCCTCCAACTCATGATGAGAGGGCTGACCCGAGGCAAGATCTTCAGTCTGTCCCAACAGGCAATCACCAGGGACCCCACTGAACCCACAGGTGTCAGTGGACCCCAGGAATGAATAAACTTAATGGGATGGATATCCTCAGTGCAGCCAGCGTTCTTCATCAGGCTGATGTCTGGCCTCAAATTTTTCTGGGACATTCAGTCTCCTCACCCATATCATCATTTAATTACAAATTAATTTTTTAAAAGAGGAGTCTTTCTTTTTTTTTTTTTTTTTTTTTTTTGCGGTTCGCGGGCCTCTCACTGTTGTGGCCTCTCCCGTTGCGGAGCACAGGCTCCGGACGCGCAGGCCCAGCGGCCATGGCTCACGGGCCCAGCCGCTCCGCGGCACGTGGGATCTTCCCGGACCGGGGCACGAACCCGCGTCCCCTGCATTGGCAGGCGGACTCTCAACCACTGTGCCACCAGGGAAGCCCGAGGGGTCCTTCTTTAAGGACTACTTGTCACAGCAGAAACCTATGGTTGCAACCATTTTCTTTCCCAGCAAACAGGGAGCCAGTTCTGCTGCTGCTTCCCGGGGAAGTTAATGTAAATGTTTATTGACTGTACAGTCATCAAGAAAATAAAGTTGCTGATTCACTGCCTTACACTGAAACCCTTTGTTTTTCCCTCCTCTTCCTTCCTCTTTATAAGAAGACACTTCTGAGAAAGAGCACATTTCAGGGACCCACTTGATGTGATGTTTTCTTGGTTGCCTAAATCTTTCATCTGCAGATCGTGGTTCCTGTAACTGCAGGGGGACCAGCCCCACCCTTTCCTCTGGAGGACCACCCCTCTAGGGTCTCTGAGGAACAATGGAAGTCGTGGGGTTCCTCAGACTGGAAGCCAGTGGCCCCATGGTGATGGTAGCCCTGTCAGTGGTCCTCTTGGTTCTCCTGAAGTGGTAAGTGCAGCCAGCATGTTCCAATGACTGTGACATTGTCACAGGAATAGCAGCCGTGGAGCCCTGCTGGAGCCGGGGTGGGGTATGTGGGAGTGTGTTTTTCTTCCCCTCTAATCTAGAGGGAGTTGAGTATTAACACAGTTTCAGAATTGAAAGCAAACAGCCAGGTTAATCTTTTGCTCAAATGCACGAGATGGAGGTGTCAGGAAAGACTGGTGATTCAGTGGCTGAGAACGCTACACGTAATTAAGTTCGAAAGAGATGGAAAAAGCAACAAATTGGAAAGGTTTGGGGAGAAGTAGCTCCTTGCACCCCCATCCTATCTTCTCACCTCGTTTTTCTAAGATCCTCTCCCCAGGTTGCATTTACAGCAGATGCAGCCTCTTGGGTCTGATGACATTAAAAACAAAAAAAGATATAGGAGCTGTCTGGCAACGTGGGCCACTTCGTAGAATGTCATTGACAGGGATTTCTGTAGGTTTAAGGGCAAAGTGGTGGAACTAATTTCCTCAATTTCTAATATTTGATGGAAGGGAATGGATTCCAACGAACGCAGGGTGTGCAGTGCCACAAAGTCTGAGACCCTGGGGGAATCTCAAATTTAAACTGGGAGTAACCTCCCATGATTTAGTTAATTCAACAGGAGGTTTTCTGAAGTCTGGCTTGATCGAAGGCTGGATGGAAGGCCCCACAATATGTTCTGTTTGTGCATATTCACCCTGTCGGCAAAACTTATTAAAGTTACCCACTCCATCAAAAGCACCTGCATTTAGGCAGCTCTGGTTTTTGAGGGGAAAGTGGAAAAAATAATGGAGAACTTCAGTTTGAACAGAATTTCAATTTATGTCTCCGGTAGTAATAAAGCTTCCTCTAGATTAATAACTGGGAAAGTACTTTGAAAAGCATCAAGCATTATGCAAATGTGAGGTATTATTCTTTTGGAATTTGCATAGCTGAAAATGGAATTCGCGTCTGATGTTCTAGGATGATGAAATTACCTCTTGGAAATTGGCTCTGAAACCCAGCTTCAGTCCCAGTGCTGTTTTGCTTTCTAACTGGTTTAATTATCTTTTGAACTTTTCTCAGTGTGGCTTATCTTGCCTTGAAACCAGCCACATGCAAACCCAGGAGCAAGTGGTACCCCCTCTCCCCCCCAACTCCATTCATCCACCTCAGCTTCTGCTCAGAGACGAGATGCACTTAGCGCAGTGCCGGACACGTAGCAGGTGCTCAGTAGATGTCAGCCACTATCATTAACTATCATTTATATAACCTAAACGCACAGGAAAATAAGTCTTCAGTGTATATTTAAAATTTCTCATTAATATGCTTATTAATTTCTCATCGACAGTTGTGCTCTGATTGTGATTCTCAAAGTGTGTCCAACCTGAGGCCTCCAGGTGGTCTCGCAGCATCATTGTTTCCATCGCACACTTCACTGCGCTTCTGTTTCTGTCTTTATTGGGTCTTTTTAATTTCCGTAGTCTTGACTTCCAGCTCAGTGCCTGATATACAGTACGACCTCGATAAACATCTGATGAATGGATGAGTGAATGGCATACATTACTGTTGCTCTGGTCACGGAAAGAGGCATGTGTCCTGACTGATAAGTTGGCTGTAACTGGGTGTTTCTAATCAGCGTAGATCAGAGTCACGGCCAATAACACCATACCATTCAGCAAGGCAGTTGTGCATTTGTAATCTGTTCTGGGGCCATGCTAATAACCTGGGTCAAAGACACAGAGATAGGAGAGATGCATGAAGCAGAGATGGTGAATAGGAAGCGAGGGCCGACTTCTATTGGTTCTTGCAAAAATATTTATGGATTTGTTCATGTGTGCCCGGCATGGCGTGAGGCCCTGGTACAAGGTCAGAAAACAGGAGGTCTGGATCAGATGCCCAAGGTTGGGGAGACGTGGAGGTTCTGGGTGAGCTCGGTGTCTGTTGAGGAGAACGCCGAAGAGAAGGAGGCAGCAGGAGGGAGTAGCCATGGCCGTGGCCGTGGCTCTGGTGCTCCTGGGTCTATCCCTTGATCAGCTCAAGGTCACCATCCTTGGGCTCTCAACCCTCCTCTTCCAGGCAAGACTCCAGGGAGCCTCTGAGCAACAGACATCAGCTTGAATGCGGCAGGGCCTCCCTCCAGCTTCATTTTCTCGACAGGGTGCATGTGGGAGGCAGAGGGGCACTCTGGGAGAGCTGGGGGTGGAGAGACCCTCACAGCCATGTGGCCCCCGAGGAGATCTTGTGGAGGGTGCTGTCCTCAACGTTTAAACTCCTTAGTCTTTCCTTTAAGAGTTCCCCCTGCCATTGGACCAGGCAAGTGTGCAATGAGAGCCTTGACTCTGGAAAGGTAACAAGAGGAGGACCACTTCTTGTCTGCTCAACGAGCCTAGGAGTTCTTTCAAGGCAGGACAGAGGTCCTGTATCTCACTGCAGTTCTGGAAACTTCTGTCCATGACTCAGATGTTCTTCTAGCGTCTGGTTGAATGCGGGTAAAGTGAAGAAGTACACATTCATCAGCCTAGCACCCGGGACGTAGGGTTTGATCCCTGACTCAGCGGCTTCATCCACCAGGCTCTGACCCCAACCTGTGGGCCTGGCAGTTCTGTGAACAGTCACGTTGCTGCAGGCGTCTGTGCCTCTGCCCTTGTTGGTCTCCATGCTTGGAATCCCCTTCCTCCTCTCTTTCCTTCAAGGAGCTCAGGGGCACCTCCTCAGGGAAGCTTCTCCTGTTTGCCCAAGACACTGAGAAGTCCTACTCACTGTTGTTTTCCTCATCACTCTCATCTCCACAACCACCCTTGCATGCAGTTGGTGCCTAATAAATGTTGGCTCGACTCTCCCATGGCATTTTTCTTTCTTTCTTTCTTTCTTTTTTTTGGCCACACCATGCAGCTTGCGGGATCTTAGTTCCCTGACCAGGGATTGAACCTGGGCCAATCCTGGACAGTGAACCACTGCACTGCCAGGGAATTTCCATCCACTGATATTTTCTTGCTGGTTCTTCTCTTAGGCATCACAGCTCAATACAAATCTAATTCTTCTGCCCACGTGCGTCACCCTTTTCCTGAAAGCCTATTGTGTTTTCAGTTTGGACCAACTTGGTGTCCACGTTTCTAATAGTTACAAGTGCACTGTTTTTGAATCTCCACTCACCTTGTACAGCAAGACCATGGCATGTACTTAATAAACACTTCTTAATTATTAAGTGTTGTGTGAATTTAGAAAGAAGACAAAAGAGTCAATTTCATCTAAAAAGAGACTAATATAACATAGGCATAGATTTTGATAGTTTTCCCCAAACTGCATTTGACACAATTTTTTGATGACAGTCACTTAAAGTGACAGTTATGAGGCTCAGCTGTGTGCACTGGGGTCTGAGGAGATCACGGCTGTTCCACTGGGGCTGGAGATGAGCTGGTATGTAGAATACATTAGCTAGAAGCCCATGAAGCACATGCGAAGGTGATCTAAACTCGTGATAAAACATTTTTTAAACTCATTTTTTCTGTATAAAATTGTTGGAAATGCTGACTTCCGGAAGAGATTTGATGTACAAGAAATAAGTTGTGTGAGTTGAATAGTGGTAGAGGCAATCTTAAGTACAGTGTATTTAAACTTTCAAGTGTACCTACGAACTGGCAGCTTTTGGTAAGATGAGGGTTTCTTTATTAAGAAAGAGTGTAAGGACTCCCTATATAATTATGTACAAATTCATCTGCCCCATCCATACAGACAGAAAGTAGATTAGTGGTTGCCAGGGGCTGGAGGAGGGGAGAAGGAAGTGACTGCTGATAGGTATGGAGTTTCTTTTGGGGCTGATGAAAATGTTCTGAAATTAGACGAGGGTGATGGTTGCACAACCTGTGAATGTGCTAAAACCACTGAATCACATACTTTAATAAAAGGATGAATTTTATGACGTGTGAATTATATTGCAATAAAAAAATTCATGTACCCAGAAAAAAAACAAAAAAAGAAAGAGAGAAAGAATATAAAGAAATAGCCCCGATATTAATAGTGGTTTTCTTCCAATGGTGGGATTATGGGTGATTTTTTTCTTCCTTTAGTCTTTCTGTATCTTCCATATTCTTTTTTTAAATGAATATCAATTATTGAGCAAAAAAAGAGAACTTTTACTAAAAAGAACAGGGAATTGCTCCTCTCTAGTGCTGAAGAGGAAAGCAGTTTTATGCTTTGGGCATAGAGGTCTTGAGACTGTAAGCTAACTATTTCTACAGCAAAGTGGAAGGTACAGGGGAGTTTGGGGTAATCAGGGAGCTTCTTGGCTGATGAAGCAGTGAGAAAAGTAAACCGTGGTTGTTGCATTAAGTAACTAAACAGTCAAAGCAATTAAATATATAAATATGGTGGAAACTGAGAAGAGTTATCTTGGGAAGGTGGAAGGGCTTTCAACGCCAAGCTGCATTTATATCTCAGGAGCCTGAGATCCAGAGGTATAAATCAAATGGACATTAAAATAGGAATCAGGGTAAGTTAGTGTTCTGATCTAGTCTCATTCTAAGACCAGGTTAAATTAAATTGTGAATGGTGATTATTAAGACTACAATGAAAAAGTCCATCCCTGTACTTGGAAGTTTCTTTCTCAGAGAGCTTCCTTTACATGTGGAAAAACTGGATTCTAATTCTAGACCTACATCTAATCACAGGCCATATTTAAAAGAAACCACTGCTCTCTGGGATGCAAGATGGTTCAACATATACAAATCAATAAACATGATATACCACATTAACAGAATGAAGAATAAAAAATCCTATAAGTATCTCAATACATGCAGAAAAAGCATTTGACAAAATTCAACTTCCTTTCATGATAAACACTCTCAACAAACTCGGTATAGAAGGAATGTACCTCAACATGATAAAGGCCATAGTATATGACAAACTCACAGCTAACACCATAATCAACAGTGAGAAGCTGAAAGTTTTCTCTCTAAGATCAGTAACAAGACAAGAATGCTCACCCTTGTCGCTTTTATTCAGCATAATGCCAGAAGTCCTAGCCAGAGCAATTAGACAAGAAAAGGAAATAATGGGCATCCAAATGGGAAAGGAAGAAGTAAAAATACCTCTGTTTGCAGAGCATATGATCTTATATATGCAAAATCCTAAGGACTCACAAAAAAAAACTGTTAGAACTAATTAATGAATTCATTAAAGTTGCAGGATAGAAAATCAGCATAAAAATCAGTTGTATTCCTACGTACTAACAACAGATTATCTGAAAAAGAAATCAATCCCATTTACAATAGCATCAAAGAGAATAAACTACTTAAGGATAAATTTAAGGAGGTAAAAGATCTACGCACTGAAAATTATACGACACTGATGAAAAAAATGGAAAAGGTTGCAAAGTACATGGAAAGATATCCTGTGTTTATGCATGGGAAGAATTAATATTGTTAAAATGTTCATACTACCCAAAGTGATCTACAAAGTCAATGCAACCCCTATCAAAATTCCAATGGCATTTTCCACAGAAATAGAAAGAAATCCTAAAATTTGTATGGATCCACAAAAGACTCTGAATCATCAAAGCAATCCTGAGAAAGAAGAACAAATGTGGAGGCATTGCAATTCCTTTTTTTTTTTTTTGGGCCACGCAGCTTGTGGGATATTAGTTCCTGACCATGGATCAAACCTGTGCCCCCCTGCAGTGGAAGCACAGAGTCCTAACCACTGGACAGCCAGGAAGTTCCCCATCACAATTCCTGGTTTCAAACTATATTACAAAGCTATAGTAGTCAAAACAGTATGGTTCTGGGCTTCTCTGGTGGCGCAGTGGTTGAGAGTCTGCCTGCCAATGCAGGGGACATGGGTTCGTGCCCCGGTCCGGGAAGATACCACATGCTGCGTAGCGGCTGGGCCCGTGAGCCATGGCTGCTGAACCTGTGCGTCTGGAGCCAGTGCTCCACAATGGAAGAGGCCACAGCAGTGAGAGGCCCGCGTACCGCAAAACAAAACAAAACAAAAAAACAGTATGGTTCTGGAATAAAAACAGACACATAGATCAATGGAACAGAATAAAACATCCAGAAACAAACGGTCAATTAATTTTTGACAAAGGATTCAAAAATACACAATGGGGAAAGGATAGTCTCTTCAATAAATGATGTTGGGAAAACTAGATAATCATATGCAAAGTAATGAAATTGGACCCTTATCTTATACCATAAACAAACAAAAACCTCAAATTGGATTAACAACTTAAATGTAAGACCTGAAACTGTAAAACTCCTAGAAGAAAACAGAGCAAAAGCCCCACGACATTGGTCTTGGCAATGATGTTTTGGTGTTTTCGACACTAAAAGCACAGGCAACAAAAGCACAAATAAGTCAGTGGGACTGCGTCAAACTAAAATTTTCTGCACAGCAAAGGAAACACTGAACAAAATGAAAGGCCACCCAGTACCTTCTAGATTTACTCCATGACTGCTTCATCTGTTGATGGTCTTGCTTGGGCTGGTCTGTGCTGAATGCAGCTGCAGCTGCTGGTGGTGAAAAAGAAGTCAGATAAGACCCAATGGGCCCACTAGTGACTGCTCCCTCTCCCACCTGGGCCCCCTACTCTTCCTCAGTGGCAGTTCCTATGGTGCTGATTGTCCCAGGAGCCGGGAAATACTCTCCGGAAGTGGCTTTTGGGGGCCTTTTAGCTTCGTGCATGATTTTTTTTTTTTTTTTTTTTTTTTTTTTTGCGGTACTCGGGCCTCTCACTGCTATAGCCTGTCCCACCGCGGAGCACAGGCTCCGGACGCACAGGCTCAGCGGCCATGGCTCACGGGCCCAGCCGCTCCGCGGCGCGCGGGATCCTCCCAGACCGGGGCACGAACCCACGCCCCCTGCATCGGCAGGCGGACTCTCAACCACCACGCCACCAGGGAAGCTCTCGTGCATGATTCTTGCTTCTCGCCTTCCAGCCCCAATCCTTCAGCCTTTCTGGGTCTCCAGCCAGTCACAGGTGGCTTTGGAAAGCAGAAAGGTCTTGGTTTAGGTCTTGAAACGCAGGGAAGGATTAGCAGAGGAGGGTGGACATTTTAGGTGGGCAAGTATCACAGGTGTAGGCAACATTGGGGTTTGTAACATTTGGTGGAACAGACCATTCAGAGTGTGAATAATAGATGCATTGTAGAAATACATTTTAAAGGCCGTGGATAATTTCCAGCGTCCCAGAGCATGTAGAGAAGGATGAATGCTATTTGCCTTTTTTATTTTTTGTGCTTTTGTCTAGGCTATTATGGGTACTTCAGTTTAATAATTCAGTGATGAGCGTGGAGATAAAATTGAGCCCCTTATGAAAACTAGGTCTGTGTTTCCTTGAGGGCCATTTTCACACAATATTATTTTTTGTTTTCTCTCTTTTAAATAGCTATACACAATATCCCCAGCCTTCTTCTCACTTTATTGATTTTCCAGAACGAGAGTACGAGTTGTGATTATAAAGTAAGGTGACTGATTATTTTAGCATACATACCAGAACTTATACAGCCAAATGAATTTTATGACCTTCCAAGGCAGTTTCTTGATAGGCTATACCCTTACTGCAGATATGCCATATCAGAAAACACATTCTTAGCACTTTTCTTTGGGAACCGTCCTTGCTGTGTGAATGCGGTTTTTTGACCGCCCTCAAGGCAACAAATCATCGTCTTTGTTGAGAACGGATTGATTTTTTAAAAACAGCCCCAATTTTGGCAGCTAAGTGATTAGACAGGGTAATATTATTTTTAATCCAACACAAAATATGATTATAAGACAATAAAACTTGTGGTTCTTTACTGAGAAGTTTATGAGGCATTTCTGGAAGCCGGGGGATTCTGTCAGGCCACACTCATTGGGTCTATGAGTTGCTCTTAGTTTAGCTTTGTTTTAAAGAAAACAGCAATAATCTTAACCCTTATGGTTAGACCTCTTCTTATCTTGTAAGGAATTCTGGCTTGTGGAATTGGTAGCATCGACTCTTTGGTCAGAGATGAAAGAAGAATCTCATTCATTCTATAAACAAAGCAGACCGTCGGATTTACGTCGGTGCCTTACTGAGCTGCTTGAGTCAATACTACTCTCCCGGGAGGACAGTGGTTCTTCCAGAAATAAAGCCACTGAACGGACCCTCCCCTCCACCCCCGAGTACCATGATAACAACCTACCAAATAGGCTGTCATCTGCCACTGAGGGCAAGGGCCTCATCTTTGGGAACCTGAACAGCGTGGCAAGGACTTGTTTCTGTTTGTAAAAATGACGTACGTCTCAACAAGGGGGCGAGACTTTGGGGAGAGCAGGGACAGGGGGCAGGTCTCGCGCTGCTGTGGATGGGCACTTCAATTATTAAGTGCCATCTTGTCCCTGGTTTGCCAGAAATCTGTGATGCTGCACAATGTCCTGGGGGTGGGGGAGGGGCGTCATCTGAGTGGGGAGACCCCCGCCATCTCAGGTGTCTTTGGGCCCCCAGGCAGAGCCCAGTACGGGGCTAGCCTGCAGGGTCATCCTAAACCTCTGGGTGGCCTTGCGAAGGCGTGTTTCTTAGGTTTCGCCTCAGCAGATGGAAATTCCTGAATATGGTCCCAGAAACAGATGGCTTTTTTTGCTCCAAGTTTTCTGGGAAAATCGTGTCAGAGAATGACAGCAAGGCCAACCTCTACCAAGAGTGGCTTCAACCACAACCCCATTTCCCGAGCCCTGCCCAGAACACCCCAGAGAGAGCCAGCTCCGGGCACCAAAACCAGCAGCTGCCTCCTCTGAGCTGGAAAGCGCACTGAAGTCCTCCCCGAGTCTCCTTCCTCCACCCCTTCTCTCCACACTCTGCCTGCACATCACAGACTCCTGCTGCCCGAATGCCCTCCCCTCTCTGTTTCAATGAAATCCCACCCACCCCTCAAAACCTTGTCCAAACGTTGCTCTTCCTGAACGTCTCCTTAGCCAGGCCAGCCCTCAAGAGCCTGGCCTCCTTTGAACTCCAGCAGTGCCTGCTGTCCCTTGGCACACACTGTATTATTCTACTGTTCATGCCCGTGTCCTATTTCCTGGCCTGATGATAAGGCCCTGAGGGCAGGGGCTGCATCTTAAGACGGTGAGTGCCTTGTGCATAGTAGCTGCTCAGTAAACGTTAATGATCACAATCACGGCGCTGCTTCCAAACGACTGCCGTCACGTGCGCGTGCAAGCTAGTCTCCCTCTGACCGGCACACTAGTGCCACCATGTTCTCAACATCTGGCAGAATGCTTTGCGTGCGGGTCATTGAAAGAGTAAATAAATTCCTTCTTAGTTCATACCCTCATTGAATGCTGAAGGCTTTCTAGGCTATGTGCTGGGTCTACCTCATTGATGGGCTATGGACCACATGCCCATGAACTCAGATACATAAAGTAACGGTCACGTTATAAATGAAAGGGCAAGGCTCTGATGCAAAAGGAAGGGATGGGATAGAATGCAGGACACAGCCATTTAGAAGATGAGGTATGCGGGGAGCACAGAACACTTGGTGTGTGAGCGGGGCGTCCTGACCACAGTGTAGGGAAGGGGACGCATCCAGCCCCCAGCAGAGGCATCAAAGGGCAAATACTTCCTTCTTCACTGTTTCATTAACCGCTGATCCCCACGGTTCAAAGCACCGCTACCTAAACTCTTCACCAACATCTACTGTTTATATTATTTCCCCATAGGTTCTGTGTTCTATTGTCCAAACAACGATGTATATTTAAGTAATGAATGATTTATTTTCCCATTTTAATTATTCAAAGACAAGCTGATGGAAGCTCTGCCAATGAGAACAGTGATCAATGAGAGAACCAGCATTAGGGTACCAGGTTATAATTCTGCTCCGAAGCAAAGAAACTTGACATTTTAGTTAACCTGCACAATCTTATTGTCAATAAAGGCACGATTTACATTTAGGCTCTTTGCAATGTTGAAAATGTCTCACGTACCCCCTTCCTATCTTCGCAAATCAATAGGCATCCGGGAAGCCCAGGCTGTGAGCATTGTAAAGCACAGTCAGTTATACATTTAATGGTTTCAACACTGTCTGTACACAGAGAGTGACCAAAATTGCTAGCATCGTCTCATGATATAAGGGAGATAACTGGGAAGTGCTTAGGAGAAATATGGCACTGTGGAAATCAGCAAGACCTTTCCAGTTGAGGGCAGATGCACTTTGGGCAAGTCACTCCATCCTTGCCAGTTTCCTCACTGATAAGAGAGGGCTGACAGTCCCTGGCTCTCAGCATACGGCATCCTTTCCACCCAGCCCCCCAGGCCAGCTCTCCCTCACCCCTCCCAGTTAGCCCAGTCTTGTTTCCTAAGTGGTGTCTGAATCCTTCTTTCCCCTCTTTCTGCTCTTCTACTCTGTAGTTCAGGATTTCAAGAGCGTCCCTTGGCTGGAAATAGACACCCAGCTGATTTCCCTACCTCGTGTCTTGTGCCCCTCAAATTTGTCCTCCAACTCTGCAGCCGGAAGAACACACCAGAATCTCACCGCTGCTTCAGAAAACCCTCCCGTGGCCCCTCCCCGCCTGGGGAACCGGTCTCCCTGGCTGGCGCGGGAGGCCCTCTCTGACCTGGTCCCATCCACTTCCGCGTGGTCACCTCCTCACCTGGCCCCTTGCTCTCCAGTTCTCCCCACGCCACACTGTTTGCCCTCAATTTCCTTCCCTCTCCTGGGGTGCTCTTCACCCCTTCATTCCGGCGAGAGCCCTGCATCTCCTGTGGTCTTGGCCCTACCGCAACCGGTACCTTCTCTCTCTCTCGTACCACTTCCCTGGCTCCCCCATTAGAAGGTGACCAGAACTGGGTCTTACCCAGCTTTCCCCTGAGGTGCCTAGCACTGTGCCTGTACACTTCTGCTGGGTAATAGGCATTCGATGATTTGTTGACCGAAGCTGAATTAAGAGGGACGGTGTATAGGATTTCGTGTGGCACACGCTTGGCATATAAAGACACAAACTCATGTTAGCGGCTCTTTGCTGCTATGAATATCCTCATAGAGAATTTCCATTTATTTCTGGATGCATGTCACTGCAGCCAGCTGCCACCCCTACATGTTATAAAACAAAATTTCACTGAATTGAACTCTGAATCTCAATAAAAATTTCATCTTTATAATTCAGGCAAGACTGGGCTGTGGGTTGAAGTTCATCTCTGCATGAGGGAAGGCTTGCTAAACAAAATCTTAGTGCAAAGGTGACTGTTGAACCCATTTAAGAAAATAAACTATTCCCAAGCACGTTAGCCGACGTTAGTTCATCAACACCGCCTTTAAAAAATACACTAAAACCACTTCACTCTCGGCTGCCTTTCCCCACATGTGTAATGGTCCAGAGCTTGGGCTTTGGAACCTGATTGCCTGGGTTCAAGTCCTGGATAGCTTCGTGACCTTAAGGAAGTTTTTAAGGTCGCTGTGCCTCAGTTCACCCAGTTTTAAGTAGGGATAATAACAGTGCTCACCTCACAGCGTGCTGGAAGGATTAAACTCGGAGCCGTGCTGGGCACGGTTAATGTTCAGTAAGTGTTAGCTATTGTTACCCCATTATTAACTGCAGGTTTGGACTCCACAATAATCGCATAGGTGCTAGGTAGGTAGACCGTGGTTTTTATTTTATCATTTTAAAATACCGTTTGGATTTCTCACATGATCCCCAAGACTGCACTGAAGTGAACAGTGAAGAGAGCCACGTGTCAAACACGTGGCCTCATTTTGAACGATCTTGAGCTTATACCATAAGGTAGCTTTTGGTCTTGAACAAGTAAGATGGGGTTTAAAAAATACCTATTGGATTTAGCAACTAAGAAGCTTTAGGTGATGTTGGAGGTGGTAAGAATAGACGCCAGATTGCAGCAGGTTTAGAAGTGACTGGGAAAGAAGAATAGCCTTTGTTTCACTGGTTGACACGTGCCTCACCCTTGGGTTTGAGAACTTGAAGTGCAAACGATGCATAGCAAATCAGTAAATAAATCCTGGGAAGTTCTCACTCTCTTCTCTCTCACAGACCAGACCTCTGGTTTCCTGCACACTCTTGTCCAAGCCCCTTCCTTCGTCATCCCTTTATTATGACACCGTAAACGTTTCTTTGCAGGTTCAGTTCTCTCCCGTCTTAAAACATACAAGTGAGTCAGCCGACCAACAGGCACCTCTTCTCTGACTACATGCTCCACCTCTGCCACGACTGCATCTCATCCTTCCCTTCCCAGTCAAGACCCCACGCTTGCTCGCTTTCTCAGTTCCCATTCACCCTCAGCCCTACAATGGGGCTTCTGCTCCATTGCCCACCAAAACGACTCTCTCCAAGGCCACCAGTGAGTCCCTGGTTCCTAAACAGAATTCACATTTCCCAATCCTTCTCTTTCTTGAGTGCTTTGCAGTATTTGACTCTGATATGCTTAGTCTCTTACTGTTGGGTTTACTGCAGGGCCCTCAGTTGTGTAGGGGTAGAGAAAAGGCTGAGCACCTCGAATATAGTCCAATGGCCTCATTTTACAGATAAGGAAATGAAGGTCTAGAGAAGTGAATTGCCCTGTATCAGTCAGTTACTGCTGAAATAACACTGTGTAACAAACCACCCCAAACTCACTGGCAAAGGACAACATTTATTTTTCTCATGGTCTGTGTGTTGGCTGGGGTAGTTCTGTTCCAGGCTTGGGTGGGGTTCAGATCTGCTCCGCATGGGTTTGTGATGGGGTGTAGGCTGAAGAGGATACTTCAGGAAAGTTCTGCTCCTGATAGATCACAGGGATGCAAGAAACGCAACAGGAAATAAGCAATGTCTCTTGAGGGCTCAGCCTTAAAGTGGCTTAATGTCAATTTTGCCCATATTCCTTTGGTTAAAGCAAGCCACATGCCCAAGCCTAACATTAATGGGTTGGGGAAGAAGACTCCATTGTAGTGGGAGGTACTTCAAAGTCATAGCACAAAGGCTGATGATGTCGAATTTTGATAAAGGGAGGGCATGAAGAGTTGGGAGGAATGGTTCAATCTACCACATGCTTGAAGATTGCACATGTGGGTTGTGATCTCTGACAAAAGAGCAAGAGGCCATGAGTGACTAGACAAAACAAAAGAGGAAACAAAGATAAAAACAAACAAAGAGCAAACAAAACAAAAACGTAAAGCTAATGGAAGTCTGGATTTTTATCATAAATGACAACAATGATCTCTGAAAAAAGAACAGACATTGATGGGACGTTTGCCAGCTGAGGCAACGAGATGGTGAGTCACAGTGGGTCTTGGCTGTGAAGTGAGGAACTAGCACCAAGAGGGCTAAAGCAGGGTTGTGAGCTCAGTGTAGGGGCTCAGCTTGGACCTGGGCTGAGCCTGGGGGTGAACCCAGGAATATCTAGATGAATAAGAGGTAGAGATCAAGAACTGACCAATGATGGAGCTACAACATACCCTGAGAAGAGTAAATATTGATTCAGGGATGGGGTAGGGGAGAAGGCAGCTGTCACTTAAAGGATCCAATTCTAGTCTGGAAAAGCAGGATTGAGGGAAAACGTTCCTCAAGTCCAGAAAGACCAGAGGAAGCCTGAAAGCGGAGAGCCTAGTGTGTTCACCATACCCTGAAATACAACAAGCAGGGGCTATCCTCATAGACTGTGAGCTGTATCATTTGGGACAAATTCATTGTTCTATACTTGGCAATACATGCATGTATGCTGTTATACCAAGACACGGCTATGGCTGGAAACATAAACTGCTCCAGAATTACTATAAGTATTCTCACGGGTGCTGGGGCCCTACTGAGTTATTAAAGAAAAAATATGTTTTAGGATGGTCGCTTGCCCTTCCAGAAACTACCCCTTGGTGCTGGCTAGTGGCTGAAAGGAGAAAGGGTGTGGTTCAGCATCACAAGCCCTGTTAGACACAGTGAACTGAGCTTGAGCTCTGAAAGATACAAATTACATTCTCCTCTAGGAAGCTGCTGGTGAATCTCAGTAGTGACGTGCTCTTGCAATCCAAAATCAGCCATGAACTTTCATTTCCTTTTTTGCTCTAAAAAGGATATGCTGGCTGAAACAACTAAAATATAGATTAGTTAGCATACTAATAATAAATACCAAAAAATACACGCCTCAATATACAAAAATCCCCACAAACAAACAAACAAACCCAAAGCCCAACGTTCAAAGTGAGCCAAGGAAAAATGTATTTGAATTAGCGTTTTCTTTCATTAGAGTCAGTTTCTTTCCATGTTGCCTCCTCTGACCACAGGGACCTGTCCCCATCCACATACCCAGGTGTTGGCCTTTCCCATGGCTGGTGACGGCTCTGATGGTCTTCGTACTGGGTTAAGTAGTGTCCTCCCACCCCCAGATTCATGGTCACTTGGCACCTCCGAATGTGGCCTTAATTGGAAATAGTGTGTTTTTAGGGGCAACCGAGTTGTTCATGCTGAATTAGAGTGAGTCCTAATCCAGGACTGATGTCCTTATAAGAGGGAATTTGGACACAGAGACACACAGAGTGAAGATGTTGTGAAGACACAGACACACAAGGAGAACATCACGTGAGGATGGAGGCCGAGATTGGAATGATGTGTCTGCACAGGAACTCCAAGGACTGCTGGCAAACGCCGGAAGCTAGGAAGAGCAAGGGAGGGTCTTCCCCTGGAGCCTCTGAGCGAGCTTGGCCTGGCCAACATCTTGATATCAGACTTCCGGTCTCCAGAATTGTGAGAGAGTAAATTCCTGTCGTTGTAAGCCCCCAGTTTGTGGTACTGTTACAGCAGCCCTAGAAGATGACTGCAGTCTCCTTCCCCTCATGAGCCTTGCTGAGCCAGAACAGACCAGTCGAAGGCCTGGCTAGAGGCTCAGGCTGTTCAGTCAGAGAGACCAGGCCTGGGCTGCGGGCTGGCCACTGACCAGTGTGTCAGACACTGGGGCTGGTCTCTACGTCTCAGTTTCCCCATCTGTATAATGGACATAACAAGGATGTTGGTGGAGATTAAAGGCCACCCTGTTTATAAAGTGCTTGGTACAATGCCTGGCCCATAGCACATGCTTAATAAATGTTAGCTGCTATTATCAGCCATATGGTTTCCACCTCAGTTTGAAGTTTCCCCGATTTTACTTTTCCAGTAAGAGTCAAGTAGATATCTGTTCCCTTGGGGATGTACCATGGCATCTGGCACAGAGTAGGCACTAAAAACAACTTTATGGAATGAAGAATGGCACAACTACAACTCATCATAGGAAGAAACAGCTTACAGACTTCGTAAGTTTTAGTCACCATCTGGAAAAACCCAAGGTGAAACTTTGGAAGAAGAATGTACTTGAATCAAATTTGTTCATGCTGGGGCATAGGGATGGTCCCTAATGATCCTTGTCCCCTAGGATTCACACCTTTGCTTAGTCCCCTCCTGCACTGTTCCAGAGTCAGTCGGGTGACCAACAGAATACAGCAGAGGCGACAGTGTATCACTTTTTTTTTTTTTTTTTTGGTACACGGGCCTCTCACTGTTGTGGCCTCTCCCGTTGCGGAGCACAGGCTCCGGACGCGCAGGCTCAGCGGCCATGGCTCACGGGCCCAGCCGCTCCGCGGGCTCTCTCTCTGCCTTGGGTTGCTTGTTTAGGGGGAAACCAGCTGCCATGTTGAGCAGCCCTATGGAGGGCCCATATGGTGAAGCCTGCCAACAGCTACATTAAGTGGGCGTGAATGTGATTCTCTAAGCCCAGGCAAGCTTTAGATCACTGCAGCCTCAGTTGACAGCTTGACAGTATCCTCATGAGAAACCCTCATCCACAAACCTCCCAGGAAACACCCTCCCAGATTCCTGACCCTTGAAAACCATGTGAGATGACAAATGATTGTTGTTTAAAGCCACTTAGGAGATGGGGGTAATTTGTTACACAGCACTAGATAACCAATTCAGGCGATGAGAAAGGAATGGCCAGGATGAGCCAGGACTGGGACCAGGGACTGTAATGGGAGACATTATAAAACACAGGAGGCAGGCAAGAGGCCAAACCCAGATGGGTCAGACATGCAGATGGTCAGGCGGGTTCTGTGGGTCTGCACATCTGGTCCAGAGCCCAGGGGGGTGAGAGCCACAACCAACCACATCACTGAGCAAAAGTCACTGAGATCTTGGTGACCTTAGACTGGAGACCTTGTTTTACACAATTTCCAGTTGGACCTTCAGTTGACCGCTGTAGCTATGGGGTCATCAAAGGCCAATGAGTGAATTTGCCAAGAATTAGGTCAACACAAAGATATGGAGATTATGGTAAAAAACAAAATGCGATGGGATTATAAGTTTTGAAACACTCACCATATTCTTTTGTTATTTTGACTGCCTAAGTTCTTTAAGTTATCTGCCAAGCTGGGAGGCAGAATGGGATTTCCTAGGCCTGTTCCAGGCTATTGGGCAGGTCACAGTGCAATAGAAAGTTGGAAATATTGGCTGGGTTTATGAAGATGTACATCAAATCCAACTGGCAAATGTTTTCTGAATGCTTACTAGGCTAGTTATAAGAGAATTTAGAGTCATCTTGTGCACCTTGTACAGGTACCTAATGCTCCTTACCCTCCCTGTGGCTACTCAGGGATATTGAGACTCAACAGGCGAAAAAACAGTTCCTTTACTCTTTGCACAGGCCAGGTTTCCTCTTTAAATGGACCTGTCCTTGTTTCAAGTCTTGGGGTCCTGTTGACTCAGTGGCAAATCTGATCAGTTATTTGATCCCAGGGGATAATGGAGTCCCGTGAATGGCATCTGTCTTTTCACAGGGGCATCAGAGTCCTTACTCCACAGAAGCGAGCAAAGCTTCCCACACCCTCGATCTTGTAGACTGGTCGAGTTCTAGGCAATTTGCTGCTCTGCAAATGTAAAACAAGAGACACAGAGGCTACTAGCTAAGGGCACAGACTCAGAGCCAGACAGCCTGGGTTTGAATGTCAGCTCCTCTACTTACTAGCTGGACAGCCTTGGGCGAGTGATTTAATCTCTCTGAGCCTCAGTTTTCCCAGCTGCAAAACGAAGATGATCATAATAGCACCTCCCACACAGAGTGTGGAGAGGAGTAAATGCGTTAATGTGTGAAGCACTTAGAACAGCTCCTGGCCCCTGGGAAATAGTCTGTAACTGTTCGCTATTATTATGCAGGATATAGAGGCAAAAGTAGCCCCCTCTGCCTTCTCTGGGCTCAAATGTAATTGTCTTCTGGGGTTCACTCAAGGCAAATGTCTCCCTTTCACAACATCTAAAGGGTTCTTTAAGGACTTCATAAAAACAAAAGGATTAACTACAGATGACTAAGCCCACATGATGGACACAGAACCAGGTACAGTAAATAATGAGCTTAGGCAGGATTATATTCCTACAAACAATACACCAAGTTCTCCTGTTCTTTGTCTGCAATCCCCCTACCATGAAGGAGCCGGTGGCTAAGGAGAATGTCTCTGTGTGCCCAGGATAATCTTGGGTGGGCTCCTGGAGGAGGCATCCCTCAAGCAGAGACTTGAATTCAGGATTTGCCAGGTAAAGAAAAAGGCTGGGTACACCAGGCAGAGAAGAGTGTGCTGGGAGCAGGGTGAGGTAAGCAGGCACCTGGGACACGAGATTTAAGGAGGCACTCACTCTCAGGGTCGTGTAGGAGCAGGGTCAGCACCTGCACTTCCCTGGGAGTGAGTGCCTCCTTAAATTTTGCATCCTAGATGCCTCTCTTGTGTCACCTTAATCCTGGCCCTGGAGAAGAGCACAGGTAAGAGCCTGGAAGGGTGAAACAAGTCGGTATAACTAGCAATGTCCAGGTCATGAAAGACTGCTTGAGGACAGAGATCACCTGGAGTGAGGCTGAGCAGTTGGGCTGGGGCCAGATCATCAAAGGTCTTATGCGCCAAATAAAGGAGTTTAGCGTTGGTCTAAAAGTGACAGGTAGCCAATGAAGAATTCTGAACCGGTCCACAACATGATCAGATGTGCATGTTAGCAAGATTCTTCTGGCACTAGCACGGATGGCAGATTGGTGGATGAGGGAAGAAACTGGAGACTGGGAGGCCAATCCAGGACTCTGTTGAGTCCATGCCCGAGGGACAGACAATGATGGCCTGAAATAGGGCAGTGCCAGTCAGAAGTAAGGAGAACTCACTAGAGAAGTGGTTTGAAGGTAGAATTGACGGTACCTGGTGATTGACTGCAGATGAGGTTTGATGGGAAGAGTCAAAAATGGCACAGTTGGGCTTCCCTGGTGGCGCAGTGGTTGAGAGTCCACCTGCCAATGCAGGGGACACGGGTTCGTGCCCCGGTCTGGGAGGATCCCACATGCCGCGGAGCGGCTGGGCCCGTGAGCCATGGCCGCTGAGCCTGCGCGTCCGGAGCCTGTGCTCCACAGTGGGAGAGGCCGCAACAGTGAGAGGCCCGCGTACCGCAAAAAAAAAAAGAAAAAAAAAGGCACAGTTTAGAAACCATGGGGAGTTATTAGGTAAGATAAGAAGTACACGGACGGCAGTTATCAGGGCTTCCCCAAGTCCAAGGGAAACCTCCCCACGGCCCATTTGTTTTCCATAGGATGCAGTCTCTGGGGGTCAGATGTGTCTTACCCTTTGTACGGTACCCACACTCTCTAAGTATTGCTGACCTGAGATGAGCCACTTCCAGACCCCATCCCCCCATCTACTCATTGGCTTTCCAAGTAGCCTTAAGGTTGTCCAAGTCCTTTTAAAGACTGTGCAGCTGGGCTCAGACCGACACATCACCAAGTCCAGCCTTCCATTCTGGACACGCAGGCCCCAGGGCTCTGACCTGCCTGCGTGATCCGGCCTGGGGCTCTGGGAGGCGAGGGAGGGGACGCAAGGGGGTGAGGGCCTGTCGGGAGGCTGGCGAAGCTTCAGCCGCTTGGGAAGAGCCTTACGAGAGACAACTGGGATCAGAAAGGCAGCTGGAGGGCAGCTGGGTTCTGAGGTGCCGTCCAGAAAGGCTGAGGCAGCGACGCGGGGGAAGGAGGGCCCTGTTCGGGGGGCCAAGCCCGGAGCAGGGGGAAGTACTAGGGCTCACGTGGAGGCACACGCCGGGATGAACTTCCTCGGAGCTAGGTACAGCCACACGCACTGACCTTGTGCTCCACTAAAGGCCGCAGATCCCTTCCCATGAACTTCAGGGAAGGTCTCCCGCCCTTCCTGCACTTGAGAAGTTTGGAAGATATCAGCTCTGCACACGTTTCCCGACATTCTCAGAAAAATAAAGGGAGTGAAAAAGCGAGTCAGAGCTCTTTAAAACATTAATTAAAGACACCATCGTTTCCTTATTTAACTGAGGGTTGCTACCTCATTTGGGATTATTAGCAAAGCGAGACAGCCTTTGTTGTGCTTGACAAAGTGATTAACTCAGACTCTAGGTGAGTTTTGGCTTTCTCAACATCTTTTGATGTGCTAAGATTCCCCGGTGAGAACAAACATCGTCAATTACTTAAACAAGCCATTACCCTGAGAGCACGATTACCAGTGAGGCCCAGTCTACTAATTGGCAGATGAAGAGATAGAAAGGAACTCAGGCTCTGGCCTGGACCCTTACCTGTCAGGGAGGAGTGAGAGTCTTTTAAAGTGTCTCGCGGCGATGTTCCTGCTGATCTGGGATGACCTAGTTATTTTTCCATCTCCGCAAAAATGCATCTTGGGCAACTTGAGTCTCTAAAACCCAGAAGCTGCCCGTGGTTCTCGGATGAGAACCTCATTCTCCTGGGCAGGGCTACAGGACTCAGCGTTGGGGGAACACAGAAGCGTTCACAGAAGCAAAATTCTTGCTTCGAGGGAGTTGGTAAGAAATTCTTTGGCTTGCTTCTTCCCTCACAAGAGCCAAATCCTCCAGCTTCTGGGACAAGTGGGATGAGGCCGGGGCTTCTGTAGGATGCTACGTCCCAGCTGACAGTCCCCTGACACATAAGGAATTCGAGGCCTAAATAAAAGAAGCAGGTTTTCATTTTAAAATATATAAACATATAAAATTAAAGTTATAAATTTAAATATATTATAATAAATTAAAATATATTTTATTTTTAAAATATTTACTATAAATATTTTTTTCTCATTTAATTTTTATTGGAGTATAGTTGCTTTACAACGTTGTGTTAATTTCTACTGTACAGCAAAGTGAATCAGCTATACGCATACACATATCCCCTCCTTTTTGGAGTTCCTTCCCATTCAGGTCACCACAGGGCACTGAGTAGAGTTCCCTGTGCTATACAGTAGGTTCTCATTAGTTATCTATTTTATACGTAGTATCAATAGCATATATATATCAATCCCAATATAAATATATTTTTTAATGCACTAAGCTATGACTCTTTTTTTTCCCTCTCCCCACCTAGAAGAGAGGTTTTGGGGAAGATTTTTTGCTGCATTTATATATGTCATTGGTTTTTCTTGTGGGCGGAAGGGGGAACTCAGTCTAGTTAAATTCAGTCAAATAACCAATACTTAAAAAAAAAATTCTAGAAGTGTTTCATAAATATCAGACACCTCACTGGTCTTGTCACATAATTCAACTGCTCTATTTTTAAAATAGAAAGACGAGTCACGTGTGTATTTGTATCGTGAAACTACTTTCTGTGCTATCTTCATCATTCTTCTCCTTTAATTCTCACTGGCATGAAAGGGCAAGGCGGCTTCCAGAACGCTTCCGTGAGAAGTGGCAGAGAAATGGGGAACTAAGGCAGAGGCGGGGCTGAGGTCCTCTCCCTTCCTTTTTTCTTTTTTTTTTTTCACGTCTTTATTGAAGTATAGTTGCTTTACAATGGTGTGTTAGTTTCTGCTGTATAACAAAGTGAATCAGCTATACGTATACACATATCCCCATATCCCCTCCCTCTTGCGTCTCCTGCGCCACTTGCTGCCTTCGGTCCTAGAAGGTGTCAGCTAGTTTTCTTGGGTCGGGCTGGGCACCGGGAGGCACACCTTAGAAAGCAGAGCTCACTCAGTGTTAAGGCAGGTGCCCAGCGCTTCCTCCACAGGAACTCCCAGAGCTCGCTCTTCTCAGGGGCCTCCTGGGACACCACCCCCTCAAAGCAGCAGCCTCTTCCAGCACCTTCACCGGCTATGGGTGACACAGTTCTTCTTTACCATGCCAGCTTTCACCCTCTATCCTCAGTTTAATGGACTTTTGGAAACTGGCCTGCTTTGGAGGTCCCTGTTGTTTGAAAACTAGCCTTGGGGGAAAATAATAAGCGTAAGGACCATTTGCCATTTTTTTTTCCAGTTCAACACATATGTACCATCCAGTGGTTGGACAGAGGAAGGGCTCTTAAGTGATCAAAATACACTTCTGACACATGATGCTTCTTTCCTGCAAGGATCATAATGTAAATGCTTAATTGACTGCTTGGCATCAGCCATTGAACGTGTGTCGGGTCTCCTAGGCTGTAAGTGCCACGTTCCTGCAGCTTCCCTGGCACCCAGCACATGCCTGGCTTGTAGGAGACACGCGTGTCCACCTGATGATCCTTGTAACACGTCACCTGTAACATGTCGGTTACCATTAGCCCTAACAGTGACGAAGGATGTCATTCCCAGGACTATTCCCCTTCGTGAGGGTAAACTGCTATCGTAGTTTGGAATAAATCCAATGTCAGAAGCAGACCAGCTCTCTTAGGTTCTGAGAAATGAAATACGGGACAACAAGGTTCATTAGAACTGATTCTCCACGTGTACTCTGAAAAAGGACTGAGCTTTCTTCATCGTTCTCTGGCCGTGGTGTTAGACTACAAGCTGAGCCAGGGCAACCTAAACAGAGCACATTTTAAAATGTGGCCTATTTGGACCAGCCTTGAGAGCCCCGTCTTCCTGGAAGTGCCCTTCTGGACCGTCCGTGCGTGGCCAGTGAGATCATTCTAGGGATTTCCTGGGCTTTAAAATTTCCCATTGTAAAGTGTTTATTTTTACTGTTAGTTTTTCTTTTGTTTTTTTTTTTTTTGTTTTTTTTGCGGTATGCGGGCCTCTCACTGTTGTGGCCTCTCCCGCTGCGGAGCACAGGCTCCGGACGCGCAGGCCCAGCGGCCATGGCTCACCGGCCCAGCCGCTCCGTGGCATGTGGGATCTTCCAGGACCCGGGCACGAACCCGTGGCCCCTGCATCGGCAGGCGGCCTCTCAACCACTGCGCCACCAGGGAAGCCCTTTACTGTTAGTTTTTCTTTAGGGAAGTGGTAATGGTTTTCATTTATGGTCATGACATAAAGTTTCCTTTTATTTAAGTTTATTTGAAGGGAAGTTGGAAGCAAGTGCTAGCCTAGGTGATTTGCAGATATGGCAAAAATTGTAAAGATGTTGTACAAATGACTGAATTTAGAAGATTAACCTCTTAACGCCAATTGAGATTTATTGACTCAACTGACTGAAAAGTTGGGACAAAAATGGAAAAGTTAGGGCTTCCCTGGTGGCGCAGTGGTTGAGGGTCCGCCTGCCGATGCAGGGGACGCGGGTTCATTCCCCTGTCCGGGAAGATCCCACGTGCCACGGAGCGGCTGGGCCCGTGAGCCATGGCCGCTGAGCCTGTGTGTCTGGAGCCTGTGCTCCGCAACGGGAGAGGCCACAACAGTGAGAGGCCCGCATACCGCAAAAAAAAAAAAAAAAGGAAAAGTTAGTTAACTCTATGCATTATAGTAACCAACAATGGGGTGACTTTATTGTTTTTAAAGTGTAGGCTTTTCTGTAAAATACTTATCTGTCTGCTGGTTAGGTGGTAGGGCCCCTGAAGCCTGGTTCGGGGGCGCCTGAGGCAGAGTCCGAGTGCCTTGCGAGCTCTGGGCGGGGCTGCTACCCACCCCTCTGCAGCTGGGTCATCAGTTCTCTCTAAACAGGAAGCCCTGATAACCTCATGGTCTTCACCCCAGACACTTCTTTTCAAGCACACTCCAAAATACAGTCAGCATCTATACACAGTGCAAGCTGGTGCGGTAGCTGAATAATGGCCTCCAAACACCCTAATCTTCAGGACCTGTGAATTCCACTTTATATGGCAAAAGGGACTCTGAAGTTGTGGTTAAGGGTCTTGAGATGGGGAGAGTAGCCTGAATTACCTGGGTGGACCCTAAGTGTAATCACAAGGGTCCTTATAAGAGGGAGACAGTACAAGTCAGAGTCAGAGGAGTTGATGTGATCCCTGGAAGCAGGAGACATTGGAGTGATGTGGCCATAAGCTAAGGATGCAAACAATGGATACTCTCCTGGAGTCTCCAGAAAGAACCAGCCCTGCCGACACCTCAACTTCAGACTAGTGAGACTGATTTCGGACTTTTGGCCTCCAGAACTGTAAGATAATACATTGTGTTATTTTAAACCACCAAGTGTGGGCTTATTTGTTAGAGCAACAGTAGGAAACGAATGCAGTTGGGAAAGATTAATTTACTGAAACAATTCCTTAACTTTCTGATAGGATTCACCATATTGATCTTTTATGTAATGTACCACTAATACATTCAAAATAATTCTAATTACAAAGGATTCAATTCACAAGTTTCAAAATCTATTAAAGTTTTTGAATAGGCATCCACATGGCTGAAATCTCAAACATGATATCATGAAGTATTACCAAGAAATACAGTGGAAAGTCGTCTTTCTGTTACGGTCCCTAGATATCATTTTCCACTAAAAGGAAACAGAGTTTCTCGGGATGATGGCTGATTCAGGTCTGGGGCAAGAAATGTACAAGATGTACCTGGAACAACTTGTCATTTCAGAGAGTGGGGAGGCTGTTCTCCCAAAAAGTACTCGGGAACAAACTTACACGTGCTCCCACTATCCAAAGATGGCACAATCTGATGAAAAAAATAACCATTGCAATGGATCAAAACACATCAAGTATGTTTGAATTGATGAGTTCGTAATGATACAAAAATAGCATGTGCACCCAATGTAAGATGTTATGGAATCAACTCATTATTTTGAAAACGAACACTAAAAGGAAAGAATCAAGCATTGATCCTACTTTTCTTATGTGAACTGTCCTTAGCAGAGGAGGGTAAATTCAGAATTATTCCAGCTAATAAATGAAGAAATATCACCACTTTGCAGCCCCTGGTGAATGAATAGATTTAGGTGGTAATCCTCACAGCTGCTAAGTTCATAATAAAAGAGACAAGTAGATTGTGAACCTCCTGTGGAGAAGTCTTGCAGAAAAAGCCTCTGGATCAGTGGTTTTCAAACTTGGTTGAACACTGGAAACACCTGAGGATCTTTTTAAGCTGCTAAGGCCCAAGTCACACCTTAGGCAGTGAAGTCAGCACCTGGGGGTGGGGCGTGAGGGGGGCGTGGGGCGGATGGGACACAGGCGTCAGAAGTTTGTGAAGCTCCTCCAGCTTCAGACAAATTCGGGAGCCAATGGTTTAGATTCAGCTACTAGGACTGCAGAACGGGTTAATCTACACCATGGGAAGCAACCAGCAGAATTCAGACTGCGGGAAACCCTACGAGACACCACCTGGTTTTGTTGTGTAAAAATGCATAGGGAAAAATGGGGGTGGGGTGGGACTGGAAGGAGAATTTAGAGACTTAAAAATACTTCAGAGGCATCTGACCCAATTACGAACATATGGCCCTTATTTAGAGCCTCACTCAACAAACATACTGTAAAGAAAAGTTGTGAGACAATCGGGGAAATTTAAACACTGACTAGGTATTTGAGGATACTAAGGAACTATTTTTATTTTGAATTGTGATAATGATACTGTGGTTATTTTTTGAAAGAGTCCTTATATTTTAGTAAAGGGTACGGAAATATTTACAGTTGGAATGATTTGATGTCATGGATTTGCTTCAGAAAAATCTGGGCATGAGGTGGGGGGGAGTAAAGCTGAGACGAGATTGGTCACAAGTTGATAATTGTTAAAGAGAGTGGTAGGTACCTGGGGATTCATTTTACTGTTTTGCCTACTTTTGCATTTCTGTACTAAAACATCAAACTAAACATCTCCTTCCTGCCTCATCCTCATCCCCACAGTTCCATCTGTACAATTGGTAACCTCTGCAATTAACTTCTTATTTAGACTTATAGAGATCTTTTAAATAAACGTACAAGCTTATACAAATAGTTATTTTTGTATCCCCATTTTTTTTACATAAATGGAAACATACTAAACTCAATTTTCTGCATCTTACTATTTTCATGTAATACTGTATCTTGATGGCTTTCCATCTTCGTTGCATAGTATACTATGAATGGATGCATCATAATTTATTTAAACAGTCCCAAGCAGATGGGCATGTAGGCTATTCCCACTCTTTTGCTGTTATAAACACACTAAAATAAATACCCCTGTACATATTTATGTTCACATATATGTGTAGAATAAATTCCCAGAAGCAAATGTGATGGATCAGTGGATAAATGCATATGCAGGATACTAGCAAAGAACCCTCCTTATGGGCTTGTACCAGGATAGAAGTAGAAGAGATGGAGAGAAGCGGGCAGATATGGAGACAGAGCTAATTTGAAGATGGAGCTGAAAGTATTTGCTGACAGATCCTATGTAAAGTATGAAAAATAAAAGAGAAGAATTAAGCATGTCTAATATCAGCCAGCTTCAAGTAAGTTCTGCCTGGGTAATAACTGACGCCCTTCATGTCCTCAACAAATCTCAGTGATTTACATCAACAAATATTTATTTATTTATTTATTTATTTTTGCGGTATGTGGGCCTCCCACCACTGTGGGAGGGAGGAGCACAGGCTCCGGACGTGCAGGCTCAGTGGCCATGGCTCACGGGCCCAGCCGCTCCGCGGCATGTGGGATCCTCCCGGACCGGGGCACGAACCCGCGTCCCCTGCATCGGCAGGCGGACTCTCAACCACTGCGCCACCAGGGAAGCCCAAATATTTATTTCTTGGTCACGCTAAATGTCTATCATGGACCACTTCCTTCTTTGCTCATCATCATCTTCATTGCAGAACCCAGGCTTCAGGAAGAGCTCTCATCTGGGAGACTACTGGCCTCATGGCAGAGGGAAAAGGACAAATGGCTCATCATGTGTTGCTCTCAAAGCTTCTGCTTGGACATAGCGCACATGGTGTCTTTTCATGCTCAGTTGGCCAAAGAAAGTCACGTGATCAGCCTTATGTAAACAGGGTAGAGATGTATAATCCTCCAACTGGGAGGGATTGTCATATTTTAAATAATTACACACTCTACCATGTCTCAAAGGTTTCTGGCTTGAGCAATTGGTGGGTTGTGGTTGTAACAGTGATACAGAGATGAAAGAGGAGAGAGAACTTTAGGGGGAAAATTGGGTTCCGATTTAGGTATGTTAAGTTTTAAATGCCTAACACACAACAAAAGGGTGCAGCCAAGGTGGTGTCTGGATAAAGACGAGCTCAGTGGAGAGAATGGAGCTAGAGATAGAAATGTGGAAGTTACTGACATATAGATGGTGTTGAAAGTGATGGGACTAATAGAAGGAAAGGAGCCAGAAAAGACGCCTCTGAGGATCAGCCCCTGAGGAGTGATGTCATGAAGCCAAGAAGAGAGAATGTCTCAGGAAGAAGGAAATGTTCATCTGTGTCGAAATGCTGCTGAGAAGCTAGTAAATAAGAAAAAAAAACTGGCAAGAAATTACTGGATGGACAAGATCAAAACCATGGCTGACTTTGACAAGGGCAGTGCTGGTGAAGTGGTAGGTACAGAAGCTTACCTGGGAAGACGAAGAGACTATGGCTATAGAAGGGAAGAGAACATGTCTAGATAATGCTTTTAAGGGATTTTACTGGGAAGAAAAAAGAAAACTAAGGCAATGGCTGGAATCAAAGTAGTTTGCTTTTTTCTGTGGATGGAAGACACTAGAATATGTTTGTATGCTGATAGCAGTGATCCAGTAGAGAGGGAGAAATTGATGCAACAGAAAGAAGAAACAGTTGAGAATTCTGAGTAAAAGCAGAAGTGAAGCCCTTGGCTTTAGAAAGACAAAGGCTCTCTTCCTCTCTCATCATGGTCATCAGCTAATTAGTATCTGTTATTACTATACCTTTGGTTTCTAAGAAACCTGCCTTTGTTCTCAGTATATTCTCTGCCATGTTCTCATGCAGTGGCTTACCAACAACATCTTAGCTTAGAGGACAGAAAGAAACAGGTTAGTGGCGTTCATACAGCACCTGTTTGAAATGTGACAACTCTGACTCAATCACTTAGCAGCACTGCCACCTTGGGCACACTAATTAATCTCCTTAAGTATTAATTTCCTAATCAGTAATATGAGAAGAATATTTATTTCTACCTCTATATAATTGTTGGCAGGCTCATACAAGACAATGTATAAAAAGTTCTTGGCACCGTCCCTGGTACTTAAGAAAGATTAAAAATTATTATAAATTATAATAATAATCATATCCCTCTCTTTGTCTATGTAAGTGTATTTTTCTTGTGCTGTGACAAAGTTGTTGTCAGACTACTAACTACAATGACTGTTTTTGTGGTTCCTACTGGGGAAAGAACTGCACAGTAGTCCTCCTTTTCTTCCCCAGAGGAGTGAAGATTATAAGAAGTCTCCTTTTCTGGGTCTTTGGGAACAAATTATAAACGACTGTTACTTAATTTCATGGATAGAGATGGACAGAATTGAAAAGCAATGGGAAAGTCTTTCAACTCCAAAATATCTGTCCCACTGAGTTTTGCTTGTGTGCATCTTACAGCACATTTTATATTCAGAAGTCTCCTATTAGAATGAAACTATCAGACAACTAAAGTACTACATTTCAAAATGTGTGGGATGCAGCTAAAGAGGTAATAAGAGGGAGATTTATATCCTTAAAAGCATTTATTAAAAACAAAATAATACTGAAAATAAGTGAGCCAAAATGTTAAGAAGCTAAAGGAGGGACTTCCCTGGTGGCACAGTGGTTAAGAATCTGCCTGCCAATGCAGGGGACATGGGTTCAAGCCCTGGCCCAGGAAGATCCTACATGCTGCGGAGCAACTAAGCCCATGAGCCACAACTACTGAGCCTGCACCCTAGAGCCTGCGAGCTATAACTACTGAGCCCACATGCCACAACTACTGAAGCCCGCACACCTAGAGCCCGTGCTCCACAACAAGAGAAACCACTGTAATGAGAAGCCCACACACTGCCATGAAGAGTAGCTCCTGCTCGCCACAGCTAGAGAAAGCCCGCGCCCAGCAAAAATAAATAAATAAATTTATTTTTTAAAAAAAGAAGCTAAAAGAAAACACATACACACCCACACACAAAACAAAGAGTAAACCCAAAGAAAATAGTAGGAAGATCATAATAAAAAATGAGCATAAAATAATGAACTAGACAACAGCAAAAGAGAGAAAACTAGAAACGATCAACAAAAGTAAAAAGTTGGTGTTTTGAAAAGATTAAATAGACAAACCTATAGAAAGACTAATCAAGGAAAACTTTTCCCAGAAAACTAGGAATGGAAGAAATGTCCTTAACCCAATGAGGGATATCTGTTAAAAATCTACAGTAAAATCTTATACTTAATTTTAAAACATTAGATATATCCACATAGAGTCAGAAATAAGAAAAAGATGTTCTCTCTTACTGTATCTTTTAAACACTGTACTCAAGGTCACAGCCAATGTGATAAGAAAAGAAAATGAAAAGTGAGACAAAAGGATTAGAAAAAAAAAGAGAACAAACTGATATTATTTGCATAAAATAGAATTGTCAGCATAAGATATCAAAGAGAATCCACATGTAAACCAGAAGAACTAATAAGAAAGTTTAGCAGGCTCATGATTACAAGATGGGCATAAAAAACCAAATGGTGTTCCTACACATGAGCAATAAAAATAACCAATATATGTAAACAGCAAAAAGATACTCTGTGCATAAAATTACAAAATGTCACTAAGATAGAGAATGAATCAATGGAGAGATATAACATATACACAGATGAGAAGACTCAGTGTTGTAATAACATTGGTACTAATTTATAAATTTAATGCAATTCCAATAAAAATTCCAAAAGGATTTTTCATCAAACTAGACTAATTCTAAAATTAATATGAGAAAGTAAGATATACTTTCTCTATACCATATACTCTCTACATAAAAAGGTGTAATAGAGTTATAATAGTGAGGCATTGGCATAAGTCAGACAAATGGATCAGAATAGACTCAAGCGCCTGTCTTACGGAGGTGTATGATGGAGGCAGCATTATAAATCATTGGGCAGAGAGGGGGTGGTGCAGCAAGCACACTGTCTCTTTGCCAACCCTTTATAGAGGTGCACTCAGCTGTGGGGCAAGATTATTTTTCCCAGGGTCCCAATGACTTATCTGTTCTGATGGGCCACCTCCTACTGTAGAACCTGGGTTAACACATCATCCTCTGATGATTGATTTGGCTTCTCAAATACCTGAAAAGGAGGTGCTCTGAGTAGATACATCAGTTTCTTGCTCCTGGAAAAGGACACCTACTCTTATATAAATTAGTTAATGAACTTTCTGGTTTGCAGGTTATATCTTAGGAGCTAACTTAACTGCTACTAACTGACACATGAATGAATGTACACTAGATGGTTTCCAGCCCTGAGAGCAAGGTCAAGAGAGGGCACTGAACATGAAGATGAGGATGTGAAAAGAAAGATGAGGTGCTAAAAGGGGAACTGAGAAGACCTCATATGGAAACTGTTTCCAAGAACTCCTGTCTTGAGGCATGACTGAAGCAATTTCTATATAGTTTCTTTAATCGTCATTGTAGGGGAAGAATGGGGCAAGGAGGAAGGAAACAGAACTTAAAGTCAACTAACAAGACTGTAGCTAGTTATTTTCTAAACAAAGTCTGTTCAGAATTCATCTGCTAATCTTCCTCTCCCTGCCCAAATGTGTACTTGGAGTCAACTCACAGTCACCTATTGATGACTGCTCATTTCCCAACTAATTTTTTTTTTTTTTTTTTTTTTTTTTTGCGGTACTGGGGCCTCTCACTGTTGTGGCCTCTCCCGTTGCGGAGCACAGGCTCCGGACGCGCAGGCTCAGCAGCCATGGCTCACGGGCCCAGCCACTCCGCGGCATGTGAGATCTTCCCGGACCGGGGCACGAACCCGTGTCCCCTGCATCGGCAGGCGGACTCTCAACCACTGCGCCACCAGGGAAGCCCCCAACCAATTTTTTAACCAATTGGTGTAGCACAATTCTGCCTGCCACCTAGATAAACTGTGGTGGGAATAAAGGGGGAAAAGAAAGAGTAATTTCAAAGCTGGGAAATATTTTTTAAGTTGGAGGACAAGGGATGGCAAAAAAGGTTCTCTCTCTCTCTAGGAATGAAAATAAATGCAGACATCGAGATACACTGATGTGTCTACAAAATTTGGAAAAACTTTATGAGAGTGTTTGGTGAAATGGATACACTGACACTGAGACTAACTGGGACAAACTCTCTGGAAAGCAGTTTGGCGTTGCACGCCAGTGTTTAAAACCAGTGACTCAGGGATTTCAGATCTGGATAAGCTTCCTGTGTAAAGTGCCAGAAAAGCTTGACGCATAGAGATGTTTATTGTTGTGGCATAACTTAAATTAACTAAGAAACTGAAAACACCCTAAATATGTAACAATAAAAATAGTTTAGTAAATTATGATATGTCCACAAGAGGAATATATAGCCATAAAAATAATATTCATAAAGGATTCATAACATGGAGATTTTTTTCCTTATGGTAAATGGAAAAAGTGGAAATATAGAGAAACAGAAAAAAATTATAGAGAACAGGATCTCAGATATATAAAAAATATACTCAGAAAAAACTACAGTTATAATAAAATGAGGGTAGGCTTTCTCCCTAATATTTCTAGATTTTTTTGCTCAAATTTCTGTCAAGCATTTCAAGATTCATTTTCTGGAAAGCTAGCATACCTCATCTTCAGCTCCCATGTCTTAAAATCTTTTGAAGAGGCAAAAATGTAAGCCCTTGTCTAATAAAGTTTCTGATGTGGTCACAACCTTTTATGGAATTGCTGGCAAAGCCTTTAATGGTCGTGCATGTCACCAAGCGTAGAGTAACCATGACAAAGGGCTTCTCTTCTTCAAAGTTGGGACAGGTGGGTTACCTCGCACCGCCCGGGCTTTGCCTCTTCCTGGAACACCGTGATTTTTATCCCAGGAAAATTGATACTTGCCAAAAGAATCTTTCACCATTTCAAAAATATAAATAGCCACTGAAATTTCCAAAAGCAGCTCACTAAGTAGACATTCTTTGATAGGGATTGTGAAGACATAATAAATGGGCCGAGGAGCTGGCTGTTCCCAGAAGCACACAAGAGAGAAACCAACTCCTCCTCTATGGCCGCTGCTCAAGAGACACAATGAGGGACTCTTGGAGGACAAGTCATTGTTTGACTCTTTTCTACTTTGGCTCCAACCTCAATCAGCTCATCTCTTTAATACACAATTTATCAAAATGTCCCCCAATTTATCATGAGTGGCTTCTTGGGCTAAGCGATGGGCTGACCACTCTTGTTGAATGCATCAAGAAAGGGCTTTGTCTTGGGGAAGACAAAGTATTGGGGAATTTCTTATGTTGAAAATGATCCCATGTGGTTCCATTTATTTTGAGAATGGACAGTAGAAGGAGCACCACCGGTACTGCAGGATTCGTATCCTATAGGGATAACTGACTACTTTGGCTGTAGAAGTGAAACCAAAGGATGCTGTCTGAACCTACTACATATCCTTTCCGTTGGCGTTTTCCAACTTAAGTATCCTTAATGTAAACAATGATAGATGTTCATGTTCATAATTGTGGAATACACTTGCATTAGTTCCCATCAAAGAGAAGCTATTCTAAAAATCGCAAGATGGTTTCCAGCCCTGAGAAACGGTGGCTGCGTGATGTCTGCCTATTACCTGATTTACTAGCATCCCTGGCCACCAGCACGTTTTTGATGGCTCAGGACTTAATGGCCCAATTTGACATAAAAAATTTCTTTCACAATGACAATTTTAAAAAATCATACATTTATTTATTTATTTTTGGCTGTGTTGGGTCTTCGTTGCTGCGCGTGGGCTTTCTCCAGTTGCGGTGAGCAGGGGCTATTCTTTGTTGTCATGCGTGGGTTTCTCACTGCGGTGGCCTCTCCTGCTGCGGGGCACAGGCTCCAGGCACACGGACTCTAGAGCGCAGGCTCAGCAGTTGCAGCGCATGGGCTCAGCTGCTCCACGGCACGTGGGATCCTCCCGGCCCGGGGCTCAAACCCGTGTCCCCTGCATTGGCAGGCGGATTCTTAACCACTGTGCCACCAGGGAAGCTCCCCACAATGACAATTTTTAGGGTAACAGGAGACATTTAAAAAAATTATCTTTTCATTGACTCTCTAAAACTCATTCATGGGTATTCCTGGTGTACCAGTTTCCTAGAGCTGCCATAACAAAGTAACACAAACTGGGCTGAAAATACCAGAGTTTGTTGTCTCACAGTTCTGGAAGGCAGAAGTCTGAAATCAAGGTTTTTGCAGGACGATGTTCCCACTGAAATCTGTAGGGAACAATCCTTCCTTGTCTCTTCCTAGCTTCCAGTGGTTTACTGACAATCTTTGGCGTTTCCTGACTTGCAGCCATGTAACTCCAATCTCTGCCTCTGTCATCACATGGCATTCTCCCTGTGTCTCCATGTTTCACATGGCATCCTCTTATGAGGACACCAGCCGTAATGGATTAGGGGTCCACTCTACTTCAGTATGACCTCATCTTTAATTACATTTGCAGCCACCCTATCTCCAAATAAGGTAATATTCTGAGATACTGGGAGTTAGGACTTCAACTTATTTTACAGGGGTGCGGCGGGGGGGTTGACACAATTCAACCCCTAACTCCTTAAGTCCGTGGATTCTGGTTTAGGAGCCTGTTGAGACAGAGCAGAGCCTGGGACCAGAGAATATGAAACATGGATGCAGAGAAGGAAGTGGGAGCAAATGGAACCCACTTTGCAATTTTGCTCAGAAGTCTGGAGACAGTGATCTCTCCCTGCAGATTTTAGTTCAAGGTCTCTAGTTACTGATGGCAACATTTGGCCAATTCCTAGCTGAAGATGCTTAAGTTCTATACTTGACTCCAGGCTGCAAACTGAAGTTTATGGTTGTGTCCAGAACATTCTCTGCTGATGCCATATGCTTGGAAATGTCTGAATTTTGTGCAGAGACACACAGTGGTATTTTTGTAAGTGGAGTTACATAATTAGGGCATGGGCTTGCATGATAATTAGCATGTGTAATTAGGCACAGACTTCTTGTCCTTTAATTAGACAATCAAGACATCTAATTACAAAATTAAGATGTAATTACGTGGCCCAAGATCGACATATTTCTTTCTACCCATTAGAGATTACATTTAGAAAATAACTCACAAAAACTGATGAAAAAATGAACTAGAAACCAGATTTGAGGATGTTGAAGGGAGTGTTAAGTGGACTGGTAAGTCTCCTCTGGTCTTTCCTCTTACACGTGAAGGGGGTTATTTAAAACATCATAGTCTACTTGAGTCACTTTTACACACTCTGCTGTCAACCTTTGGCATACACACTAATGAAGAGGAATGTTGGCATGACTAATCCATGTAATTCACACATGGCCCTTGAGTGTGGTTTGTAATTACACTTGAACGTGGACTTAAATGTGATGTCCTGGGGATTCATTCAAACCCAATAATGCAGCTAATATGGTGGAAACCTTGCTCGGGAAAACTGGGAGGAGAGCCCGCTTTCCCTTTCTGCCCTGGCTTGGCTCTCCCTGTAGCCACTTTAAAGGTAGATGCTTTGCTCAGAATAACACAAAACAGTTAACCTGTTGTCATTTCCCTGATTATTTGAGTATTCATTGCAATGTTCTTATTTTAAGTGCTCCTTATTGGACAGCAGGCAGCAAAGGGGAAGGTCCGAGTCTACAGCAAACATTCCATCTTTCTAATGATACATGAGTCTTAGAGCAGTGGGGTTTTTTAACTGCCAGTACTCCTTTGAAGTCTGGCTATATGAATATTCTCCATATTTTTCCTTGCTCTTAAATTGAGATTTGGCTAATCTTTGCATGATGCTAAACACCCAGTCTGACTCATTAATTTTTCTGAACTAACTGAACTTTTGACCTAATTGGCTGGCTGATTAGGGATTACAGCCATATGTCCAGGTTTTTCTAAGCCAATTCTGACTTTCACTATGTTATCCCTCTGTTCCCATAAACTGTTGAAATATCCTAGTAATTCCAGTGTTTTGACAGCCACACTGCACTCCTCAGACTGCCGCTTTCTCCTGGAAAGTGGCACAGAAATCTGTCGGGCCACGTTTCCTGATTTGGGGTAAGGAAAATATGCTTCCCATATGGTTTCAGGCCATGAAAACAGACATAAGGAGTTTGTAAGTGCTTGGTGATGAGGTCTTGTCTCCATGGTGTGTCCCTTCCATCCCTATTTTTTATTTTTCTCTATTAGGCCATGGAATGGGATGAGGGATATGTCCAGGGGTCAGTTTTGACCAAGGAAAACCACATATTTGCACAGAGAACTGATTTTTGCCATTGTTACTTTTTTTGCTTTGCCTTGTAAGACAATTGTTCGTGGTAGATTTAAAGGCCGAGCAGCTGAAGTGGGGAGAGGTGCAGTTTGGTTGTTTTTTTTTTTTTGGTGGGGGGATGCCCACGCTGCACGGCTTGTGGGATCTTAGTTCCCCAACCAGGGATCGAACCCGGACCCTAGGCAATAAAATTGCAGAGTCCTAATCACTGGACTGCCAGGGAATTCCCAAGGTGCAGTTTAAAAAAAATTTTTACTGGGACTTCCCTGGTGGTCCAGTGGGTAAGACTCCGCGCTCCCAATGCAGGGGGCCCAGGTTCGATCCCTGGTGGGGGAACTAGATCCCGCACACATGCCTCAACTAAGAGTTCGCATGCCGCAAGGAAGATCCCGCACACCTCAACTAAGACTCGGCGCAGCCTAAATTAAATAAATAAATTAAATTTTAAAAAAAGTTACTGATGGAGGGCTTCCTTGGTGGCGCAGTGGTTGAGAGTCTGCCTGCCGATGCAGGGGACACGGGTTCGTGTCCCGGTCCGGGAAGATCCCACATGCCGCGGAGTGGCTGGGCCCGTGAGCCATGGCCACTGAGCCTGCGCGTCCGGAGCCTGTGCTCCGCAATGGGAGAGGCCACAACAGTGAGAGGCCCGCGTATCGCCAAAAAAAAAAAAAAAAAAGTTACTGATGGAAATTGTAGGTGGGGAAGGGTCATTTGGGCTACATCATCTCTAAGCGGACTTCCAGCCAAGAGATCTGAGGATGACTTGATCTCAAGCCTGTTATCGGGAGGAGTTTACTGAGCTCTATTCATGCCACTCCCTCACCCCTAGGCCTCCACCTCTTCAGTCCTTAGATGCTGTCAACTGGAAACTTTCGCTACCCTTACTTCTAGTGAACTCAATAATTCTGATTTCTAACAGGGCCAGAAGTGTGACTGCAAACCTGTGTCTTGGTTTTTAAAACGTGCTTTTCCCTTCAGGTACTCCACATCAGCATTTTCAAGACTAGAGAAGTTGGGCATCAGACATCCCAAGGCTTCTCCTTTTATTGGAAACTTGACATTTTTCCGCCAGGTAAGGGCTGCCTTCCACTGTCTTTCGGCATAAGATGCTCTGAGCCCAGTGCAGCTTTACCCACAAAGCATTGCTCTCGTCTAGGTCGCCCACACCCAGGGAGGTCTATGTGCGAAGGCGCCACAGAATGAGCCTTCCTCTGCTTGCATCAATTCTTATGTGATGAGAATGATTCCTCACTGATCACTCGTCAATACATACTGAGTCCTGGTATCCATTCATTCATCCAAAAACCCAATTAATGAGTGTCTAAGGTGTGCCAGGCCCTGGAATGTGGAAGAAGTAGAAGTTGCCCATGCCCTAGCGCTAGCCTGGGTGGTAGAGATGGTAGCTGCGGTTGTCCTTCAGAGGAGAGAGAGTTCCGTCAGGGCTAGAGTCATCCTGGAGGACTTCCTGGAGGAGGGAATCTACAGGAGCGATAGACACAAAGACAAGGACACACACACCAGGTGGGGAGCAATGACGTGTGTGATTGCACCATGTGAGAAAGAGGGCACAGCTTGGGAAGCAGCCTGGACTAGAAAGAGGAGATTGGGGAGTGCCAGGGAACACCACTGTGTGTGTGTGTGTGAGAGAGAGAGAGAGAGAGAGAGAGACAGAGAGACAGAGAGACAGAGAGACAGAGAGACAGAGAGACAGAGAGACAGGCTAGATCACTGACAGTCCAGAAAGGCAAGTGAAGAACTGTGCGTGTCCCATCACTGGTGCATAGAAGTGGGGAGGGGACACCAAAGAGGAAGATTTCTCTGCAAGGGGGAGGATTTAGGTCAGGTCTGTAGAATCCAACTGCTGTTGAGGTCTGTCTGGATGTGAAGTGGTGAGGGCTTGGCCCGGGTGGAGATGAGAGTGAAAGAGAAGAACAGCGGGGGCAAAATTAGTAACTCTTGTGGCGAATTAGGTGTGGAGGATTCAAGGGAGAATGGCTGTGAGTTGACAAAAATCAAAGGTCGGGAGGTTGGCTGGTTTAAGGAGGTACCTTTGATTTGCCAAAGTAACATGGAAGTGGAAATGCCAGAGGGCATTTGGAGATAGGGGCCCAGGACTCTATCTTCGGAGGTTATTTTTTTTTCTCACGTTGGGTTTTCTCAGAAGCCAGATGATTTATTCTGCTAACTCCTGGGGGTGCTGCCACCAGACCCGACATCAGGAGCCTACAGATCCTGCATGTGAAGAGCCACTAAGCCAAACAAAGGCAGGAAGTATGAAATTGGGGCCAATCCTGATAATATCCCCTGAAGATCTCTTTAGGATTTCCCCACCCCTGCCCCCGGAAAGGCTGGCCCTTGGCGTTAGATAGAAAATAACATAGACTATTTCTGTCCTTTTTCCTTCCCATCTCAGTTTCTCTTCTGTTCCTTTCTGTCCCTTTCTCAGTCCAACACCCCTTTCCACTCTTCATTGCTGTTTCTCTCTTCCCAGCGTTCTTTTTAAACACCTCCTTCTCTCCTCTCTAGCTCAGGGGTGGCCAGGCCACAACTTTCAGCCCACAAACAGCATCTCATCAAGGCTCCCCATGAGCTCCTTGGAGCAAGTGTGAAGACATTTCTAAGTACCAAAACAGAACAACAGACCAGATAGGAAATTAAAGCAAATAAATGTCACATATTTCTGGGGGGAAATGATCAGTTGCCTTCAGTCAAGTAATTAACTTAGTCTCAGCATTTTGAGGAAAGCTGTATCCCCGTCGATGTGACAAGAACACTGTGCCCTGCCTCTGGATAATTTCCACATATGCTCCCTTTCTGCTCGTCATCCTTGTAGCTGCAAACACTGCCAAGTTCTTGCTAGAACACAGTTATTTCACTGACCGTTTCTATAGTCACATGAGCTTTCTTTGATAGATGGCAAGCTTAGACGGCGTAGCTAGATTTAATGAGCCTGGGACGGATTTCCATTAAGAGCATCCACCTCTTCTACCCCCCAACTCTCTACTCTCACCCACACGTCGTATATCTGCCTGACCACTCCATTCCCACAGCACAAGTCTAGAGCGTTTTCCTGTCCACTGGCTCCATCCCAACCTGAGAATATTTTCATGTTTACTTCTTTCCCACAACACGATGGATCCAGCCATCTCCAAGCCTTCACCCACACCATCCCCCTGTGTATATCTGCACACATACTCCACCCCTACAGCACAATGGGTCTAGCATTTTCTGACCCTCTACCCCTACTCCACCCCATGTATATCTCCAGGAATCCTCCTTTCCCACCCCAAAGTGTGTCTAATATATAAAGTCGCTCTAAGGTTCTTATGCTTTGAATACGTTGATTTTAGTTAAAATTTAACTTGGATCATAATTCAGAATTTGTGATAATTTGGGTACACTCAGCAGACGTTTATGCATATAGTGGCTGTGAAAAGAGGTTTCGCCCCCCCAATAATAATAATATAAACCAAATGGCAGAGGAGAATGTGAACATAGTTGAGAAAGCAAAAAATTTGCAGATATTTTAGCAGCAATTATACAAAAACAGGATAAGTACAGATGATCTCTTCTGTCCATTAAAGCAGAGCTGACTGAGACTTTCTCTTGGCAGTATTGTTTTTTCACGCCACTAGTGTTTTTTGTTTTGTTTTGTTTTGTTTTGTTTTGTTTTGCTGTACGCGGGCCTCTCACTGTTGTGGCCTCTCCCGTTGTGGAGCACAGGCTCCGGACGCGCAGTCTCAGCGGCCATGGCTCACGGGCCCAGCCGCTCCGCGGCATGTGGGATCTTCCCAGACCGGAGCACGAACCCGTGTCCCCTGCATCGGCAGGCGAACTCTCAACCACTGCGCCACCCGGAAAGCCCATCACGCAACTAGTTTATTCTAATACTCCAAAATACTTGAAAACAATATAACTTCAATTCTTTTTTATTGTTTATGTAACTGTGTTCTCACTATTCCAGACTTTCTTTCTGAATAAGTTTGAATATTTGAAATATTGTTTCATCTGATTCTTACTACAGTGCTCTGTTTGCTGCAGGGTTTCTGGGAAAGCCAGATGGAGCTCAGAAAGCAATACGGACCTCTGAGTGGGTAAGAGGGAAACTCCATTCTTCTACCATATATTTTGATTTGTGTGTGTTAAATTGATATGGAAGGAAGGACAAGAATGGGAATGTGGCGTGTGTTTATAACTTTTGAGGATCCACAAAGCGAGTGCCCAGCAGTATAGACAGGGCTCCTAGAGAAGACCCCAGGGGTCCCCAGTGTGCACGGTGCTAGCCTGAAGAGCACCACTTCCCAGCCTCTAAACCCTGACCATCTGAGTCAGGCCCTGGGTGCCCTGCCCATCTCTCACTGCTGTGCCAAAGGTGTGCTGCAAAGGACACAATGGCCCTCCACACCTCAGTCTAATTTGCCTTGACAACCCATGGCAAGTCTTTCCCCACGAACTTATCTAAACCTTACTTGGACCTGTAAAATATGCTGTCAGCTATATGGCCATATAATCTGTTATCCGACACAGTACACATCTGAAAGTTAAAGGGGATGCGATTCCCAATTACCCCAGGACAACGGCAGAAACTAACAAAGACTGACCTGGATATACTGGGTCACGTGGTCACCCTAATTCTCAGCCACATAAAGGAATATAGGCCTTCCCCTGATGTTTCCAGTATTTTCCCCCTTTATGCTTCAGAGTATGCTTCTTTAAAAAGAAAATTCGAGAATCTGACAAACAAACCCATGATCAGACCATTTGCCCTATTCAAGACTGAACAGACTTGAATCACGTTGATTCTCAGCACACATCCTTCCACACTGGAGTCCTAGACATTTTCCCTCAGCTACTGGATGGATGATTTTTGGTAGTTCTTTTCCAGATTTTCAGGTCTCTGATAACTTTTTTAGGTGCAGCGAAATTCTGTGGTGTCCCTACTGTATATCCTAACGGGGTCCAGTGGTTTGTGAGCCCTTCTATCCACACGACATGACGCTTGCTCCCCCAGTGTTGATTTTCAAAAGGGATTCACTTGTATTCTTTGTGGAGATGCCAGGAGATCCATGGTTTTGGCCAAGTTCTCCTTAGTTTGCTATCACTCTTTAATTTACTATGTAACACTGCAAAGGTAGTACATGAAGATATTCTACTGGATGGTCTCTGATTAGTTTGTTATTCCTGGATAACAAACTACTCCAAAATGCAGTGATTTAAACACAATAAGTTATTATTGATCATGTGCCTAAGGGTTGGCTGGAATTGGCTGATCTAAGCTCGCCTGGCTGGGAAGCTCCGCTGGGCTTCCTGGTGCTTCTGCAGGTTCAGCTAGGGAGGTGGCTCATCTAGGCCAGGCCCAGCTGGGGCAGCTGTGCTCCACACACTTGTTTCATCCTCCTTGGAATGGCAGGCAAGCCAGGGCAGGCTCTTCTCACGGTGAAGGCAAAGGGTCAAGAGAGCAAGCCCCCAAATGCAGGAACATTTTAAGTTTCTGCTAACATTCTATTGGCCAAACCCAAAGTCAAGGCAGAAAGCACGCTCCGCGTGCAGTGAGGCCAAAGCAAGTTACTTGGCCAAGCCTGACACTGATGGAGCAGGGAGATGTATTCCTCTAAAGGAAGAGTGGGGAGATGGTGCGTATTTTTAGTAATAGGGAACTCCACCTCACTCTCTAAGACCCTTTTTAGCTCGGTCTTTACTTACTTTTTTTTTAGTTCATAGCTTCCTGCTTTAAGCATAAGAGGTACTCAAGAACTTATCTTTTCAACAGTCTCATTCTGCAGTTGACTTGACATTGACCTTGGAGACTGTCTCATACATTTCTGAGACATAGCACTGACTCAGAAGGACGGTGGCTTCCCCAGAATTAGATAAAGGCCTTCCTGAGTTTGAGTTCTAGGAATTACCTCCCTGGAGTACTTCTGTACAGATTTTCAGAGTACAGCCCTTGGGTATTTTTAAATAATTTTTAAATGTCAGATGAAGAGTTTAAATTGCACTGTATTAACTGGTGGATTGTGTGGTGGTGGTGGTGGTGGTGGTGGTGGTGGTGGTGGTGGTGGTGGTGGTGGTGGTGGTGGTGGTGGTGGTGGTGGTGGTGTGTGTGTGTGTGTGTGTGTGTGTGTGTGTGTGTGTGTGTGTGAGTGAGAGAGAGAGAGAGAGAGAGAGAGAGAGAGAGAGAGAGAGAAACAACTGATTTCCTTGACAACAGGATGTCCAATCAACTTTCACCCCCAACTCTAAATAACACAAGGTACCCTTTTCGTTTCAAGAAAACTTAAATCATAGAGAATGGTTTCAAGTGAGGTTGTAGAGAGAGAAATCGCAGTATCAACTCTGGTAAAAAGGGAAAACAATGAAAGGTGATGGCATAGTTTCTTCATACAAAGCTATCAACTTTTTCTGCCTTAGAAAAAATGATGAGCCTTACTTAAAATGCTAACTTCTTTTTCAATGTGTCCACTGCTGGATGGAGAGGCACTGCGGTGGTGGGGTGAAGTCCTGTCTGAGCTCTGTAACCTGGGTGAGACTCAGTATGCTCACCTCTTCAGATGAAAGGGTTGAACTAGTCTATATTTAAGGTCCTTTCTAGCCCTAAAAATGATTTTGTTACTGCTTAAATTTGAACAAAATGGTTTCACTGACTGGGAATGGCAAGGATGAACCATGATCAATGAAAGATCCTTCTTTTAGGAAATGATTTGGTTTGAATTGTCTTCACTTTTAGACTCCTTCTGTCATTAGGAAACATCATTGATCCCATATTGGTCCCCTTAAAATTGAAATAGTAGATTGATTCATCATTTGACAAGTGAAACCCCATGCAGTTGATGCCATACAGAGATGCATGTGTCCTTAGATGACAGGGCAGTACTATACGTTGGGAGAAAATATGGGCAGAGAGGGTCTTCTCTTTACTCTGTACCTGAAAACCAAACCTGATGATTATTTATGCTTATTATCTGTTGTCACCATAGCAACTCAGTCAGAGTTTCGGTCCCCAAACTGGAAACCTGCTTCTTCCCCTTTTCTCTTTCCTGCTTTGAGGAAGGTAGTGCTGGAGAAGCCTTCTGCTGAGAGGGGTTGACAGCACCAATGTTTGTTACCATCACCATGACCACCACTGAGAATCCAGTGTCTTCACCCAGTGTCTAATTATGCTGCCTTCTTTGCCAGGCCCTGTGCAAATAAAAATATGCACATTGTCTCTGGCTCCTTTGAACTTGACTGTAAAGCAGGAGGGCTGGCATGCACACCTATACAACTTTTCTTCACAATTCATGATTAGAACGCTCTGCACGTTAGCTCAGAAGCCCCCTCCCTTACCCTCGAGGGGTACGTCCCAAGACCCCCAGTGGATGCCCGAAACCGCAGATAGTATTGAACCCTATGTGAATCATGCTTTTCCTGTATATGCATACCAATGATAAAGTTTAATTTATAAATTAGGCACAGTAAGGATTAACAACAACAGTAATGGAACAATTATAACAATATATTGTAATAAAAGTTATGTGAATGTGGTCTCTCTCTCTCTCAGAATACCTTACTGTACAAATTTAATGCCTTTCCATCTTAAATAAGCACTTATCAGGCACTGTGGCCGTATCTTTTACGGTTTGTGGTGTGGCAGCAAAACTAGCAGAAATTTCTTTTTCCTTCTTCACAATTTCATGGACGGAAGATGTGTTCTTACTGTAGATCTTGGCAACCTCCGCACATGATTATTTTCTTTCCTTATTCAGTGGAGAACTTCCACCTTTTCACGGAAAGAAAACACTTTATAGCTTCTCTTTGGCATATCCAAATTGTCAGCATCATTACTCTTGTACCGTAGGGCTGTTATTAAGTAAAATAAGGGCTACTTTAACACAAGCCCTGAGATACCACGACAGTCGATCTGGAAACTGATTTGGCTCCTAAGTGACAAATGGGTGGGCTATGCTGGACAAAGGGATGATTCACATCCTCGGAGAGTGGAGTTTTATCACACTGCTGAGAACATTTTAACACTTATGAAGTGTTTATTTCTGGAATTTTCCACTTAATGTTTTTGGACCACAGTTGACCACAGGTAACTGAAACCAGGGAAAGCAAAACTGCAGGTAAGGGGGGGACTAATGTACCCCTGGCAACATATTATGAAGAAAGAAAGGCTTTACTGCTTTAGATAACCTTCAATTAATGATTACTTGTTAACTCCTTCAGTCTGAGATTGAGCCCCAAACTGGATTTATATTCCTTCCCAAACCCTAAAAGAATAGTATCAACATAATCATCATACATTTGGGATTGAGTGTAAACAGGATAGAGATTATGTTCCCTCCAATTCGTGACTGACTTTGTAAGCCAGTGGATGACAAGCGTTTATTGTGCTGTTACCGTGAATTACTTAGAAATACATACACAGCAGCCTAAGTTCAGCTTACGTGCAACTCCTAAAGGCTCCTATCCAAAGCCCCTTTTCCCCTTATCTCATCTCTGCTGTAAGTGGTAGCTCTGCAGTTATTCTTTTATTTAGCCTCATCCCCATTTCTTTTTGCCTCCCGCATCGCTTTCATCTTGATTTCTAGTAGACCCTCAGTTCCGTCTTGTTGAATTTGACTTCCATGCTTCCTGGTATCCATCACCCATGCCCCTCCATTTGATTCCTGTATCCATCCCTTCATCAAGCCAGATTTGTTGAATAATCTTATAAACTCCCATTAGAACATCAGGTTGTAAGTAGATAAACATACACATTGCACATAATTCATAAAGTACAAAGACACAGAAAAAAAGTAAAATGGACTCCCACCTCGGACCCTCAGCCAGTTCTCCCCAGAAGCAAACTCTGTTATCAATTTCTGAATACTCAAATGAATAATATATGATAGATGTAGTTCTCCACCTTGCTTTGTTCATTAATGATATTGGGGAAACTGTTCCGTTTCAACACACTCATTCTTATTAAATGCTGTTCTATTTTTTTAAAGATTCCACTGTATGGATGTATGCTAATTTTAAAAAGAAGTTGTCAGTTGATGAATGCTTTTTGCTTTTATAAACAATACAGCAGTGAATATTCTTGTGTATACATCATTACTATCTTGTGTAAGGATGTCTGTAGGATAAATTCCTCGAAATGGAATTATCAGGTCAAAGATTATCTACATTTTTATTTTGGTAAATATAGCTAAACTGCTCTCACTAGGGAGCAATTTACACTCCCATAAACCAGTTGCATATGAAGGCAACTGGTTTCCTCACACATTGAAAATGTGTGGTCACAATTTTAAATCTTTACCATTTGATGGTAGTTTTAACTAGCATTTCTCTAATTATGAGAAAGTTTGAGCATCTTTTCATAGGTTTAAAATTTCTGAAGAATCCTTTGCCACTTTTCTATTGGGTTATTGATCTTTTCCTAATTTATTTGTAGAAGCTCTTTATTTATGAAAGAAAATAGCTCTTCACGAGGGGTCTGGGTCACTGGAAATCTTCTGCTTCTTCATTTAGCGGCTGATGGGAGTGTTCAGTTTGTGAAAATTCATGATCGGTACACTTTTCAATAATGTATATGATTCTTTTCTGTATATAAGTGTATTATACTTTAATAAAATGGGTTTTTAAAAGACTTGCAATGTTACCAACCTGCTTCAGTCAATATACAGTAATAATTCACCGTTAAAAAAAATAGCCCTTTATGTTTAATATATGTTGCAAACATTCTCTCCTTTTTATCACGTCTTTGACTTTGTTTATTGTGTATCTCTTCCAATCAGAAAACATTTGTTTTTGTATTGTTGAATTTAACCTATTTTAATGGTGTCTACATTTTGTATCTTACCCAGTAAGGCTTTCTCCACTAAGGATATATATTTTTAAACTTCCATTTTTTTCTAGTATTTTTTATTTCATTTAAAAATTTAGATATTTGATCCACCAGGTATTTATTTGAGGGTAAGGATGGAAGTAGGGATCCACCCTCATTGTTTCCAGATGGTGGCGTTCCTTCTGGAAATGCATCCTTTCCCAATTGATTTAAAATGTCATTTTTATCATTTACTGGTTCCTATATGTATTTCTGACTTCTCTGCTCCATTCTTCTGCTTGATCATAGGCTAGTGTCACGCTGAATACTCTTGTTTGGTACCTACAGCACCTTCTTATACCTAGCAGCAACAGAGTATTCTAAGAACATCTTTGTAAGTATCAGAATCTAAAGCAGTCTATCTCCCAGGGTACCTTAGGTCTCTGCACTTAAAAAAAAAAAATCAATTTAGCAAATATAAAGAAGATTTTAGCATAAAGGACCCGGCACTTAGACCCAAAGTTCACGCCCACAGGAGGTAGATGTGTCTCATATGCCTCCAACTTGGAGGTTCCTAGCACCATGTTTTATTTAACTACCCAGCACGTATGAACTAATAACACCTTGTCACCAGGCAATGAGGAAGCTGAGGACTTTGGGATACATACGGAAAAACATGTGGCATCAGTAAAGATAACAGTAGGATCGTTCAGACATTTTTTTTAGGCTCATTTAAGATTCCATTCCAGGAGGAGAGCGTGTGCTCCGGAACTGACTAAGGTGTGAAAACTTCTCACGTAAGCGCGCTTCACCATCGTGCTTGTGTACTATTTAGATGAGGTTGAAGAGCCACATAGAGATGGTTTACTTTAATGCAGTCAAGTGTCTCTGTCATCAACACGTGGGAGGTTTGCTGGCCTACTTCCATAGATCCAGAACTCTGGGAACTGAAAGGCCCCTAAGGACTCAGCCTGTTGCACCCTATGTCACGTGACTGCTCTTTGCTTTAGAAGACACTGAGGCATCTGAATATGCTGGACTTGAAAATGAGGGAGAGGACGGGTTGGGGGGAACTATGGCCGATTTGTTGGAAAAAATACAAGTATTCAGACTCACACTGGGCAGCTGGTATGGGGAGGTGGTTCTCGTTTTTAAACTGGACTGAGCTCCATAGAATCATAGATGTTGAAGAAAGGCAGAAATCTTAGGTTGAAGTGAAGCCACAGTTGCAAAATTGCCTCCCAGACAATGCGCAGAAGTCAAACTTTTAAGTTTCTGCTAATAGGGAGTGCACGCCTCAGAATAAGACTCACTTACTGAGTGACCTAAAAATGAGGCTCCGTTTTCAGAGGAATTGATGAAAATGAAAACACACCATGATCACTGAGAAAACACAGTACCCTTGAAACTGTGGAATGAGGTACAGAAATCCTAAATTATCCTCACATTTCTGGCCATAACGCTAGACTGGGGGCAATATTGGGGTCCCCTAGCTTGGTAAAAGCGGAATCTTTTATGAGTGTTGAAAGCAAAGCTTAGGATCACTGGCTTCAAGTCATTTGAGTCTGAAACCAAAATGAATATGACACCTGATGGTCCCTATGTCATAATTATTGAGAATCATTTCAGTGAGTTAAATATCAATAGTCTCACTGGTCAATATAGATCAATCACTAACACTCAGCCCTTTAGGCTACATTTTTAAGTGAGTGTTTATGAAAGCATTACTGTACTTTAGGGGGCACCTTATTTTATAAGAGCAAATACCCTGACAAAATGGGCTGATTTGTTTTCTAGGAGGCCATTGAGAATAGGATGAAAGTCGCCAGCAGGAATATATTTGACTGTTATCACCGATCCAAATGCGTAGCCCAACAGGTAGAATTATCGAAAGAACAATTGTCCTCAGACACCTAGGCGATTTAGACCAAAAAGAGTAAGAAGAATTCTATTAGAGCCCCAGTTTTCTCAAATGAAATTTTAATAGACTCATTACTACAAAGCTTCCTTCTTCCTTATGGTTTAAGGCTTCTTCCTTGTCTTCATCCAAAGACCCTTCTGAAGAGTACCCATTTTTCTGGCCTTCTGACCTCCTCCTTTACCCCTTATTTCACACCACTTTCTTGCCCCCCATCTTCACTCTACCTGCAGGTGACGGTTGCTGCATATTTTAGTGACTACTGCTGTCCAAGTTTTTATGACCCACTCTCTTAAAGACCAAGAGCCTATATTTAATTCCTCTTGTTGGGGTAGAATAACGTCAAATAGAGCATGCCAACTTACAATAGAAACTGGGGTTTAAACTTCAGCTCCGACTCTCTTTCTATCTACCACCTGTTAGCTTAATGGATTTGGGCCAGTCAATTCCCCTCTTGGAACGTCAGTTTTCTCAGATATAAAACGAGGCGCCTTGAACTAGATCAGTGACTTTGTTTAATTATAAGCCTCAGTAAATAATATATTTTACATTATGATCCTGTACACACACACCTGAAATAAAAGTTTTACTAAATATCTTTTACTATAAAAGATCCACTTGGATCTATTCTATTCTCCTACTCTGTTCTATTCTACTCTATTTCATGAAAAAACAAAACAAATACAAGCTGGTCACGACCCACAAAATTGGTTTCATAACCACTAGTGAGTCAAGGTGAGCAATTTGAAAAGCAAAGGTCTAGATGATATCTGACATCCTTTCCAGTTCAAAACTAGGTGACTCAACTCCAAAAGTCTACATTAGAAAAATTTTATAAGCCCCTGGTTTTGCTCCAGTGTGGTTTAAGATTCTGAGAAACTTCTGACAAAAGAGATTTTGTCAGCTGCAGTAGAATCTAAGATGAAACACTATTCCTCCAGGGATGGGGTTCTTGCACTATGTGGACCTGGGCAGAGACCTTGCTGCTCGATAGTCATTCCTTCTTCTTTAAAATCATAAGTTGAAGCATTACCAGAATCTTACAAGCTAAAAACCTTATCAAAACATATTAGTTGACAATATAAAACATCTCTCCCTAAGATTTCTGCATTGATTGTAAATGTCTAAGTAAGTAATTATGTGGATGCCCTATCTTAGCTAGGTGTGCCCAGTGGATGGCTTAGTTCCAAGAGGTGGGGCGGCAGGAGGGAATGGCTTAGGGACCGGAAATCGCCCCATTCCCTGGGATGTCTGGGCATGGAAACCCGACCAGGCTGTGTGTGCTGACAGAGCAGGTTCCCGCTGATGAGCAAAGCACAGCATTCAAAGGGGAAGAAATTGACAACTCCCCATTCTAGTAATCACTGGACGGTCCAGGAGAAAATTGCCCACAGAGAAGGTGTTGGCTGGATGGTGGTCAGGAGTCCACTAAAGCAGGAATCAAGAAGGCCTGTCGGGCTTCCCTGGTGGCGCAGTGGTTGACAGTCCACCTGCTGATGCGGGGGACGCGGGTTCGTGCCTTGGTCTGGGAGGATCCCGCGTGCCGCGGAGCGGCTGGGCCCGTGAGCCATGGCCGCTGAGCCTGCGCGTCCGGAGCCTGTGCTCCGCAATGGGAGAGGCCCGCGTACCGCAAAAAAAAAAAAAAAAAAAAAAAAAAAGAAGGCCTGTCAGTGGACATTAGGGCACAACTAGGGGGTGATCTGGGCCCTGAGAAGAGAGTCTGGCAGGAGAACAAGCGGGGCCTCAGTGGGAGGAGCCTGGGGAAAAAGTCATGTGCAGATACCCAGTCCTAAGAGTGAGAGCATGATGTGGGGCCCAGGACTCAGAAACCAGCCCCAATCCCTGTTATCAGCTGGGGACAAAAGGTCCATCCTGGCTGGGACAGAACGAGGCCGAGGATGCTAGGGACTGGTCCACCTCTAGGGGCAGCTGGACTGGGGGTGGGGGATGAGCACCCAGCTGGGAAGGCAGCCACAGATCTTCAGTTTTGCATTCCTTGACGTGTGTTTCCAAAATCCACCAGTATATCAGGTTCAAAGTGGAAGGGGGTTCATGCTCCATCAGGGACAATCAAATCTGGTATCAACAACCTCTTTATCCCCCCAAATGACAGCCCTGCACAGATGTGTTCCCAAACAATAGAACATCTCAAATTTCAATTGCGTAAAAGCTGTTTCTAGTTAATATTTTCGAATAATGAATTTCATATTTAATTGTATTGTACCTGCAACAGATCCAAGTTGTTCAACCCAGAATGCAAAATAGAGTTATGTAACATAGTCATGAATCACTGTGGCATTTGCCAAGGCGTTCTCCCATCTGGAAGTAGGTCCAGAGAACAAATGGCACTACGCATATATCTTCTGTCAAGAACTCTTTTGCATAGATAATCTCCAAAATTGCACACATTTACCCAATTCTTATGGCTCTTAACCCTAATTAACTGAGAATGCAAATAGCTTTCCCATTCTATTCAAAAAGATGAATGACGAACCATCTTTGATTTCGTAATTAAAAAAAAATTTTTGCTAAATTCAAAGAAGCAACAAATTCCCAATTCCCATGAAGCTTAAAGTTCCTCTTTGATCACTATTTTGTGAGCAGAAAAACTTTTCCCAAACAAATTCTCAGAACCCTTGAATTATTAAAAAAGTTTTAAATTGTGTTCCTCACATAGGGCAAAAGGCGACAGCAATACATGTCTAAACTAAATCACTTTAGATACACAGTGTAAACTTTTAAACACAAAAAAAGTCATACACCATCACACAAACATTTGAAATTCTACTAAAGTGTGAGTAATCAAAGTTTATCTTTAAAATGGAACATGTTCTCCGTTCTTCCTCAGGACCCTTAAATCTTTCAGAGTTTGGGTTGTTTACTATGCTTTCCAATTCTTCCTGGTCAGTCTTATGTGTAACATTTCTGCAGCTGTGCACATGCAGTAATTCCCAGCAAGGCACTGCCAAGTTTTATGATGCCTACATACCTGGGGCAGATCATAGAAATCTAACTACTCAAATAAGTGCCTTGGGGGCTTCCCTGGTGGCGCAGTGGTTGGGGATCCGCCTGCCGATGCAGGGGACACGGGTTCGAGCCCTGGTCCAGGAGGATCCTACATGTCGTGGAGCATCTAGGCTCGTGCGCCACAACTACTGAGCCTGCGCTCTAGAGCCCGTGAGCCACAACTACTGAGCCCGCGGGCCACAACTACTGAAGCCCGCATGCCTGGAGCCCGTGCTCCGCAACGGGAGAGGCCACCGCAATGAGAGGCCCGAGCACCATAGTGGGGAGTGGCCCCCACTCGCTGCGGCTGGAGAAAGCCCATGTGCAGCAACAAAGACCCAACGCAGCCAAAAATAAATAAGATAAAATAAATTAAAAAAAATAAGTGCCTTGATTATTTTTCACATCTCAAGACCATGCCCCTAACAATCTCTCCCCCATCTCGCCCACAAGCTGCAAGAATTTTGCAACCCACTATATCAACTTTTCCATTCTGGGTGAGGCTCTCAGTTTATTGGCCTGTTTTAAAAGGCTTGACTCTCTGACATATTCCCCAGGCTCCCCGCATTAACCACTAAGGAGGCACTGTTAGCAGATGATTCTATTTTTGCCTCTGCTTAAAGCAGAACTTACTAACCTTTGCCCTGAGTGCACGGCTGGTGGATGGCCTGTCCCCGCATGGTAGGTGGACGTGGGAAGTGTGGTCTGTTGTGGTACAACACCCACTGGCACCTACTGATGCTACTCAGACTACGGGGGAAGTGGGCATCCAGGTATTAATCGAAACTACTGCCCTTCACAACTGGACCCCCGGGGGAAGGGAATCCAAGCCCTCCCTAGTTTGTCCCCCTCTATCTTCTCCATTGCTAACATAGTACCTGGGGCATATGACCCACCAGAGAGGCAGTTCTTCAGTGGACTTTCCATTTGCCTTTGAAAGTTGTCTGTAACTCTTCAGGTTCTCCTCTCCATCTCACTGCCAGACCACAGGGCGTTTCTTATGATGGACACGGCCCCTGGATCCTTCCGAAAGACTCCAGCCCGAAGATTCTTAACTGATTCCCCCAAATCTTAGACTTCTCTGCTAGAGTTTGGGTTCTCCAGACCACCGCATGAGCAAGAAGCCTCAGCTCTTTATCCTCCTTAGGCTGGGGGCCCGCTGTAATGCTTTATCTCCAACCCTGAACGGATGCTTAGAATCCTGAGTTCCTCCCTCCTCCAGTCCATACTTGTTAACGAGCACCAGGCTTCAGGGCCTGAGCGCTCACAACTGACACCCACAGAATAAAGATTTCATCTCAGCAATCGGAATGGGGCTTCGTGCTTCTACAACATGGTCAGCAAGAGGCACTCTGTGACCCACGGCCGTGGGATGGATGGGTCCTCTGCTTCCTAGCCACCTCCAGATGTTGAGGATGGCATGAAGAACTTTTGGCTGGAGGACTTTGTTTTCTTGTGTTAAAGTACAAACGACATAACATTGCTCATCCTAGACATTTTTCAACGTATAGTTCAGTGGCATGGAGTACGTTCACATCGTCGTGCAACCATGACCAACATTCAGCTCCAGAGCTCTTTTCATCTTGAAAAATGGAAACTCTATACCCATTAAACAATAACTCCCCATTCCCCCCTTCCCCTAGCCCCGGGCAACTACCATTCTACTTTCCGTCTCTGTGAATTTGACTAGTCTAGGTACCTCATATTGGTGGAATTGTACAGTATTTGCCCATTTGCGACTGGCTCATTTCACTCGGCATGATGTCCTCAGGGCTCATCCATGGAGCATGAATCAGAATTTTCTTCCCTTCTAGGGTTGTATAATATTCTATTGTACGTATATACCACATTTTGTTTGTCCATTAATCTGTCGATGGACACTTGGGTTGCTTCCACCTTTTGGCTACTGTGAACAACGCTGCTATGAACACCAGTGTACAAATCTCTCTTCAATACCTCCCTTTCCGTTTTTTTTTTTTTTTTAGATCTGTTGAATATATCCAGAAGTGGAATTGCTGGATCATATGTTAATTCAATGTTTAATTGTTTGAGGAACTGCCATACCGTTTTCTGTAGCAACTGCATTTGGAGTTGCAATGCTTTATTGTTCCTTTTGACAGTGACTGAGTGGCCATTACTTCTTGCCTTCAAACCTCACAAGTGAACTCTAGAAGAAATATAAACTTCTCCCTGTGCTCCGGAACCTAACTGGTCAGTGTGAGTGACACGTTTCTGATCAGAATGCAAGGCCCCCGTGATCTGGCCCCAACTTCCTGTTGACTACAAGCCAGTGAGCACATTCTTTACCAGACTAGCCCTGTTATCAACAAATGCTCGTACTGCACCATAAATTCAGTTCGTTTTAATAAATTCCCAGTAGTCCTTACCCAGAGCCCTTTCTCGCCTTATCTCACTCCTCTCTGCCAGGCCCTTTACAATTTATGTGTTTGCTTTTCGATTCTGCTTTCAGCCCCCTCCAAGTTTCCTCTTTCCCACCAGGTCACTGTGGCCTTTGTGTCTCATATAAATTTAGCCTTCTCTGTCTGGGACTCTTTCTTGTTCACTGGGCCCACACTTCTCTCCCTGGCACCAGCCCTTCAATCTCCGGGCTTCCTACCTAAAGTAACTTGTCAAGATCATGTCCTTGTCATTTGTGGCTTGTGAGTTTTCCCTCTCTGTGTTTCTTTCACTCAGTCTTTTCACCGTTTTCAAGGCCTGTGTTCCAGCTTTGTGGCCCTTTGCTGGAGGAGACATACTGAATCCCCCCGGTCCCCCCAGGACACAGCATGTGCTCTCACTGAGAGGCTAGCTAATTCCATGCTATCCAGGTAAAGGAGAGCTGGCAGGTGGCCCGTGGACCCAGGCACATAGGCTTGACAAAAAGTTTAGAAATTTTGGCTGAGATATTGAAAGGGAGACTATAGAGGCTGACGATATGCTAGGAAAGTGTGAGGACAACCTCTCTGCAGTGGCAGGAGAGGAGATGGACCTAAGGAATGGTGCTAAGGAAGTGGGTTATTGTGCAGATGCACAGAATAGAGAAGGGCAAGGCGAGGGGTGAAGGGGGAGGATGGAATCTATAAAAGACGAACAAACAACCACTCTAACAGCCCAGGTGAGTGATGACAGTGATTTGGATCATCAGAAACAGAAGGAAAAGAGAGGGAGACTTTTATAAAGGAAACGTGCTGTACAGCAGAATTGAACTACTCACTGATGATAAGGATAAAGACGACTAGTCAACGTTAGTCACTGAGGTTGGCTTTGAATTCTAGAGACAAAACGGTCATTCCCACCATCATGAGGAGATGGAACATGGCAGAGGGAGAGACAGCTCCATCCTTGCCACCATAAGTTGTAGCTACAACTGCGACATTGGGTCCAAGTTGGCTTGGGAACAAAGCACTCGAAGGATTACCTGGCCACACTGGGAAGGAGTGGGGAGGGGGTGAGTCCCAGCCCACGCTTGGAATCTGGAATCTTCTGCCTCTCATCCTTCAGTGGCATTTCCCACAGTGTGTTCTTTGGACCATTTCCATTGAGAATAATAATTGTTACGTGGAAATAAAGTGAGGAGTTCCCCTTGGCCAATTGCTGGAAACACTGGGCTAGTCAAAGGAACACAGGTCTCTTTATTGCAGGACTTCTCAGAACTGTTCACATAATAATGTGCATGGAAAATCTCCAAGTGAGAAATTTAGTATGTAGTGTGTTTATTTGACCACAGACTTTTTTTTTTTTTTTTTTCCTTGCTGGAATATCTCTTGGGACTAGACTAGAATATGGAGAACGGGCATTGAGAGAAAACACTGATCTAATAAGCGGTAGCATTTTACTCCTAAAGAATTCCACATTGAAAACAGGCATCGATAAGAAGAGTTTACGTCACCATTGTAAATGATCAGTGTTGCCACCAGTAATTATTAATCACCTCCCTTTCAAGGTTGTGTGGGTGTATGTGTGTTTATTCTGTGGAGCTGTGGAGAACTGGGGACACACTGCCACATGTTCTGCGTGTTTATTGATTCCCTTTTAGCCCCACACCTTTTCCTCTCCCCTTCTATCCCCAGAAGACAACCATTCCATTGTTCCATTGTGCTTAATGTGTATTTTTTTGGTGCAAATTCTTGCAAACTGGGTAATATGGTCTCATATATGTTTTCTTTAGCTTACACCAATGGTAGTGTCACATAGCTCGTTCTATCCTTTAGTTTTTTTCACTTAGTGCTATGCTTTGAATCTCCATCACGATGCTGTGCTCCCATGGAGTCTGTTGCCTCTGGCTACCGCCTATCACTGCAGCAATTCTCCACCCGGCTTACCCACCCGGTTTCCCGGGGGGGGACACCCAGTGGCGTCCAGCAAACAACGCCGCAGTGGACATCCTTTTCTGGGCCCTTTCTGGCCCTGTGCGTGCTGTGTGTCCTGCTTTTATGACGGTAAGAGAGAGATATCTTTGTTCCCTGGGGCCACTTACGTAGTAAATTATTACTCCATAGCAGGTTTCCAGTGCTCTGTCTGGGTCTTGTCCTTTCACTACCATCCCAACAACCTTTCGAGTTTACCTGGGCTGACTGCATGAGCTTCAGTTTATATAGAAACATCAGTGCCTTTAAGACGAGAATGACACGTGATCAGTAAGAGGCGAGCACGGGGCTATGTGGGTTCTCCTTGTTAATCCAAAGCCTTTTTCTGTCCCACTGTCCCTTATTGTTGTTCCTTGGACACTCCCCGAACTCCTGCTTTTGGACTCCAGCCCTAACAACACGTCACGTACTGTCTACTGTACTGCTGTCCTGCTAGAGCACAAACTCCATGAGGACAGGTACTCTGTCTCTTATTTGCTGGGATATTCCCAGAGCCTAGAACAGAGTCTGACACGCAAAAAGTGCTCAGGAACTATCTGCTGAATAACCAAAGGAATCTCCTCTGAGCACAAGCCTTTCAGAACAAATTTGTCCCCAAGAAAACCTCAAACAGGAAGGTCTAGTTATGTTGCTGATTTTGGTCATTTGTATTATTTCTCTGGGACATAACGAAAGGACTTGGGGGAAGTCTCTTGTCCTAAAATCAAGGCTTTGGGTAGAAGAGTCTGTAATCTCTCCCCATCAGTGACCTACGCTCCATCAATCCAGGAGTTAGCCCATAACAGTACAAAATTGACTTACTACCATGTCAGGCCATCTTGGCTATACAGGGTAAGGTGAAGGGCAGGCTCTTATGACGCACTGGCTGGGCCGCACTCACTCAGACCATTGGTATCCCTCCCCAGGGGCCACCCTCTCCTCTAGCCTAACTCTTAGGGGTCTGCCTAGGGTGCCAGAAAGAGCACTGGATTCGGAGGCAGAGCTGGGTCTGGTCTGAGCTCAGCTCTTCCCAGCTGTGGGACTAGAACGAGTGACTTAACCACCATCTTCGCCTTTAAAAATACCTGAGCGCCTGCCTACCTCCCAGGTCTCATGTGAGACTAAAGGAACTATCAGTGCTCTCCATGAGCACAGCCCGCCCAGGGAGCAGGGATCCTGGCCATGATGCCTCAGCCCACCAGGGCGGGCTCTGAAAGGCCCTCTTGCAGCCACCTGCCATCCCGGGGCAGAGCTCACAGCAGTAGCCCGTCCCTAGCCAGCTCTGGGGTGAACTTCCCCAGTTCCTGTATGTGGGTACTCAGAAAAATTGGGGAGGCATTTCTCTGGCCTTTCATGCCTCCTCCTGGCTGTGGGGCTACTCTAGGCAGATGGCCTGTGTCCAGGCACTGCCCACCCAGGCATCTCACCTCTTTGGATCTCTATTTTCCTAGCTATGAAATGGGGGCATTGGGCTAGAATGATCATCTTGAAGCTTCCTTCTATTTCTAAAATACTATGATCTGTGCTTTAATTATCCCCCCGCCTCTTGTTTCTCTCCAACTGCGTCTAAAATTCTTTGGCCATTAAATTCTCCATTCTCGAGAGTTCCACATCTGGGCTTTCTAATTATACCTAGCCCAGGACAGCACATTCCTCTGACGGCCTGGGGTTCCTGGTCACAGTGTCTTTTCAGAACTGATTCTAGCTTTTGCCAAGCCCCTCAGTTCATACTGAGTCCACATATCATTGGGGGAGGGGAGATTTTGCTACGTACTCTCACACAAATATATGTCCTGCACATATTCTATGTGATAGGACACACACACGCACACGCACACGTATACACACACACAGAGCTCTCTCTGATGCCTGAGAAGCTACATGCCTGGGCATAACCGTGTGGGCACAAATATTCTGGGACAGCCAAATGACTATTTTAATGTTTCTCTGTCCCTGCAGTGCCATCTGACTATTTATTTAGTAGCTTGATGCTGTTTGCATGAACAATTTTGCCTTATAGGCAAAGTTCTTCATGTTTATGATTCTTGCTGTGAAAAAAATTGCTTGCCTAACATCTGTTCTGAATTTGTGTTTTCTTTCTTTTTATTTATCTGTTCCCTATTGAATTCCATTTGCGCCAAGGACAGTAACTTGAACTGGAATCGTCAGTGTCCTTCAGGATTTCTATACACTTCAATACATCTCTTAATTACTCTTTTTTTATTGTTATGAGATATACATATATATCCATAGTCATGCAGGCAGATTGGTTTGTAGCTTACCTCTGCCTGTCCCCCTCTGGGGAATAAGTTTTATTAACTGAATAAATTAAATGGGCAGGTATATCCAATAGAGTAGAGAAGTTTATCATTATAGGTTCGTCTCAGATAATTTTCCCCCTTGCTGCCCAGTTCCCTCGTTTAGCCATAGCTCTGTTTGGGAGAGAGCTTGCCTGGAGCTTGAGGTGGCCATGGCAGGGCTAGAAGGGCCCTTCGTCTTGTGGATGAAAAAGCTCCTCCAGGCCGGCTTATGTGAACTCAGACCCAAGTCCTCATTAATCCCCTGTTCTCACTACTTAGAAACCCACCCAGGGACCAAGCAAGCACACCCCCAGCAGTAGCCTAGAAGGTCCTTAAAGAAGAGCGCTGAGACCTATTTCCTACCCAACACCTCAGAAGTCCACCAGGTGTAGAGACTGTGACCCCGAGACTCAAGGGACTTGCCCCAAGTCACCCAGTTCTAACTCCAAATGCAAAGCTCGTTCTACCATCAGGTCCCCACTCCTCCTGGGAGGGCTGTGCACTCCTCCCCCTCTTTATGACCTCTCCCACACTCACGTCAGTCTGTGTCTATGTCTTCCAATGGCACAAAGACAGACGAGACGGTTCCCCCACATCTGGGAGAACTCACTGCGGGCCTCACACCAGACATCGTCCACTCAACAGCTATTTTGACCTCCGCTGTGTGTATAACACTGAGCTGATGGTGGTGGGAGATACCGCCCCTCCCTTTCCCCAAAAGTATCACTCATGTCTCTTTTCCTGAAGAAATCTGGCATCTAATCTAGAAGAAAAACACAGACCTGGTCCACGTTGCACAAGAATGCCAGGTAACGAGTGACTATGCCATGTCGAGCAGACAACCTGAAGCCACAAATTGGGCAGAATCATGGGCCAGTGAAGGCAGAGAAGCCTTCCAGGAGGAGGAAGTAGTCAAGCACAGACTTGAATAACGGGGAGATGAAGAGGAAGAGAGAAGAACGGTCTACCCAGTAAGAACAGTTGGAGAAGGACTTTGGGGTGGGAATGGTGGGAGGCGGGGAAGTTGACAGCTGGAAATGGAGACACAGATGGATCGACCGGTTGCCGTTAGGTGACCCTGGAGGGAAGCTGGAGGCTCTCTGCCGACCACAGTCTCTGCGGGAGTGGGATCTGAGTAGCACAACTCGGCCCACCACGTCATGGAAACTTTGGTTCAAATGAGATCTTTGGCAGAGCCCTTGGGTTGCAATGGGGGCCCAGCTCCCAACGGTGACTCCATGCATAGGCAGACCTAAGACAGCCACCAAGGTAGGCGCCCAGGTGAAGAAGCCAGTAGGGCAGACATGCAGGTGATGCCCCTGTCAGTTGGTAGAAGAGAAGGAGAGAGAGTGGCCCACACGTTTCAGAAGGGACAGAGACCAGTGACTTTGGGAATGCAAGATAAAGATGAGCAAAGAGACACAAGGTTCAAGTCTGGCTTCAGATCTGCCAGTGGCAGGAATTGGGAAACCAGGAGGACAAGAAGTGATTTCTCAGAACTAGAAAGGCAGTCACAGAATCATCTTCCCATTTACTCATTGGTACGAGGCACTCTGCCAGCTTCTTGGGGATGAAAGGAAAAATAAGACAGTGCTTTGTCCTCAAAGAACTCACAGAGTAGTAAGGAGCCTGTTAAGAAATAAAACACTGAGATGCAAATCAATAGAGGAATGGACAAGGTACTATGGGAACTGCGGGAAGCAAAGGGTCTGAGAAGAGTCCGCAGAAGAAGGGACAGGTGACCCGACTGTCAGAAAGGTTTTCCAGACAAGATGGAGACCAGGACTTCAAATGGAACCATAGAGAAATAGTGCAAGTGTGGGGAACCACAAATAACTGTTTCACAGCAACACTGTATGGCTGTAGTTCCCAAACTGTGCACTAAGGCCCCCAAAGGTGCCATAGGGAATTCACAGGGGCTTCCTGGGATATCACGGGGAACACAGCGACATCTGTTGGTCATGGTGAGAACTACTTTCAATGTATGCGCATTCTTTTTTCAAATGTCTACTACGTTGTTACAACATGAATATTTATTAAGTTGTTTGGGCATAACTGCTTAAAAATGAGACTGTTGGGTACTTCTTTGGGCCTTGCAGGGGGCATGAAAAGTTACTGAGTCACTAAGGGTACCATGAATTGAGACGGTTTGGAAACCTTGGTGGAAGAGGAGTGGGACAGGGAGAGAGGTTCTGCAGAGCTCCTTGTTACAGTCAAGAAGTTGGACTTTTTTCTTTTTTTTGGTACGCGGGCCTCTCGCTGTTGCAGTAGGAGTTAACCTGGCAAGATAAAAAGAAGGAGGGCTGTTCCAGGGAGGCAGGGGAACAGCATGTGCCAAGGCCCCCATGGATGGGGGAGGTGATGGAGAGTTTCAGTAAATCAGGTTGGTCATCAGTACCGGCTTTGGGGTGGTGGGAAATAGGGAGGGATGAGGCCAAAAAGCAAGGCGGGGGCTGGGTTGTGAAGGACGTTGCAGTGATACAACGTGCTAAAGACTCCCAGAGGCCTTGATGGAGACAAACCACTGAAGGGTGTGAAGTAAGAAGTGATGCAATCAGACTCGCATTTTGCAAAGCCCTCTGTAACTGAGTCAGGGCCCACGTGTAGACAAGCAGCAGGTCAGGAAAACCAGCCAGAGTGATGGAGGCATAAATCTGAGAAAGTCCATCCAGGAAGTGAAGGACCAGAGACTCCACCAGTATCTGAGGGCAGGAAAAGGGAGCCGACCAGGCCCCGGGTACCGCAGAGAGGCGAAGGGCTGACTCAGTCCATCAGGCTCTGCAGGGCTCTGTGAGGTCAGGGTCAGTCCCCAGGCATGAGCGCCCTGAGGCTTCCCTGGGCAGGAAATGCACACCCATGACTGTCACTGGCTCCTCCAGAAAAGTGTCCCTGGCAGCTTGAATGGGCTCCGCCTCTTGTCTAACTCAAGACTGCCTTGGTCTAATGACAGATCAGGTGGCTAATGAGAAAGGGCAGTGTGCTCCACCGAGCCGGGCAGGGACAGACCCGCAGGACTGCGGGGACCGTGCTCTCTCCGCAGCACTGAGTGCCGCCCAGCCGAGGGCCCGCTCCTGTGAAAGCCAGACGCCCGGCGCTCCCAGCACTGAACGCCTGCTTAGCTCCCTCTGAATGTTTTGGAGGTTGAGAGTCTCTGACGCTCACCACGTGATCTCCAGCAGTCAACGCTCACCCTTCCCCGCTGAGCTGCCCACCACTTCTGTGTCTACAGTCCAAGCCAGAGGTCAGGCTTAAGGGCAGGACAGCAGTTACCCTATTAGCATCCTCCACCTGCTGGGACACAGCCCTGTCACCGAGGCAAGGATTCATCAGTTGCTCGCTGGGTAGCAGCTGTCAAAGTTGCTAGAGACCCTCATCAATCCTTCAGCCCCTACCTGGAAAGCAGAAGTCTCTGGAAGCACATTCAGATTGCTTCTGCTAAAGCGAGGGAAAGGAGCGGCATGTCACCCGGTCTCCTAGGGGCACTTCTCACCCAGCTTCTTCATCCCCTACAAAGTGGCACCAGCCGGGTGCAGCCCCCCTCCCCGGGAACAGGGGCCTTCACTCCTCACGGGGAGGTTATCATGACCTCATGACCGGCATTTGCCTAAAACCCTACTGTGGACAGTGCATTCTCATGTTTCTCATCTGACCCTCATAACAGCCTCTTTCGTCAAGGAAATTGGCTCAGGAAGGTTGTGGTTCGCCCAAGGTGACACAGCTGTTAAATCACAGGGCAGGGCCTTGAACCCAAGTCCTAGCAGCTGCACCACTGCCAACACCCACCTCGACTCCTGAAAGACTCAGTGGGGCCGATCCAATGACAAAAGTCCTTTTTCTTTCCTTTTCTTATCACAAAAGCACTCATTGTAAACACTGGAACATTAAAGAGATGCACAACATGAAAAGTAGAAGTCCGCCACGATTTCCTGATCCAGATACATGCACAGTTAGCTAATATATCTTACTCTAGAGTTCTTCCAGAGAGCTCGCCTGAGCCTATTGCCTGACACAGAGTATGTGCTCAATAAACACTTGTTGAATGAACTGTCAGATAGGCTATTATTTATTTCCACAACTGTATGTACTGTTTCACAATGTGCTTTTCCATTCAGCTGTGTGACTTGGACATCCTTTCGTGCTGGTGCCTATAGGTACCTCCTGATCCCCAGCCTTTAGAACTCGGCCACCCCTGATGGGGGCAGGCCTTCCGGAACAGGGCCAGGCAGCGCACAGACTAAGGGCAGCAGTGCACCAACCTCGAGTCCCAGAAGGCAGCTGTGAACTAGTTTGGTCAAACTGACTGGCCAGTTTAAAAAAAAAAAAAAGAAAACGGCTAATTAAACAAGTCAAACAAGTGTTGTTTTTGTCTGCACAATACTTTACTGATTTGCCTAAATCTTCTCTTCCACCAGGTGCTTCAGAGTTGAGTAAGGACATGCTTATGTACCTACATAAGTATCAATGCATAACTGGCTAAGAACTTTTTGCCCCCCAAAGTGACTATACATACATTTAAATTAGCGGGAAGCAAGAAGTTACCTTCACGATTGGGCTGGGGTTATTTAAACCAGAAGCTGCTCTGGATTTCCACCTTTAAAAGACACAGTCTGCGCAGCTGGAAGCCTGGCTGCTTGCACACCTCCTCAGCACTGGGGCTGTTCCACTGAGGCTGGCCCGGGGAAGCGTGTCTCTGGTGCAGATGGGTGGCAAGGTCGCGGCCAGGGGCCCAAGCTTTGGCAGCCGTCAGACTGGGATCAAATTCCTGTCTTGGGCAACTTCTTAATGTCTCTAATTCTCAGCTTCTTATTCTGATAAGTGGGTATGATAACTACCCCGTCCATTTTCTATGAGGATTAAATGAGATCCTACAGGCCAGGACACTTAGAACAAGGCCTGGTAGGTAGTAAGCACTCAATAAACACTAACGATCGTAGTTTCCCCAAAGGTTCTGAGAAGGGTCCTCAAGCCATTCAAATACTTCACTGATACAGGATGTTCTTTCACGCCCTATAGAGAGTAGACTTAAAATTCAAAGACCATAATTCAATGTCCTTTTTAATTCATAAGAATTAGAGGATTTAAAGATAGAGCAAACTGCGGAGATTGCCTAGGTCTACTCCCATATTTCAGAGGCGAGGAAGCTGAAACGCAGGGCATTTCCAGAGTCTGCCGACGACGGTTGTCTGACTGAGTACCAGAGCTGGATGATCCTGGATCCTGACTCCCAGGCCCTAGCCCATGTGCCTTTGCAGTATCCCAACCCACCTCAGGAGGCAGTAAGACGCGGCCATACATTCACACCAGTGTATGAAACTGAGATCAGACCCTCGTGGGGAAGTAACGTTTTGAGAGGCAGAATGGCATAGGTATTCCAGAAGGTTGAGAAGGAAAAGGGGCACCGTATTAGTTAGGACTTCTGCATTACAAATGATAGAAACTCAGCTCAAACGAACTTAAAAGCACAAGCTAACTTAAGCTTGGAGGATGCAAGGAAGACTACAGGAAGCAGACCTTGACCTGGAATTTGTACGTCCTTGACATTCTCCATGTTTGTCTTAAATTTTTGCTTGTCCCTGTTAGAGCTTTCTGCAGGCAGTTCTCACCATGTGGTAAAAGATGGCCACCAACAGCTCTGGATTCATATATTCCCAGTTTAGCATCTCCAGGAGAAAAAACAGAGCTTTCCTCATGTAGTTTCCATGTATATACATCCAATGAAGGATTCTGACTGGCCCTGACCCAGTCATGTGTGTCCACCCTGTGGACCAGTCACCGTTGCCAAGGAGATGAGATACCATGATCGGCCATGCCTGGATGTTGAGTCCATCCTTGTGACCAGAGGGACAGGGTGCTATCATCGACAGCTCCTCCAGCACTGCATGGAATGGGAGAGGGTGCTTCTTCAAGGAGGGCTGGGCAGACAAAAACAGTGGAGCCGTCCAGGCACCCAAAAGGAAAAACAAACTTCATTTACATGTTTCTCTGTTCAAGATCTTTCCAGGAGCTCCTCAAATTGCAGAAGAGTATTTGTGTAAATATAAATTCACAAGATGACACAATTTACATGTAAAATGGGGCCAGTTTTCTCACGAGGTTCATAAACCAGCTCTGAAGCAATTCTAAAGAAATTGTGACAAAATTGTTTTTAGCATTAGCAATATTACTAGAAAAAAACACAAAGACTCCCAAGGTGCCTACTTGGAAGGACAACTTTCATTTGAATGTAGAAGTATTATTTTGTTCTTTTTGAAAAACAAAAAAAATTTTCTTGGTAATAACTAAATCAATACAAATATATTACCAAAGTATGTGTGCATCCCAATGTAAATGTTTCCTTTTAGATCTAAGAATTTAAGGAAATGAGAATGGGTGTGAATTTGAGTTAAATATAAAGCAGGGTTTTTTAACATGGGGTTTGTGGGTCCCCCAGTCTGGTTACTGTCAATCAATCAGAATCTCCTGGAGAGCTTATTAAATTTAGAGGGGACTCGGTCCCACCCCAGAGATTCTGGTCAGGTAGGTCTGGCTAGGTCCAGACATCATTATTTTCTGAATGCTTGGCAGGTGTTTTTGATCAGTCACTGAGGCTGAAAACAACTGCCCTAGGACAGTGTTTCTTGAAATGTGGGAGTAGTCATCTTGCATCAGAATCTGGAGAGCCTGTTAAAATGCAGACTCCTAGGCCCCTCCCAGGCCTACTATATCTGATCCAGTGAGGAGCAGAGCTGTGACTCTATAGTTTAGTAAGCTCCCAGGTGACTTTTATACATTTTAAATTTGGGGGGCTTCCCTGGTGGTCCAGTGGTAAAGAATATGCTTTACAATGCAGGGGACGCGGGTTGGATCCCTGGTCAGGGAACTAAGATCCCACGTGCTGCAGGGCAACTAAGCCTGTGGGCCACAACTACTGAGCCCGCGCACCTCAACGAGAGAGCCCGCGTGCCACAAACTACAGAGCCCCGTGCCCTGGAGCCTGTGTGCCACAACTAGAGAAGACCCACACACCACAATTAGAGAAGACCCACACGCCACAACTAGAGAGAAGCCCGTGCGCTACAATGAAAGATACTGTGTGCTGCAACTAAGACCCGACGCAGCCAAAAATAAATAAATAATAAATCAATCTTAAAAAATAACCATTTAAATATTTTGAGATAATTATAGATTTACAGGAAGTTGCAAAGAAAGTACAAAGAGATCCTGTGTACCATTTACCCAGTTGCCCCCAATGGTTACCTCTTGCATAACTATAGTACATTATCGAAACCAGGAAATTGACATTGGTACAAACCATAATACCTATTCAGATTTTATCAGATTTACATGCACTTGTGTATGTGTGTGTCTGTGTGTGTGTGTCGAGTTCTATGCAGTTTTATCACGTGTAGGTTTGTGTAACCGCTACTGCACAGCTAAGATACAAAACTGTTCCATCGCCACAAGGCTCTCTAGTTTTACCTTTTATAGCCACACCACCCCATCACACACCACACACACACACACACACACACACACACCCCTATCCTTTGGAACCTACTAATGTCTTCCCAATCTCTATAATTTTGTTATTTCAAAAATGTTATATAAATGAAATCATATAATATGCAACCTTTCTAGACTGGCTTTTTTCACACACAATTCCCTTGAGATCTATCCAAATCATTGCATGCTTCAATAGCTTGAGTTTTTTTTAATTGCTACATAGTATTCCACTGTATAGATGTATCACAGTTTGTTTTACCATCACCAGCTGAAGAACATTTGAGCTGTTTTCAGTTTTTGTTTATTACTAATAAAGGTGCTATGAATGTTCATGTGCATGTTTTATGAGAACAGAAGTTTTCATTCCTCTAGGACAAATGCCCAAGAGCACTATCGCTGGGTCATATGGTAAATACGTGTTTAGTTTTATAAGCAACTGTGAAACCATTTTCCAGAGTGACTGCAATGTTTTATGTTCGTGTCAGCAATGTATGAATGATTCAGTTTCTCCACATGCTCATTAGCATTTAATGCTATTTTTAAAAAGTTTTAGCCATTTTGAGAGATGTATAGTGAGATCTCACTGTGGTTTTAATTTGCATTTCTTTAATGGCCGAATGATGTTGAACATCTTTTCATGTGCTTACTTGGCATCCATGTATCCTTTTCAGTGAAATGTTTGTTCATGTCTTTTGCTCATTTTTTAACTGGATTTTTTGTTTTTTAACTGTCGAGTTTTGAAAGTTCTTCATATATTCTAGCTGTGAGTCCTTTGTCAGATGTATGGTTAGCAAATATTTTATTCCAATCTGTTGACTGTCTTTTCATCTTCTTAGCAGGTTTCAAAGACTTTTTTTTTTTTTTTTTTGCGGTACGCGGGCCTCTCACTGTCGTGGCCTCTCCCGTTGCGGAGTACAGGCTCCGGACGCGCAGGCTCAGCGGCCATGGCTCACGGGCCTAGCTGCTCCGCGGCATGTGGGATCTTCCCGGACCGGGGCACGAACCCGTGTCCCCTGCATCGGCAGGCAGACTCTCAACCACTGTGCCACCAGGGAAGCCCCAAAGAGCCTTTTTTTATGACATCCAATTTATTGATTTATGTCTCTTATGGATTGCACTTTTGGTGTCAAGTCTAAAAACTGTTTGCCTAGTCCTAGATCCCAAAGATTTTCTCCTAATTTTTCTAAAAGTTTTGTTTTACATTTAAGTTCGTGATCCATTTTGAGTTGATTTTTTATATAAGGTGTGAGGTTCATTTTTGGCCAATGTATTGGCCAAATTTTTAAAAAATTCTATCATGACTTATTCCAAAACATCTTTTTGTATATCACTTTTTATAGCATAATTTTCTTAGTGGTTACATAAATGTACATGCTTAATTTATCACTATCTACTGGTATCAATGCTTTACCACTCTGAGTAATGTGAGGAAAACTTATTTTCATTTTGATCCCTTTATCCTCTTAGTTTTAAAATATAATTATCTTGGGCTTCCCTGGTGGCGCAGTGGTTGAGAGTCCGCCTGCCGATGCAGGGGACACGGGTTCGTGCCCCGGTCCGGGAAGATCCCACATGCCGCGGAGCGGCTGGGCCCGTGAGCCATGGCCGCTGAGCCTGCGCGTCCGGAGCCTGGGCTCCACAACGGGAGAGGCCACAACAGTGAGAGGCCCGCGTACCGCAAAAAAAAAAAAAAAAAAAAAAAAAAAATATATATATATATATATATATAATTATCTTAAGTATTTTCTCTAAATATATTGTACACCATATCAGATGGTGTTATAATTTTTGCTTCAATCATCAAATTTAAGAAACATAATTGTTTACCCACTCCATTGTTCTTTCCTTTCCTTTCTGAAGTTCCAAGATTTCTTCTGTTATCATTTTCCTTCTATTTGGAGAACTTCCTTTAGCCATTCTTTTTGGTTTGGGCGGGGGGCGGGGTTTGTTGTTTTCTTTTTGGCTGCATTGGGTCTTCGTTGCTGCGCGCGGGCTTTCTCTAGTTGCGGCGAGCGCGGGCTACTCTTCGTTGTGGTGTGTGGGCTTCTCATGGCGGTGGCTTCTCTCGTTGCGGAGCACGGGTCTAAGTGCGCAGGCTTCAGTAGTTGCGGCGCGTGGGCTCAATAGTTGTGGTGTGCAGGCTTAGTTGCTCTGCAGCATGTGAGATCTTCCCGGACCGGGCAGCAAACCTGTGTCCCCTGCATTGGCAGGCAGATTCTTAACCACTGCACCATCAGAGAAGTCCCCTTTAGCCACTCTCGAAGGGTAAGTCTGTTTGTGACAAATTATCTTAGTTTTCCTTCATCTGAAAATATTGTTATTTTCTCACCTTTCCTGAAGGATATTTTCACCAGATGTAGAACTTGTGGTGGACGGTTTTCTTCTTTCAGCATTTGAAAAATGTGTCAATTCCTTCTGGCCTCCATGGTTTCTGAGGAGAAACCTGCTCTCCTTTCATTGGTGTTCCCTGTAAATAATACGTTATTTTTTCTCTGGCTGCTTTCAAGATTTTTTCTATTTTTTAGTTTTCAGAAGTGTAGTTATGATGTGTCTTGGCATGAATTTCTCTGGGTTCCTCCTACTGGGGTTCACTCAGCTTCTTGAATCTGTACGTTTTTGCCTTTTGCCAAGTTGGAGACATTTTCAGCCATTCTTTCTTCAAACCCAGGTGACATTTTAAGTTTGAGAAGCATTGCTCTAGAGTGGGCTTCAAGGGTCCAAGAACCCCTCAAATTTTATCTGAAAATGCTGTGAATGTCCATTTTTCTTAGGAGAATGTCCACAGCTTTCACTAGATTCTCGAAAAATTCCATGACACGCCCCATAAAGTTTACAAAAGCACTGGTTTATGGCCTTATTGGGTTATTTTTGGTCTTCTTGGCTAAAACCAATTTTTCAAAACTAGTTAGTATTCTTCCTCCTACCACATCTGTTGCATTCCTGTGTCCCAGAGGTTTCTCTAACCGTTTTGGGAAATATGATCCCTCAGATGAATATTTCTGAGTGCCCGACACGTGCCAGACAAATACTTCCCCCTGGTTAGTGAGAAGGGGAAGAGTTAAAACATTAAAGGCACTTTTAGCTCATGAGAAGTTTTAAGTACCTAAGAAATCAAAGTAAACTTTGCTCCTTTCATGTCGTGTGACTTTGTTCCTTACTGGTCTGAGCTGGATGTGCCAGTGATCACATTACATCCTGAAAATATAATTCCATATACAGTACTAAAAACGTGGCATTATGCAGTGGGCCCACTTGTCATCACTCTCGTTTGCTTTATACACTTGGTAGCCAAGCACACGTAGTTCCTCCAAGCAGTCTTGTCCCTGGAAAACTGCACAACGGATGCGTCTGCCTGGTACACCCTCGCTCACCTTCGCCACCCACCTTCCTGCAGTAACTCTCGCTCATCTCTCAGAACTCACTTTAGGAAGCACCACCTCTAGGAAGACTTCATTCTCTCTTCTCCAGGGCTTGAGTTGGGTGTGTCTCCGATATCACCCATGCTTGCCAGATGTCACAGTATATGGTGATTACCTGTCACTGCCACCAGACTGTGAGACCCTTGGAGGCTGTGACCGGGTCCGCACGCTTTTGTGCCCCAGCACTTTTGAGCCCCAGCACTTTAACAAACATAACACGTCCTTAAGCGCAGCTTCCTGTGGGAATTCACCACCACCACTGACTGGCGAAGCCTCTCCTCCATTTCTTCATTCGTGTCATAAGTATCTCTTGAGCTTCTTCACAGGTAGGTGTAGCAGGATTCCATAGATGTTTGTGGAATGAAAGTTGGTGTTAGATCATCACAGCTCTGCTCTTCCTCAAGCTCAGCCATGCATTTCCTCATCTTCTCCACACCTTTACCTCCTATTTATCTTTTATCCTTCATTCTAAGCCACTGTGAATTCTTTTTGGAAAGGAGAAGAGGGCAGATAAATACAACACATTTTAAAGTAATTTTCTTATTCCTCCCAGGTACTATCTTGGTCGTCAGATGTTTATCGTTACCTCTGACCCGGACATGATCAAGCAGATATTGGTTGAGAAGTTCAGTAACTTCACCAACAGAATGGTATGGAATTTTCTTTCTTCGTATGGATGGATGGGGAATCATTCTAAGATGCAAGGACCGCACATCACATCTCACAGGGATGTGATTGGGCCTTTTGTAGGGTTTAGATCAGTTCAACTCAAAACTGTGCTCCCCAGTGAATTTGAGTTTTCAAAAGGGATGTATAGGACGCTACAAAAGAATGGCATTTACATTTAAGAGACGCTTCAAGAAAGCTAAACCTCAAGAGGAGTTGAGGCTAATAAAATTCTAAAACCGGGAGGGTTTTGAAAGCTGTGTTCAAAGCTGGAGGAATCCAGAGGGTCAAGTGACCTCAGTCAAGTGACCGAGGAAGACCGAGCAAGGTTAATAAACATCGGAGGGAATGCAAGATATCAAGCTTCCCGCGCGTACATCCTTCCCAGAGAGTATAAACATCTTAAGGCTGGAAAAAGAAGACAAGTAACATTACAAGGGAAATTCATCCCCAAGTAACAAGTCTCTAACCCACTAAAGGATGTACATATTCCATCTTTTTTTGAAAGCACATATCCTGCTTTTTATCTTTGATGAGAAATCCCAAAGAATTGAAGAGGTGACAAAATGGCAAAGCTCAGTGCTGTCCATATTTTCCAAAAATGAGGAGATGAGAATTCTAGGAGAGATGATCAATAACGTTCATGTTGATTTTTGGAAAAAGTCTAAAGGGAGTTGATAAATAGTTGCTTGTGAGAATTCAGAGAATCACTATGAGCCAACCTTTTTTTTTTTTTTTTTGGCAAATTAAACTCATCTTCCATTCTTATAGGAGTAGTAAGCAATGTAGGCACTCTTTTGTTGGTTATTTGACAAACTTCTGCACACTTGCCATATATACCAGGCACTGTCTAGGTAATGATTAGAAAGAGATAGAAAACTCAGTCTCGTCCTTGAGGAGCTTATAGTCTAATGACAGAGGCAGAGAGGAAAGAGACCAGTACAATACGGTACGGTGAGCATGGAAAACACTGCACCCTCCAGGATGGGAACCAGGAAAGGCTTATTAGACGTAAGGTGACTGGGACTGAGTCCTAAAGAAATTAGCAGTAGCCCCCTAGCTTTCTGTACTGGTTGAGCTGTCCAGAGTGGGTTTTTTTTTTTCCCTCATTAAATTTCACAGGAACTTATGAGACTGGTACAATTATCATCTCTATCTTACTGACAAAGATACTAAGACTCAGGTTAAGTGACAACCCTGGTCACATGACTCACAGGAGGAAGATTAATAGGGTTTAGGTGCCATCTCCCAACTCAAGTCCAGGGCTCTTTCTACTGTCACTATTGTAATAGCTGCCTAGGTGACATCTCTGGACTATCAAGGTTTCATTGAGTAATTGTTACTCGCCCAAAGCACACTCATCTTCCGGCCCCAGAGCACCATGCACACTTCCAGGCACCACGTGGCCACTAGAAGGAGGTGATCTGGGAGGGGGTGATCGCCTGGCCTGCTAACTCCTCCATCACCTCAGAATGGCTGAAGGAAATACAGAAGCTTAGCCACGTCTCTGCCTCCGTTTGATTCTCCCCCCAGATACTCTGTTGTTACTCCCCTGTTCAAAGTCCCCTGAAGGTTTTTGTGGCCTCGGGATTTTAGAGACTGAGTCTGATGGTTAAAGGCAGTCATAGATTGCTGCTCCCCCAGACTCAGCAAGGAAGGTTGATTAGAGAAACAGAGGAAGCCAGTGAGTCAAGGGCCCTGACCACCAAGCCACGTGCCGGCAGGCGTGGAAAGCACTCCAAGGGCTGCCACGGCTCTTGGCCACGGCTGAGCCTCTGAGCAGTGAGATGGGACACGTCAGCCATGTGCCTCCATACCATCATGTTCACATGACATCCAAGATGTAACCAAGGTATAAGACCCCTCGAACTGACCTGGAATAGAGCTGCTCTTGGATTGATGTCCAAGGGGCAGACACACACTCAAAATACACGTTCAAGCAGAGGGGACCAAGTCAAGCTGCCCAGTTTCAGTCCATTTCTCCTCCAAACCATGTGTCTACCCTCCCTATTTTTCCCCACCCCCTGACTAAGATCTCTAGGCCCCAACCTCCAAACTGTGGTTCTAATTTCCTTCTTTCACTCAACACAGTGTCCTCAAGACAAAGTTCAAGTTCCTCAGGTGAGATTTAAGGGCCCCTATAATTTAGATCCATTACATATGCTCCCACCTCAGCTCTCACTCCTCCCCAGTACAAGCAGTCACCCCAGCTGGAGCGGCCTCTCCATTCTCTCTGCAACCTCTCCAAAAGCCCTGCCCCAGGGCCTTTGCTCATGCTGACACCTCCACTAGAATTGGAGACAGCACAGCAGTGGGTCTTATATTTACTAGCAATGTGAACTTGAGCAAATTACTTCTTTAAGCCTCTCATTCTTCCTTTGGAAAACAGGGATATGCTCTGCCTTATTAGGCTGTTGTAAGGCTAAATGAGATGATGTGTGTAAGTCCTGCTTTACACGCAGGCAAGACAAGTTTTCACCGTGCATTAGCTGCTATTAACAAGAAAATCCTCCACTTCTCCTACACCCATCCGAACCCTTGGTATTCGTCCAGATTCTCCTCAAATTCTGCTCCCCCCATGAAGCTTTCCCTACCTCAACCCTCATTTACTTTTCCCCTTCTCTGAACGCTCACAGCATTGATCACCTGCATCATTCATTTTCACAATCGCTCGCGTCGTGCCTCCTAGAATTTACCATGAATGAGTGCATGGCTTTCACCCTAACTTGATTAACTTTAAGCCCTGTCCTTCTCTTTTTATACCCCAGGGCCCAAACACATAACGACTACTCAGTATCCGATATATTCTCGTTCAAGCAGAATTGACTCTCCATCAACTTGACATTCTCCCCAGAAGAACTAGGTAGTACCTGGAGATTCAATATGTACATCCTCTTGTAGGTCATTCACAAACATGTAAAAAGGTCCATCAAAGATAAGATCTCTAGGAAACCCCAATGTTGGTAATTTTCCATCTGGGAATGTAGCCACTTATCCTAAGCTTTGTTTATGGTCTTTAAGCCAATCCCATATTCATGAGGAAACAATACTTAGTGACTCAATCTTCAAAAAACCAACTTTAGAGTGGGATTTTCTCACAGGTTTTGAAAGTCAAATTACATTGGGTTCTGTGGTTCCCCCTTATCCATCTCCTTATTTATCTGCTCAAAGGACTCAAGGAGATTAGCGTGGCACGATTTTTTCTTCCTGACACCATGCCACCTTCCCTCTGATAAGCCATGTTTACCTAAGTGTTCAGCAATTCAGCTTTATTATACATTCATTCAGTAAACATTAAACACTTACTCCATGCAAGCTTCTACCAAATGGTCCCTTGTGAGACAGAAAATACCTCAGCATATTAGTTTGATACATGAAGTGAAAAGGAACTTAAATAACGCGTGATTTCATTTTCCAGCTGTAAGAACCCATCTCTGCTCACAAACCCAGGCTTGACTTCTGTGTGCCCCTGACAGCCTATGGAGAGCGGCCGGGATGGGGAAGCTGGGTTTAGCTCTGAAATTTGGTGTGACCTGTAGGCATCCCATGAGGGACTGACAGAGCACACTGGCTGGAGTTGGGACGACACCACAGGGAACTCGCTGACATAAGTCAGTATTGAGCAAATACTTGAATTCAAAAATTGTTGAATGATATATATTTTTTCCAATTCAAGAACACCTGGCTGAACAGACTCTATGGCTTGGACCCAGGGTGGCAGCTCCTATATCACGCTTCCCCATTCACATTTTCAAGGCGCTCAGTTCCATGGAACGTGACTGCTTTCTCTTGCCCGTTTTCCGAATGGACCCCTTGGGCCTCTATCACTGCCCTCAACACTTCCTCAAGTTGCTTCCAGTGGTGCAACCACAGTTTATCTGTAAACCCCAATCAGTCTCCTTAGCATGATAGAACCTCAGTTGCCCCAGCACGTCTGGACTTGGCTATTTTTATGCAGGTATTTTTAATGAGATCCTCTTGCTATCGGGTACTCAATGAGGCCACGCGGGCAGCTCTCTTTTTATTATCTGCGGAAACTGGAGCTGGGTCCACTTGATTCAGCAGAAATGGTCCTAACCAGCAGTAGAACGCTGTACTCCTGGCCTGTCATTAAGGCCCAAGTTGGGAAAGCCGTGGGAAAGGTGCTGAGAGGTAGGGAGGCCTTTGGCCCGTGTTGGGTTGGTCTAGTTGGATGCGGGAAGGGAGAGGGGGGGTGTGTTTGATCACTAAACCTGCTGCCAGGAGCTCTGAGCCCTGGTCTGAGATGAGCATGGCAAGCAGGTCAGGCAGCAGGCATGCCCACTGCCAGGTTCCATCACATGTTTGTGGAGTGCAGTGGAAGGTGGTGGTGGTCACCCATGTGTGGGGTGAGATGCCAGCCCTCAGGGCCTCACAGGCAACATGGGGGTCAACTCTCCAGGCACCGGTTCACACCATCGACTCACATCTAAAGCCACGTGATAGATTTGGGGAGTGGTTTTATCCAGGACCCCCAGGGCCTGGCTCCCCAGGTACAACCTCTCCAAGGCTAATTTCACGCTCTCAGCACACGGATGTCGGAATCATAGGACGAGTTCCTGTGAAACCACGCAGCACTTGGCACTGGCAGAGACTGCTAAAGTTCTGAGGCAAATACGGCCCTGGAAACCTTATTAGCCCCTGTGCCTACAGCAGTGCCCCATCCCGGGGGCAGAAGCGCAGCTGGTCACAGAGCTCGGGAGCCAGGCAGACTCCACCCGGGGCTCCAGATGGATCGGGCCACCCGTGCTGGACCCCCAGGGACCTGCCTGCTGCTACCCAGAAGGGACAGAGGGGCCTCAGGAAGTTAGCCACAAATATGCCTCGCCCACACCTGCAACAAGTCCCTCTCCACCAACAGTTTTTGAAAACTAACTCATCTAGAGTTTCTGGTCCCCTTTCTCTTAAATAAAACATCGAGTAAAAGAAAGCATTCTGGTTTTCAAATGGGTGCAGGGAGATTTACGTTTAAATGAGAATGGTTTGGCCCATGACTTAGGGAAGCTCTTGTCACTGCATTCAAAACCTGACTACTTTTTTCAGCTTTGCATTTCTTTTTTTTTAAATAAATTTACTTATTTATTTATTTTTGGCTGCATTGGGTCTTCGTTGCTACGTGCGGGCTTTCTCTAGTTGTGGCGAGCAGGGGCTGCTCTTCGTTGCGGTGCGTGAGCTTCTCATTGCAGTGGCTTCTCTTGTTGCAGAGCACGGGCTCCAGGCACGCGGGCTTCAGTAGTTGTGGCACACGGGCTCAGTAGTTGTGGCTCACAGGCTCTAGAGCGCAGGCTCAGTAGTTGTGGCGCACGGGCTTAGTTGCTCCGCGGCATGTGGGATCTTCCCAGCCCAGGGCTTGAACCCGTGTCCCCTGCATTGGCAGGCGGATTCTTAACCACTGCGCCACCAGGGAAGCCCCTCCTTTTTTTTTTTTTAACATCTTTATTGGAGAAGGGTCAACTCACATGATGGGTCCACAGCTCCAAGAGGTAGACGTTCTTACTTAAAAGACCGAACAGACTGCAGAGAATCAGAAACCCAGGTGTGCAACCTCATTTGCCTGACCCCTGTCTGTTTTGAGGCAGGTCTCATTGTTTTATGTGAAACATTGTGCTGTGCACTGGAAACCCTGCAGCCTGAGCTGGGAGCTTCTCATCCCGGGATGGGCTGCCCACAGATCACTCAAACCTCCCCTTCAGAATTTCCGAGAAGTGGGGTACAGGCTCTAGGGATAGGGGCTCATCGCTCAAGGCAGGTTATTTTTAGTAGTTATTTAGACTACTGGGAAGTTCTCCTTTAGAGGAGCTGGAATTTTCCCCATAGTTCCCACTATTGAACCTAATTCTACCACCCTGGGTCAAAAAAAAGAGCCAAATCTCTTCCATGTAATACGCATTCAATAGATATTTTTAAAGTACAGACTAAGGACCACAATCTGATCTTGCAAGCCTTCTCTTTCCAGCTACGCATTCTAAAATCTGTCAGACTGTCCCCTCACCAACCGACTGCTCTTCTGAAATGACCAACTTGCCACTTTCCCTCTTCCAGTATCGTATCTAGAAATGAAAATAGCTTGGTTACTCTAACCAACGCTTCTGAAATCTTCCATCAGAGAATGAAGAATTCTAATGGGAGTTGTAGGCTGAAGGGAGAGTATTGCAAGCTGGTGAGGGAGACAATGCTGACATATTGCACAAGGGCTGGATTTGTCCTCCAAGGGCAAGATAAAAACTATCACGGAGCCAATCCTTAGGTCTAAAGGACAGAGACAAAATCCAGTCAACTTTGACTCTTATCTCCAATTTCCTCTGTTTCATCAGAAGCCCATAAACCACCACCCAGCTTTCCTTGGAAAGAAATGCTTTAGGACAGGTAGCGTGGCAGGGGACCGGCGTTTGCCAGTATACAGAATGTACCATTTCCTCCTTTGATCCTGGAACCCAAACAAATGGGTTATGTTCTAAAAATTCCATAAAACCACAATTCTGTAGAGTGACCACAGCACTCCTAAAGAATTTTATTCTAAATATAGAGAGGTATTCCTCTGCAGAAAAAATATCCCAGCAACTTGGTTCTAATATATAATTAAATCCCCCCAGATACTCTGCAGTTACGTTATAGGTTATTTTGAGTGTTCATATTTTATCAGAAAATTATCATTTTCCTCTGAACAGGAGTTTTTACAAGGCTTTTGAGTTAACGGTGGCTGGCTTCATGTTTCAACTATAATTAAAACAGTGAAAAGGAATAGCAAAACCGTATATCACATGCAGTTCTGAAGAATGCTTTGTCCTCCAGTCCCCCTACTTCCCCTCACCCTGCAGCCCTGGGGCTCAGGGCTCTGAACAGCTGTGAGGGCCCCCAGTTTTGACCGTTTGGTGGGAGTAGGTGGTCTTAGGAAAGAAGGGACTGGCCTGGGAAGAAGGGATAAGGAGACCTCATTTTCTGTGTGCTTCCAGACTCAGCTGGACTGTCTCCTCCTCAGAGAAGGCTTCCTGGCCATTTAATCCCCTATCATTTTCTCACCTCGCTGCCCTCTCTCCCCCTTCATAACACCCACTTTCCCATGAAATGTAATGACAGCTATTTGTTAGTTTAGGAGGTAACTGTCTGCTTCCCCACTAGACTATCAACTCATTGAGGGCCAATGCAATGTCTTCTCTATTCAGCACCGTATAGCCAACTTCTCGTGTATATTAGACATTCAACAAACATTCGCTGAACGAGAAGAACGAGTGAATGAATGAGAGAAAGAACACAGAAACATCATGACAGGAAGGAGTTCTCTTGCAACAGCTCTGTTGGGGCATATGCTTCTGAAGGACCCTCTTTTTCCCCTTTCCCTCTCCTCCCCCCACCCCCAGGCATATTCCAAAGACCCAGACACGAGTCTGTCAACTCCTGGCCCAACGTAACCAATCCAGCCACACAAAACCCCTTGCCAAATAGATCAGACATGAAACTCAATCCCAGGAAAGACGAGCCCACCTCCAAGAAGCCAGCTGTTGGGTCCTCCGGGAACCCCCACTCTGCAGGGGGTCTGCAGAACACACAGACGCCGCTGAGTTATTTACGGTGATAACCACAGAGTCACAAGATAGAACTGGGCCAGAACTGGGCGCTTCCCCATCTGCTCCCGGTGGGTCCTCGGCCATGGATCTAGAGACCATTGTCCATGAGCTTTTATATTCTTTACATCCTTGCAAGACAAGTCTCCTAATTATTGGTCACGGGTGACTGGAACCAGAGTGTTTATCGTGGACTGTATTGCCACCCAGGAGTCTTGGGCTCCCTTGTGTCCTAACTCTCTGCTAATCGCTTTCCACCAGGCATCAGGTTTGGAGCCCAAACCGGTAGCCAACAGTGTCCTGTTTTTACGTGACAAAAGATGGGAAGAGGTCAGAAGTGTCCTGACGTCTGCTTTCAGTCCTGAAAAGCTGAATGAGGTAAGACCTGGGAAACGCAGACTCTCTTCCATGAAGAGCAGGTTTCCTCTCTCCAGATTATGATGGGAGCCGGTTCACTTTGCGTCACTTGTCCGTTGCCCTGCCCGCTATGCCCGTCAAACCTCCCTATTATTCCCAAAGCACAGGAAACTGTACTGGAGTGTCTACCCTTTCTCTAGCCCTCCGCAGCCCCAGTTGCCATGAATCTGTAGTGAGTCAGCAAGCACTCAGGGCACTTCTGCTAAATCCCAAGGCTCTGTCCCCGGCACTTTGGGGGCACCCAGGAGAAAACTGGAGGGGCTCTCCTCAGACTTTCATGTGTAACGGATCACCTGAGAATCCTGTTAAAATGCAGATTCTGATGCAGTAGGTCTGGGGTGGGACCTGAGACTCTGCATCTCTAACAAGCTCCCAGGTGACGTGGATGCTTCTGAACAATGAACCACACTTTACATAGCAAGGAACTAGAGAACATCTTGAAATGAAGGTGAGCTTTGAATCAAGTCTGAAATAGGGAAGAGATGGCCATGGATACGAGGATGTCCTTGGGCAGAACTCTTGGGAGGGGGGTGGGCATGCCCAAGTTAATCTTTGTGGCCAGGTCAAAGGGCAAATTCTCATTTACAAGATGCTGTTAAACCCGGGGCTGCCGCCTTCCCCCACCCAGGGACCCACCCTTCCCTACCAGCTGTATAAATAAAACTTACTGTTTGTCCTGCTTCCTGACCAAGTGCTCTCACACCTGATCCTCACTAATGGCCCCTCAATTGCTCATCTGGCTTTGATGCCTGTTCTGAATTCTGCAACAGCAACAGCTCATGACTGAGCCCTTGAGCCCTTCTGATGTGACGTGGCTGAAGGGTTGCCTCGGTGTGAGTCCCAGGTACATGGGAAACTCCAGAGCAAGTGCCCTTCCAGAGTCAGCCACCACATCTAGCTGTTGCAGAACGCCTGGCCTTGGAGTGGCCTGTCTTCAGTTCAATACATGAGAGCTACTCTGAGCTTCAACTCAAGAGGTTCACCCATATGGTCCTGCTGAATTCCTCTAAGTCTTCTGAAGTCCCCCAGAAGAGGAGAGGGTTCCAGACTTCATAATTAATCCCATCCAAATAAACTCAGAAACGAGAGATCCTGCCCATCCTCAGTGAGGTTTTTCTGTTGTTTTCTTTCCTCAAGGCGGTTTTGATTTGTGTTTCCATACGTAGCCTTTACATAGCCAGCTAACACTCACACAGCTCTTACCATGTGCCAGACACCACTGTAAGGCTTCCTGCTCGTATTAGCATACTTAATCTTCACCACATCTCTGTGAGGTAAATACCATTATCAATCCCATTTTACAGATGAGGAAACTGAGGCCCATAGAGATTATGCACTTCACATCACATAGCTAGTAAGTGTGGCAAAGCCAAGGTTAGAACCCAGTTCCAGAATGCTCTTAAGCTCTCTGCTTGACTGCTTCTCCTATCTTGTTCTGAAGCTCCCTAGGACTGTCCTAGGGACTGTCTGGAGGGTGGTGGAAGGGAGATGAAGCAAATGGGACCTCTTTGGAAACCTAGGGGTATCAGAAGCAACACTCCTCCGTTTGCTGCCTAAGTTTGGAACCAACTGAGGTACGGAAACAGGTTTCAGACAGAAACCTCCTTTCTCACTGGTAAGGCTGTTTGAGAAATACAGCCTGTCTTCTGGTGGTGTGGGCTTGCTAATGCTTCACCCGGAGTGGGCAGCTGCAGCCCCCCCCAGCAGGAGGGCAGCCGAGAGCGCACACTAACATGCCCCCCACCCCGTCCCCCCAGGGCTGGCCCACGCAGGCTCAGTTCCTTCTTTAAACGCCTCGGCCTGATAAGGGAGGGCAGGACCCAGCCTTTCTCAGCCTCAGGTACACACTGGAGTCATCTGGGGAGCTTTGCAAACCATTGCTGTCTGGGTCTCACGTCTAGATTAAGTTGGTTTGGTTTGGAAGGCAGCCTGGGTCTGAGGGGATCTTACAGCTCCCCAGGCGATTCTGATGTAAAGCCAGAGTTGGGAACCACCACTGGTAGAAATTACCCACAAGGAAACATGAGGAGGGGGGTACCTGCTACACCTGGAACCAGGAGCCCTGCGCCACAGTCAGCCCTGTTATATACTGAGGTTTCATGCGAGAATTTGTTTGAAGGAAGGGCCTGCTTCTTTAAAAAGTTGTAAAGCATTATTTGGGTCACCTTTATTACACCTAGTCACTAAAATGCTGAGTTAACCAAAAGGGGAAGGCTGGGGTGGAGAGGTAGGTAAACCGTGGCTTGACATAAGGAGCTCCAACACGTTGCATCCCACTTCCTCATTTGTGAGTAAACAATGACTTGACAATGCTATAGATACAGAAAGAATCTTATCATTTGTTAAAAAATAAATTGATGAAGGGTATCTGATTTTTTTTTTTTTTTAAGTAAGAAAGGAAGTTTTTTTGACACTGAAGACGAAAAAAAAAAAAAAAGAATCTTATCAGGGTCTAGATTTCTTTAACACCCTACAGGACACACTCCAGAAACTGATACAGCATCATTGCCCAAACAAATTCAGGGCTCCTGAAGTCCCAAGCATTTTCTCCTTTTGGTTCAGAAATCAAATTCTTAGCGCCTGAATTAGCTGCAGAAAATAGAGTTCCTCCAAGTGGTTCATAGCACTGAGACGCCTAGTAGCCGTAAATAAGAGGAAGGGGGAAGGGAGGGGGAAGGGAGGGGGAAAGGAGGGGGAAGGGAGGGGGAAGGGAGGGGGGAGGGAGGGGGAAGGGAGGGGGAAGGGAGGGGGGAGGGAGGGGAAGGGAGGGGGGAGGGAGGGGAAGGGAGGGGGGAGGGAGGGGAAGGGAGGGGGGAGGGAGGGGGAGGGAGGGGGAAGGGAGGGGGAGAGAAATTTTCATAGACAGATTACCCGGGTTTTGCTTCAGATCTAGCTCATTGTTTAACATATTCTACAAGTGAACTTAAAGCTCCATTGGAAATCATCTTTCTACTCAATATAGTTCAATTTAGGTTCTTGGGTTTCTGTTGAAAGGATGCCATTCCGGAGCAGAGTTAGTCACCCTCGTCCCCACCTGTGGAGAATTTAGACCTGGTGAATTTAAGGTGTCTGGGAGGCATCTAAGTAGATGCATCAGGCAGAAGTTGGCTGCAGATATAGAGCTCAGGAGAGAAGGGTAGGAAAGATGGTCATCAAAAACAGACAGGGGGCTTCCGTGGTGGCGCAGCGGTTGAGAATCTGCCTACTAATGCAGGGGACATGGGTTCGATCCCTGGTCTGGGAAGATCCCACATGGCGCGGAGCAACTACGCCCGTGAGCCACAACTACTGAGCCTGCGCGTCTGGAGCCTGTGCTCCGCAACAAGAGAGGCCGTGACAGTGAGTGGCCCCCGCTTGCCACAACTAGAGAAAGCCCTCACACAGAAATGAAGACCCAACACAGCCAAAAACAAAAAAATGAAAAAATAAAAACACAGACAGTGGCCACGGGGATATAATATACAGCATAAGGAATATGATCAATAATACTGTAATAACTTTGGGGACAGATGGTTACTAGATTTACTGTGGTGATTGTTTCATCATGAATGCAAATGTCACACCAGTATGTAGTACACCTGAAGCTAATAGTGTACATCAACTATATTTCAATTTAAAAAAAAAGAAAATTTTTACAAGAGAGAAAACACAGGGCTTCCCTGGTGGCGCAGTGGTTGGGGGTCCGCCCGCCGATGCGGGAGATGCGGGCTCGTGCCCCGGTCCGGGAGGGTCCCGCGTGCCACGGAGCGGCTGGGCCCGTGAGCCATGGCCGCTGAGCCTGCGCGTCCGGAGCCTGTGCTCCGCAACCGGAGAGGCCACAACAGTGAGAGGCCCGCGTACCGCAAAAAAAAAAAGAGAGAGAAAACACAGACATGGGTGAGGTCACCCCAGGAGTGTATATAGCATGAGAAGAGGGCTGGGGAGAACCATATATAAGTGAGGGGCAGAGGAGAGACCTACAGAGATGACTTGGGAAGAACAGCTTGAAACTGAAGTCCAGGAGAATGTGGAAGGGAAACGCTTTTCAAGGAGGAAGGAGCAGACAAAGGTGTTAAATGCTGGTTAAAAAGAAAGGAACATGAGGACTAAAAAGTACATGACAAAGATAATAGTTTTCAAGGGTTAAGCCAATATCTGTGTGTTTCATGCTCCATAAATCACGTCCTGGATTTTCTCTCCCCCACGGAATCATTGCTTCAGAAGGAGGCGGCAGTGGGCAACTTCCAGAACGAGGAGGTCTTTGCTCAGTTTTGCACATGAGGCTTTCCTGAGCCCTACTGAGACAATGGTCTTGGAGTTGCGAGCTTTGTTGGGAGTGAAAAGTTTTCCTAATTCCTAAAGCAGCTCTTTGTATATGAAGAGCAGGGTTTGAGGCTCTGAGCAAGGAGTGTCACTCTACACCAAAGCGTAGACCGGATGGAGGATCTTCCTATCCTACGGAAGATGGGTGGAGGGGAGAAAGATGGGAGGGCTGGTTGCCAGACGTCAGTGTTCTGACTGCCTCCTCCTCCAGCGCCCGGGACCCTCCAAGTTTCTGGATGCTTCCCTGGACTTTAACCTCACATGGGCTTTCCCTTTCTAGTCACTTGTTCTCAAACCCTGTGTGACCAAGGGCTGCGCCCAAATCACCTAGTACCCTTGTTTAAAACACATAATTCCAGCCACCCCAGGACCTACAGAATGACAATTTCTAGGGCGACTGAGAATCTGTATGCTTTACAAGTGCCCTGGCACGATCCTGGTTACAGCCCTGTTGGAAAGCACTGGCGGGGCGAGTCCTCCTCTTGGTCCCTCGTCTGACCTTCTCAGACCCACAGACTCCCCAGGCTTGTAAGAGCTGGGCCCCAGAACCCCATCCTCCTCCCCTGCTTTATTTTTCTCTGTGGTGCTATCACCAGCTAACATTCCATTTATTTTACTTATTTTTTCTTTATTGTTAACTGTATAGCATGACACACATAACGGACACTCAACAGTGATTTGTTGGATTGGAGGATGGATGGATGGATGGATGGATGGATGGATGGATGGATGGATAGGGAATCACAGAACCAAGAAGCTTTCTACCTAAGGATATATGTTACAACTGAGATAAAAGGGAAACGAGGGAAATAATTTCATCAAAGAAAAATTACGTAAGAGGATGTGGCCGCTTGTTGGCTTTCTCTTTAGAGGGTCTCAAGTCTAGGCATATGTAGAAACAGAGAAAGCAGGTCACAGAGACGCAAAGAGGAGAAGAAGGCTCCCCGAGGGCCTGGGGCAAAGGAGACAGAAGAGAGAAGCTCGGGGAACCCATGGGAGCCCGCACTCCCCCGGGACATGGGAACCTGGCTCAGTTTTCCCACAAATAGCTATGGAATGTCAATAATCTCCAGTCCTTTCTGAATTAGTAAGTTGCTTTGGGACTTTTATTATCAAACTTGAGAGTTTATTCTTGAAATAAAGATGTGTTTTCCCTTGGAATTCTGAGGCTTTTTCCTTCAGCCCCTGGCAGCCTAAGTTAAGTACTTTACTCCCTGTGTCTGTAGGTGTCATTAATATTCATAAAGTTCTGGATGGCACTGTCTTTATTTGTGTGGATTTTAGGCTGTCTTGGCCAACAATGCCTGAAAGTTACTTTAAAATTAGCATTCTATCATGAATCCATGGTTTTATTTAAAATAAAATTGGTTTTGGGTTTATGTCTTACCAGAGATAATATAGAGAGATAGAGAACCAGTGAAAATTTCATCAAAATCAGAGTCCAGTGACAGACAAATTATCGGGATTTATAGGAAAGGATGGCTGAGCATTGCTGGGAAAACAACTGATTTTTTTATTAGGGAAAATTCTGTCTGATTAGCCTATCGGAATTTTCACCCCATCTCCTAAGAGGTTAATTGTTTTTAAAGGGGCAACCAGTAGACTTGGATTTTTACAGACTCTTTTGCTAGATTCTTTACCAAAGACTATTAATAAGTAACACTGGGATTGTGTAAAAATTTATTATGGGTCAGGAAGTAAATAGATTTAGTTTCAAGAAACAAAACTGGGGCTGAATTAATCCTTCTCTGAGGAAATACATAAATAAGGGGATTCCCTGGGGACCCGGGTTAGCACTAATTTTATTTTTAAATTTTATAATTCATCTGAGAGAGGGAGACGACCATGAAATTTATGCATTTGTATATTTCTCTAAGTTCTTCTGGTTTGAAAAATATTAAATCAGTTGGAGTAAGTTTCTAAGACTCTTCTAAGATTGTGTAAGTCAGCACAAAAGTGTCAGATAACCTTCAGTGTAAGCAAGACTAAAATAATACATTTAGGAGAAAAGCATGTAAACCGTACTTATATGATGACGAACTTCAAGCTATGAATAACTACCAGGGAAAAGGATTTGAAATTGAGGATTGGAAAGGCCCCATGGTCATCTAATTCAGTAAAATATTGTAAACGGGCTTCCTCTACACATAGGGATTCACTGTGCATATTAAAAGTTTGGGGGGAAAACTGCAGTAAATAAGTCTGTTTAATTTTGTTTATTCTGGGTTCAAATAAGTTTTCAATAAGTGAAAACATGGGGCGTTAATATCATAGTCGGCTACTGAGAGAAGTGAGGCTTTTGAGCACCATGCCTTTGGAGGCAGATGCATGGGGAACTCCATTACCAAGTACTTCTAGCAGAGACCAAGCTCCACATTGGATGGACCACGGATCCAACCCAATACGGCAGCTCAAATCTTCTCAGTCCTCAAAGCCCCATAAAAGTGGTGGACATTTGCTCATTTGTCCAGAGAACTAAGCTGATGGTGACCCACTGAGTGGATAGAAGAGACCTGGCAGCTCCAAACAGGAGAGCCTGAAGCTGGCTGTGTGTGTCACCCAAGAGTAAGAGCAAATCATATGTCTGCACATGGGGACTCAGCTAAAGAAAAGTCAGACTAGACTTCCCTGGTGGCGCAGTGGTTAAGAACCCGTCTGCCAATGCAGGAGACATGGGTTCAAGCCCTGGTCTGGGAAGATCCCACATGCTGTGGAGCAGCTGAGCCCATGCACCACAACTACTGAGCCTGCACTCTAGAGCCCACGAGCCACAACTACTGAGCCCACGCGTCACAACTACTGAAGCCCGAGCGCCTAGAGCCTGTGCTCCAGAACGAGAGAAGCCACCGCAATGAGAAGCCCGCGCGCAGCATAGAAGACCCAACGCAGCCAGAGAAAAAGAATTAGCTTCAGCATTTTTAATGACCTTTAAATCGCACATAATAAAATCTTGATTGACCAGACTATTTATTAAAAAAAAGAAAGAAAGAAAGAAAGAAAGAAAAGTCAGAAAAATCAGACCTACAGGGAAGGCTAGTATCCCTCCCAGTCACTGCTGATCCAGCTCAATGCCTAAGTTTTCACTTTCATCCAGATGTTTCCTGTCAGGAAGACACAGTCAATAATGTACGAATCTTAAAGACGGAGACAGATGTGGTTATTATTCCCTCTAGGCCTTTCCTGCCTTGGAGAAGACATATTGCTCGGGGATGACTACAATTTTTAAAAATTTAAGTTGATCTGGCCAGCTTATGAGTAAATGCCTAGCCATGACCATTTCAGAGCAAAAGTCTTTGCAGAATTACAGTCATCATCACAGTTCAGTTTGGCCTTTAAATTTTCACTGTAAACGCTTCAGACAATCACGCACGAGGGCTTCTGTCACAGAACATGGTCTTCCTGCAATGTTGGAGCAAGCAGCTTTCTCTGGGCTGCATCTGCCTCCAGAAGCCTATTTTTAATATTTGCTTTTATTTCTTAATCCTTCCAGACAATAAAAATGAAAGTCATTATAACCAAGTATGGCTGTGGTAATAAATACTTCAGAGTCCAAAAATACATTGTCCCTGCCTGACCAGTTGCCCAGTTTCCAGAACGTCTAGGTATTTATCTAGCAGCAAGAGACCATTATCCTGCAGCACAGTTGTATTCCACTGACACCTAGTCTCCTAATTAAAACTGGTATAATGATGGACTGTTTAAATTCTGGTTAAGCATGTTCCTTTTCCATTTGCATTCAAAAGAAAACATACTCTTCATCATGGGCACCCCATCCTGGGTTATAATTTGGTTTTCCTTTGCCAGCATCATAATGTCACTCTGACTTGCCGCTGGTTAAATCTAAAAGAGCATCTAAACGTGCCTCCCAGCTTGCCTGTTGCTTGGCAACACCAGTGGCCACCACCTCATCAGGGTGAGTTCTCATTGGTTACAACTCTTGACAGGAGCCACTGACTTATTAGAAATGACACTTGATTATTCACCTAGACGGCTAGAGCTGATACTTAGCAGCGGGAGATTTTGCATAAAATAAGTCATGGATATTTTTAATATCTGGGTGGCAGAAGGAGGCTACAAGTTTCGTTAACTGGTATTAATTTTACATTTATTAGTCACCAGTTTAGAGCACTCTAACATATTACTTTTCTATTTTCTAATCCAACAATATGTTTAAATACCATCTCCCATCTCCATTAGCTGACCCTTATTTATTCAGAAAATCCCCCCTCTGATGAGTTCCTAAACAGCATTATAAACAGGTCTAAGAATGCCAAACAGAATGAAACATTAAATTCATAAAATTCAACCAATATTTATCAGCTCCTGTCTTTAAGGGGTTTATAATGTAGAAGGTGCAGAAACTCCTACATTATTACCAGGACAGTGACAGAGCGCACATCTTCTCTTGAGCATCAGAAACCACGTTAGGGGGCAGGACGGGGAGCAGCATTGGAACTGAGCCCTGAAGATCTTGCTGAGTTTTGACGGAGGGAGAAGGTGCGTTGCAGGTGGAATGAGCGGCAGGAACAAAGGCATCTAGACAGAAAGTACAGGGTGTGTTCAGGGACTAGAGGAGTACAAATTGGCTGGAACACGGTGTACGTGGAAGGGATTAGTGAGGAGAAACTGGAAGAAGACGTAGAGGCATGGAGTCGGCTGTTCTGTGTCAGGGGAAGGCTTGGTACAAACTTCACTGTAGAGTGAGGAGCTATTAAATCCTTGAAAGCGGCGGGGAGTAAGGAAGAGGGCTTCCACTTCAGCTGTTTAGCCTCCAAGATGCCAGACGTCCCCTGGACCCTGGGGCGGAGCAGGGAAACCTCAAGTGGTCCCTCTGGAGTCTCTGCTCTGCCGTGGCCCCCAGGCGGGTGGTTCCCAGGGGCCGTGTTTGATCTCAGAGTGGCAGCCTCTGCTCGGGCTCTTCTCTGAATCTCTCTTCGTGTATGGACAGGTGCGGCACCCAGCCTACACACCATCCATGTGGGGGGGTGGAAGGGGGGGTGGGCATCTCAGTTTAGAAGTCTGAGTTGACACAGGAGAGACACTCTCCCTGCTCAGGAAACGTGTCTCCCCCCAGCACTCAGGCTGACTCCATTCCGCAAACCTCCAGGAGCTCCAGAGGCTTAACTGTGCGTGTTTGCTTGCTTTTCAAGTTCATGGCATCAGAGCTGCATTGAGCAAAATTATAACCTAGAAGTTAATTAACTGAGGAGCAAAAGGAATGTGGATGCTGATTTTGGAGAAAAAAGCAACAAGCCAGGAGTCAGTGGATCTGGAGTCTCACTTTTATTAAATTATGTAAGCATAAATATAATCAGATTCTGCCTTTTAGATCTTTATGTAATTCTGAAGTCAGTGCGTCAAACAGATGCCAAAAGGCCTTCTTAGGGATGGCATTGCTGGAGGCTTTACTGCCCCCAACTAGGAAGCTGCCTGCTCTTTCCATGGTCCCCAAGCAACTGTCTCAGCTGCTGCTTAGTAACCTCGGAATCCTAGCATGTCCATGGAAAGGGACTCTGCAGCTCATTGCAAATAGCCCCTCAGTTGGGAGTGAGTGAGGACTCAAGTTCAGAGAGATTCAAACGACTTGTCCAAAGTAAGAGGTAGAACCAGCATGGGTCTCAGGTCTTTCATTCAGGGCCAGCTCCCAGCAAACTGCACTGCATTCATGCTGCAATGGAAAGAGCACCTCACTCTATTAACGTTTCTTACATACCTTCTATGTCAAGGCCCTCAAGGAATATTCAGTCATCCTGTTCTACAGAATCAACTGAATGTGTTGCACTGTGCTCATTTCTAACAGAGCAAATACCAAAAACTTCAATAATACATGACAACATACAACAGTTGCCAGAAGACGGTGTCATTGAAAGTGTATTAGTTATCTCTTGCTGTGTAATGGATTACCCCAAAACTTAGCTTAAAACAACAACCCTTTATTAGCTCATTGCTTCTGTGGGTCAGGAATCTGTGCATGGCTTAGCTGGGTGCCTCTGCGTCAAGGTCAAGTAGTCAAGCTGTTGGCCTGGGCAGTGATCTCATCTGAAGTCTTAACTGGGAGGAGATCTGTTTCTAAGCTTACGCACATGGTTATTGGCAGGATTCAGTTCTTAGCGGGCTTTGGAGGGTAGGATAAGAAGCTTGTTCTATGTGCTAAGAGCAGGCAGCTTGTTCTATGTTCTAAGAAGCTTGTTCTATGTCCTAAGAGCAGGCAGCTTCCTAGTTGGGGGCAGTAAAGGCTCCAACATGCGATCCCTAAGTCAGTGGGAATCTCCAAAGAATTTTAACAAAACATTGCTCAGATGACAAGTATTTTCAGAAGACCAATCTGGTGACTGAGTACAGGATGGATTAGAAAGTGAAAAGACAGGAGGCACTTTCAAAAATTGTTTTCTTAGTACACCTATGTGCCAGGCACTATACAAGGTACTCAGACTATAAAGATGCTTAAGATATGGTCCTTGTTCTCAAGAATCTCACAGATGATCTCATAGATGATGCCTCATAGATGATAGCTATGTTCCAGGCTACAGGCAGCAAAGCCTGAATTAGAGTGGTCCCTAGGGAGAAAAAGATGAGGGGACAGATGTAAGAGAGGCAGTGATGTTAACATGGTGAGGCAAGACAGGTGGATCCAATAGGACACTGTCCGCGTGGAAGAAGAGAAGAGAGAATGATGCCGGGCACCCCAACCAGTCTGGGAGCATGGGACTCTTCCAGAGGACAGCCGCCAGGCTCGGAACACTCACTGCCTTCTAAAACTTGCACACATTTTGTTTCTAATCTTGGACACAACTCTTCAACAGAGGTATTATTATTCCCATTTTGCAGATGACTAAATAGACTTATTGAGGTTAAGCTCTTTGCCCATCACACAACTAGACAGTGCCAAGGAGAGGAAACCTAATTATTGGCTTTGAGTGTTTTCTCTCCCCAGGCCAAGTGTATTTTACAACTTCAGAGTCTTAGCCTCGAGAAGACCTCTCTACCTCCTGGAATTAACTCTATTGTCCTCTGTCTACACCTTGATTCACACTTGCTCAGACTCAGTCAGTAAAGATTCCATTTTTTTTTTTTTAACTAAGCAACTATACAGTAAACTCCAGGTGAGCAAGGACTTCCTTCCGTGGAGAATTTCCTTCCCAGGCTGCGGATGGTGCTTTTTCCTTGATGGTTACTGCTAGTTACCAAAAATCTGACCATCCGTACACTCAGCATCATCTATAAAAAAGATAACCAGGGGGCTTCCCTGGTGGCGCAGTGGTTGAGAGTCTGCCTGCCAATGCAGGGGACACGGGTTCGAGCCCTGGTCTGGGAAGATCCCACGTGCCGCGGAGCAACTAGGCCTGTGAGCCACAACTACTGAGCCCACGAGCCACAACTACTGAGCCTGCGCGTCTGCAGCCTGTGCTCCACAACAAGAGAGGCCGCGACAGTCAGAGGCCCGCGCATCGCGATTAAGAGAGGCCCCCGCTCGCAGCAACTAGAGAAAGCCCTCACACAGAAACAAAGACCCAACACAACCAAAAATAAATAAATTAAAAAAAGAAAAAGAAAAAGATAACCAATGTGAGAGGTGAGAGATGCAAAATGGGAAACTTTATCCCCAGGCTTGGCTGCTGGACTATAATCCTTCCCCCAAATCATTCTTTTTAATCATTAATTTAAAAATTAATAACATTACTATTTTTTCTGATTATGAATATAACATATGTGCATTATGAAAAAAATGTGGAAAAACCAAAAATAGAACTCACTCATTATCCTACAAAGAAGATGAAACAGAACAACCAAATGAGAGTCTTTTGTTAAGATCTGTGTGATGATAGCATTGTGCATTCATCTGTGCATGTGTGTTTGCACAAGCCACCTATGCCTGCTTGTCTGCAAATCTAGGGGAATAACTGTGGGGTTTGTGGATTGTATAAAGATGATTGCAAGCCCATCAAAGAGAGCTTTTGTTTGTATGCAACTCGTGTAAGAGTAAATATTCCATAACTGCTTGGGTATAAGGCAAGGAAGCAAACCTGAAGTGATGGTATTGTCCAACATACAGATCATGCTCCAGTCTTACAATATTTTCTCTGCATCGCTTTTTAAAACATTTTTCATATTACATGCCCCATCTCATATCACATTAACCTAAATAAAAATGTCATTATCCATTCAGCTCAACAGACAGCAGGCAGAGTGTGGTAGAAATTATAATCACGCCAGCCGACGACAAAGCATGCTAATCACAGCACGCAGAAGAACTGATGGTGGGCAGCTGGTCCAGCCTCCACTTTGCACTGTCCAGGCATACGATTGGATGCACTATGGAGAGACCCCTCTTTACCTCTTTATACACAGGGCATGCTTCTGAAGAGCTGCGTGTAAATCAAATTTTATGTTGCATCCCAGTTTTGTTGCATGAAAGAAGCTTCAAGCTTGATATCTAAAGAGACTTCCTTTCAAACAGTATTCTTCATTTTACCTTGTTACTATCCCTCTGAAATAAATCTAAAAGACATTTTGGTATATGAGATTGCATTAAGGTAGAGTTCACTTGTACCGCTAATTTTATTAAAATAATGGAAGGAATGTAGTCAGTGAGCTAGTCGTAGAAATGTGACTTAGATAGTACTAACTTCTCCAGCATTAAGTTAGTCAGAGATTTACTGAGAGTAAAAGCCTAGAGGCTACTAGAAGTGACCCGTTTGCCCACACTTTTGTACTGATGGATTATTAAATTGATGGCTTGTGAGAATTTAGAAAAGAATGCAGCAGTCATAAGCGTCCGCTCAGAATTACCAAGATAGTAATTCAGGATAGTCATCCTCATTTTTTCCTTTTCTTTTTTTTTGAGCTGACTTCAGGATAGGTAGATGAGGTAAATTATACTTGTATTCTGGCAAATTACTTGACAAGTCCTCCGCCACCGACATTGATAAGATGCTGCCTGGTGGGATATTTATTTAGGTTCATGCACAGCTGACCAAAGAGCTGGAAACAGTGATACTGACCAATTCCGTGGCTGCCTAAAGTCTAGTGGAGGGCCACAGCTCTGTGTCCGATCCTGTGTACACAGCGACAAACTAAAGGCTTAGAAGGCACACTGACCAAATTTCAAATGGAACAAAGAAGGAATAGCCAGGGACACAGGAGATGACACTTGAATGTGTGAGCACACCCTTGGTCCACCCACACTGAGTACAATCACCCCAGTGCTCTAAGCCCTTATGGCTTGATGAGCAGAAAGTTCTTTTTCCCCAGATTTCCTCTCCAGATACTCCCTCTAAGAGTCCCGGCAACAAAATACAAGGGGAGGGTCTCAGACGCTCTGCCATCCCTCCACTGGGTGTGTAGGTGTGTTCTGCTTTGCACATCTGCTCCTTGACCAGCTGTCCATAGGTGCCACCCAGGCTACTGTCCCCGCCCCGGGCCATGGAGCCCTGAACTCAGACTAGCTCACTCAGTCTCACTCAACAGGGGCGCCCTTCTGCTTCTCAGGACCAACTCCCACAGCCAGCAGTGGGGTCCCTGGGGACACAGTACTTTCCTTACATCCCAGAGCACATGGGGCTGGCTTGGAGGGGGCCATAGGAAGGAGGGGTCCAACGAGACCGTGTGATCCTCCAGCCTCGGGCAGCAGCAGCCCAGGCTGGCCCCCCTGCTGGGCCTCTCCAATCACCTGACTGTCTCAGGGCAGGTAAGAGATGGCTCTGCTCAGAACAGATGGTGGGACAACTTTCTGCAGTAATACGTGTTAGGTCAGTGTAAAGCCTTTCCAACGAATGGACCCTCAAGGGTCAAAAAATCAACTGCACGTGATGATGACTCATGGAAAAAAAACCTTGTGGTTTTCATTGACCTGAACGTCAATATTTGTCTGTGTTATGTGTCTTCTCAAAAAGTCAACATGTACCCCTGGCTTTGCGACTGACTTGCAGGGAAGGGATCCATTTAAGATTTACGGGATTGCACCTGAAATGCTGTTTCCATTTCTACTATATACCAAGTGCTGTTCTTAGTGCTGGGGATACAAAAATGAACAAACAGACGAAAGTCTCTCCTGATCTCAGGAACTGATATTTTGGTATCAAAAAAGTAAACTCTAAACGTAAGTAACATTTCAAAGTATGTTTTCCATAAGAAATGCTCAGAACAATGTATCACAGCATGTTGCTCTAGCTACAATGTTTGCCCATAATGTACACTGGTTAAAAGGATTCCGCAGCCATAAAGAGAAACGAAATTGAGTTATTTGTAGTGAGGTGGATGGACCTAGAGTCTGTCAGATAGAGTGGAGTAAGTCAGAAAGAGTAAAACAAATACCATATGCTAACATGTACATATGGAATCTAAAAAAAACCAAAAAACTGGTTCTGATGAACCTAGGGGCAGGATAGGAATAAAGATGCAGACGTAGAGAATGGACTTGAGGACACGGGGAGAAGGAAGGGTAAGCTGGGACGAAGTGAGAGAGTGGCATAGACTTATATATACACTACCAAAATAGATAGCTAGTGGGAAGCAGCCGCATAGCACAGGGAGATCAGCTCCGTGCTTTGTGACCACCTAGAGGGGTGGGATAGGGAGGGTGGGAGGGAGACGTAAGAGGGAGGGGATATGGGGACATATGTATACGTATAGCTGACTCACTTTGTTATACAGCAGAAACTAACACAACATTGTAAAGCAATTATACCTCAATAAAGATGTTTAAAATAAATAAATAGATGTTAGAAAAAAAAAGATTCCCCTCGTCGTTTCCGACTTGGCTTTTCAAACATACAGGAGAGAATAAAAGGTCACGTGCGTGCCCATCAGGCTCCACAAAGAATTCCACCCACTCAAGCCGGACTTTTGGGGTCAATGTAGTGGGTAGCCAAAATGAGACCGAAATTTGTTGAAGGTGCATCACAGCTACATGAACGTTCATAATACCATTCTTTCTTTCTGTGTGAATGTTAGGTGTTTTCCATAATAAAGACATTTTAGTATTAAAAAAAGAAATTCAGTAGTTGTCCTGCATGGGCACTGAAGGCTTTTAAAGTCCAGGGTTCCCTATATTTGAAGGTTTAAACAGCTTAAGCAGAAGTGAATAACCGTCCATCCACATGCTGTACAAATGACTTTCGTACTGAACAAGAAGTTGAAATGGACGACCTTAGGTTCCTTTCAATACTGAGATTCTATATGCTAGTGGAGGATCTGAAGTATAATTGGAACCAAGCAAACAGGGATTTGGGCTAATTCCAGAGTTGGTACATATGGATTGTGGCCTATTTACTCTCTAATGCTAACCAAATGTCACGAAACTGAGTACTGAGTCTCATTTCTAAGCATTTAATGATCATTTTCATAATTATTTCACAGTATTTACTCTAAATC